>NW_026682916.1:0-300000 GCF_027887145.1 Ammospiza caudacuta
GGAAAAAGCTGTGAAAGCTGCCATGTTGTTGCACTTTTGTACTCCCCTTGGGATGCCTTGAACAGCTGCAGTGTGCCTGGAGCCCAGGGCTTCCTAGTTTTAAAAATCCTAGCCCTAGGCCTAAGCCTAACAGTAACCCTGGGAAGGTAAATCAGCCTGGTGTTAGGCGTCTTGCCAAGGAAAAAGCCGTGAAAGCAGCCATGTTGTGGCACTTTTGCACTCCCTTTTGGATGCCTTTCACAGCTCCAGTGTGCCTGGAACTCAGGGCTTCCTGATTTTAAAAATCCTAGCCCTAGGCCGAACCCCAACCCTAAGACGAGAAAGGCAAATCAGCCAGGAATTAGGCATGTCCCCAAGGAAAAAGCTGTGGAGGCAGGCATGTTGTGGTACTTTTGCGCTCTTCTTGGCTAGTCCTTCGCAGCTGCTGTGTTCTTGGAACTCAGGGCTTTCTGGTTAATAGACCCTTACCCTAGGCGTAACTCAAACCTTAACCCTAGGAAGGAAAATCAGCCTATGGTTCGGGATGGTCTCATGGAAATATCAGTGGTGGCAGCCAAGTTGCGTCACTTTTGCGCTCCCCTTGGGATGCCTTTCGCAGCTGCAGTGTGCCTGGAGCCCAGGGCTTCCTGGTTTTAAAAGTCCTAGGCCTAAGCCTAACAGTAACCCTAGGAAGGTAAATCAGCCGGGTATTAGGGTTCTTCCTAAGGGAAAAGCCGTGAAAGCAGCCATGTTGTGGCACTTCTGCACTCCCTTTGGGATGCCTTTGGCAGATGAAGTAAGCCTGGAACTCAGGGCTTCCTGGTTAAAGAAATCCAAGCCCTAGGCTGAACCCTAACCCTAACCCTAGGCAGATAAATCAGCCTAGGTATAGGGATGGTGCCAAGGAAAAAGCTGTGAAAGCTGCCATGTTGTTGCACTTTTGTACTCCCCTTGGGATGCCTTGAACAGCTGCAGTGTGCCTGGAGCCCAGGGCTTCCTAGTTTTAAAAATCCTAGCCCTAGGCCTAAGCCTAACAGTAACCCTGGGAAGGCAAATCAGCCTGGTGTTAGGCGTCTTGCCAAGGAAAAAGCCGTGAAAGCAGCCATGTTGTGGCACTTTTGCACTCCCTTTTGGATGCCTTTCACAGCTCCAGTGTGCCTGGAACTCAGGGCTTCCTGATTTTAAAAATCCTAGCCCTAGGCCGAACCCCAACCCTAAGACGAGAAAGGCAAATCAGCCAGGAATTAGGCATGTCCCCAAGGAAAAAGCTGTGGAGGCAGGCATGTTGTGCTACTTTTGCGCTCTTCTTGGCTAGTCCTTCGCAGCTGCTGTGTTCTTGGAACTCAGGGCTTTCTGGTTAATAGACCCTTACCCTAGGCGTAACTCAAACCTTAACCCTAGGAAGGAAAATCAGCCTATGGTTCGGGATGGTCTCATGGAAATATCAGTGGTGGCAGCCAAGTTGCGTCACTTTTGCGCTCCCCTTGGGATGCCTTTCGCAGCTGCAGTGTGCCTGGAGCCCAGGGCTTCCTGGTTTTAAAAGTCCTAGGCCTAAGCCTAACAGTAACCCTAGGAAGGTAAATCAGCCGGGTATTAGGGTTCTTCCTAAGGGAAAAGCCGTGAAAGCAGCCATGTTGTGGCACTTCTGCACTCCCTTTGGGATGCCTTTGGCAGATGAAGTAAGCCTGGAACTCAGGGCTTCCTGGTTAAAGAAATCCAAGCCCTAGGCTGAACCCTAACCCTAACCCTAGGCAGATAAATCAGCCTAGGTATAGGGATGGTGCCAAGGAAAAAGCTGTGAAAGCTGCCATGTTGTTGCACTTTTGTACTCCCCTTGGGATGCCTTGAACAGCTGCAGTGTGCCTGGAGCCCAGGGCTTCCTAGTTTTAAAAATCCTAGCCCTAGGCCTAAGCCTAACAGTAACCCTGGGAAGGTAAATCAGCCTGGTGTTAGGCGTCTTGCCAAGGAAAAAGCCGTGAAAGCAGCCATGTTGTGGCACTTTTGCACTCCCTTTTGGATGCCTTTCACAGCTCCAGTGTGCCTGGAACTCAGGGCTTCCTGCTTTTAAAAATCCTAGCCCTAGGCCGAACCCCAACACTAAGACGAGAAAGGCAAATCAGCCAGGAATTAGGCATGTCCCCAAGGAAAAAGCTGTGGAGGCAGGCATGTTGTGGTACTTTTGCGCTCTTCTTGGGTAGTCCTTCGCAGCTGCTGTGTTCTTGGAACTCAGGGCTTTCTGGTTAATAGACCCTTACCCTAGGCGTAACTCAAACCTTAACCCTAGGAAGGAAAATCAGCCTATGGTTCGGGATGGTCTCATGGAAATATCAGTGGTGGCAGCCAAGTTGCGTCACTTTTGCGCTCCCCTTGGGATGCCTTTCGCAGCTGCAGTGTGCCTGGAGCCCAGGGCTTCCTGGTTTTAAAAGTCCTAGGCCTAAGCCTAACAGTAACCCTAGGAAGGTAAATCAGCCGGGTATTAGGGTTCTTCCTAAGGGAAAAGCCGTGAAAGCAGCCATGTTGTGGCACTTCTGCACTCCCTTTGGGATGCCTTTGGCAGATGAAGTAAGCCTGGAACTCAGGGCTTCCTGGTTAAAAAAATCCAAGCCCTAGGCTGAACCCTAACCCTAACCCTAGGCAGATAAATCAGCCTAGGTATAGGGATGGTGCCAAGGAAAAAGCTGTGAAAGCTGCCATGTTGTTGCACTTTTGTACTCCCCTTGGGATGCCTTGAACAGCTGCAGTGTGCCTGGAGCCCAGGGCTTCCTAGTTTTAAAAATCCTAGCCCTAGGCCTAAGCCTAACAGTAACCCTGGGAAGGTAAATCAGCCTGGTGTTAGGCGTCTTGCCAAGGAAAAAGCCGTGAAAGCAGCCATGTTGTGGCACTTTTGCACTCCCTTTTGGATGCCTTTCACAGCTCCAGTGTGCCTGGAACTCAGGGCTTCCTGATTTTAAAAATCCTAGCCCTAGGCCGAACCCCAACCCTAAGACGAGAAAGGCAAATCAGCCAGGAATTAGGCATGTCCCCAAGGAAAAAGCTGTGGAGGCAGGCATGTTGTGGTACTTTTGCGCTCTTCTTGGCTAGTCCTTCGCAGCTGCTGTGTTCTTGGAACTCAGGGCTTTCTGGTTAATAGACCCTTACCCTAGGCGTAACTCAAACCTTAACCCTAGGAAGGAAAATCAGCCTATGGTTCGGGATGGTCTCATGGAAATATCAGTGGTGGCAGCCAAGTTGCGTCACTTTTGCGCTCCCCTTGGGATGCCTTTCGCAGCTGCAGTGTGCCTGGAGCCCAGGGCTTCCTGGTTTTAAAAGTCCTAGGCCTAAGCCTAACAGTAACCCTAGGAAGGTAAATCAGCCGGGTATTAGGGTTCTTCCTAAGGGAAAAGCCGTGAAAGCAGCCATGTTGTGGCACTTCTGCACTCCCTTTGGGATGCCTTTGGCAGATGAAGTAAGCCTGGAACTCAGGGCTTCCTGGTTAAAGAAATCCAAGCCCTAGGCTGAACCCTAACCCTAACCCTAGGCAGATAAATCAGCCTAGGTATAGGGATGGTGCCAAGGAAAAAGCTGTGAAAGCTGCCATGTTGTTGCACTTTTGTACTCCCCTTGGGATGCCTTGAACAGCTGCAGTGTGCCTGGAGCCCAGGGCTTCCTAGTTTTAAAAATCCTAGCCCTAGGCCTAAGCCTAACAGTAACCCTGGGAAGGTAAATCAGCCTGGTGTTAGGCGTCTTGCCAAGGAAAAAGCCGTGAAAGCAGCCATGTTGTGGCACTTTTGCACTCCCTTTTGGATGCCTTTCACAGCTCCAGTGTGCCTGGAACTCAGGGCTTCCTGCTTTTAAAAATCCTAGCCCTAGGCCGAACCCCAACCCTAAGACGAGAAAGGCAAATCAGCCAGGAATTAGGCATGTCCCCAAGGAAAAAGCTGTGGAGGCAGGCATGTTGTGGTACTTTTGCGCTCTTCTTGGCTAGTCCTTCGCAGCTGCTGTGTTCTTGGAACTCAGGGCTTTCTGGTTAATAGACCCTTACCCTAGGCGTAACTCAAACCTTAACCCTAGGAAGGAAAATCAGCCTATGGTTCGGGATGGTCTCATGGAAATATCAGTGGTGGCAGCCAAGTTGCGTCACTTTTGCGCTCCCCTTGGGCTGCCTTTCGCAGCTGCAGTGTGCCTGGAGCCCAGGGCTTCCTGGTTTTAAAAGTCCTAGGCCTAAGCCTAACAGTAACCCTAGGAAGGTAAATCAGCCGGGTATTAGGGTTCTTCCTAAGGGAAAAGCCGTGAAAGCAGCCATGTTGTGGCACTTCTGCACTCCCTTTGGGATGCCTTTGGCAGATGAAGTAAGCCTGGAACTCAGGGCTTCCTGGTTAAAGAAATCCAAGCCCTAGGCTGAACCCTAACCCTAACCCTAGGCAGATAAATCAGCCTAGGTATAGGGATGGTGCCAAGGAAAAAGCTGTGAAAGCTGCCATGTTGTTGCACTTTTGTACTCCCCTTGGGATGCCTTGAACAGCTGCAGTGTGCCTGGAGCCCAGGGCTTCCTAGTTTTAAAAATCCTAGCCCTAGGCCTAAGCCTAACAGTAACCCTGGGAAGGCAAATCAGCCTGGTGTTAGGCGTCTTGCCAAGGAAAAAGCCGTGAAAGCAGCCATGTTGTGGCACTTTTGCACTCCCTTTTGGATGCCTTTCACAGCTCCAGTGTGCCTGGAACTCAGGGCTTCCTGCTTTTAAAAATCCTAGCCCTAGGCCGAACCCCAACCCTAAGACGAGAAAGGCAAATCAGCCAGGAATTAGGCATGTCCCCAAGGAAAAAGCTGTGGAGGCAGGCATGTTGTGGTACTTTTGCGCTCTTCTTGGGTAGTCCTTCGCAGCTGCTGTGTTCTTGGAACTCAGGGCTTTCTGGTTAATAGACCCTTACCCTAGGCGTAACTCAAACCTTAACCCTAGGAAGGAAAATCAGCCTATGGTTCGGGATGGTCTCATGGAAATATCAGTGGTGGCAGCCAAGTTGCGTCACTTTTGCGCTCCCCTTGGGATGCCTTTCGCAGCTGCAGTGTGCCTGGAGCCCAGGGCTTCCTGGTTTTAAAAGTCCTAGGCCTAAGCCTAACAGTAACCCTAGGAAGGTAAATCAGCCGGGTATTAGGGTTCTTCCTAAGGGAAAAGCCGTGAAAGCAGCCATGTTGTGGCACTTCTGCACTCCCTTTGGGATGCCTTTGGCAGATGAAGTAAGCCTGGAACTCAGGGCTTCCTGGTTAAAGAAATCCAAGCCCTAGGCTGAACCCTAACCCTAACCCTAGGCAGATAAATCAGCCTAGGTATAGGGATGGTGCCAAGGAAAAAGCTGTGAAAGCTGCCATGTTGTTGCACTTTTGTACTCCCCTTGGGATGCCTTGAACAGCTGCAGTGTGCCTGGAGCCCAGGGCTTCCTAGTTTTAAAAATCCTAGCCCTAGGCCTAAGCCTAACAGTAACCCTGGGAAGGTAAATCAGCCTGGTGTTAGGCGTCTTGCCAAGGAAAAAGCCGTGAAAGCAGCCATGTTGTGGCACTTTTGCACTCCCTTTTGGATGCCTTTCACAGCTCCAGTGTGCCTGGAACTCAGGGCTTCCTGCTTTTAAAAATCCTAGCCCTAGGCCGAACCCCAACCCTAAGACGAGAAAGGCAAATCAGCCAGGAATTAGGCATGTCCCCAAGGAAAAAGCTGTGGAGGCAGGCATGTTGTGGTACTTTTGCGCTCTTCTTGGGTAGTCCTTCGCAGCTGCTGTGTTCTTGGAACTCAGGGCTTTCTGGTTAATAGACCCTTACCCTAGGCGTAACTCAAACCTTAACCCTAGGAAGGAAAATCAGCCTATGGTTCGGGATGCTCTCATGGAAATATCAGTGGTGGCAGCCAAGTTGCGTCACTTTTGCGCTCCCCTTGGGATGCCTTTCGCAGCTGCAGTGTGCCTGGAGCCCAGGGCTTCCTGGTTTTAAAAGTCCTAGGCCTAAGCCTAACAGTAACCCTAGGAAGGTAAATCAGCCGGGTATTAGGGTTCTTCCTAAGGGAAAAGCCGTGAAAGCAGCCATGTTGTGGCACTTCTGCACTCCCTTTGGGATGCCTTTGGCAGATGAAGTAAGCCTGGAACTCAGGGCTTCCTGGTTAAAAAAATCCAAGCCCTAGGCTGAACCCTAACCCTAACCCTAGGCAGATAAATCAGCCTAGGTATAGGGATGGTGCCAAGGAAAAAGCTGTGAAAGCTGCCATGTTGTTGCACTTTTGTACTCCCCTTGGGATGCCTTGAACAGCTGCAGTGTGCCTGGAGCCCAGGGCTTCCTAGTTTTAAAAATCCTAGCCCTAGGCCTAAGCCTAACAGTAACCCTGGGAAGGTAAATCAGCCTGGTGTTAGGCTTCTTGCCAAGGAAAAAGCCGTGAAAGCAGCCATGTTGTGGCACTTTTGCACTCCCTTTTGGATGCCTTTCACAGCTGCAGTGTGCCTGGAACTCAGGGCTTCCTGCTTTTAAAAATCCTAGCCCTAGGCCGAACCCCAACCCTAAGACGAGAAAGGCAAATCAGCCAGGAATTAGGCATGTCCCCAAGGAAAAAGCTGTGGAGGCAGGCATGTTGTGGTACTTTTGCGCTCTTCTTGGCTAGTCCTTCGCAGCTGCTGTGTTCTTGGAACTCAGGGCTTTCTGGTTAATAGACCCTTACCCTAGGCGTAACTCAAACCTTAACCCTAGGAAGGAAAATCAGCCTATGGTTCGGGATGGTCTCATGGAAATATCAGTGGTGGCAGCCAAGTTGCGTCACTTTTGCGCTCCCCTTGGGCTGCCTTTCGCAGCTGCAGTGTGCCTGGAGCCCAGGGCTTCCTGGTTTTAAAAGTCCTAGGCCTAAGCCTAACAGTAACCCTAGGAAGGTAAATCAGCCGGGTATTAGGGTTCTTCCTAAGGGAAAAGCCGTGAAAGCAGCCATGTTGTGGCACTTCTGCACTCCCTTTGGGATGCCTTTGGCAGATGAAGTAAGCCTGGAACTCAGGGCTTCCTGGTTAAAAAAATCCAAGCCCTAGGCTGAACCCTAACCCTAACCCTAGGCAGATAAATCAGCCTAGGTATAGGGATGGTGCCAAGGAAAAAGCTGTGAAAGCTGCCATGTTGTTGCACTTTTGTACTCCCCTTGGGATGCCTTGAACAGCTGCAGTGTGCCTGGAGCCCAGGGCTTCCTAGTTTTAAAAATCCTAGCCCTAGGCCTAAGCCTAACAGTAACCCTGGGAAGGTAAATCAGCCTGGTGTTAGGCGTCTTGCCAAGGAAAAAGCCGTGAAAGCAGCCATGTTGTGGCACTTTTGCACTCCCTTTTGGATGCCTTTCACAGCTCCAGTGTGCCTGGAACTCAGGGCTTCCTGCTTTTAAAAATCCTAGCCCTAGGCGGAACCCCAACCCTAAGACGAGAAAGGCAAATCAGCCAGGAATTAGGCATGTCCCCAAGGAAAAAGCTGTGGAGGCAGGCATGTTGTGGTACTTTTGCGCTCTTCTTGGGTAGTCCTTCGCAGCTGCTGTGTTCTTGGAACTCAGGGCTTTCTGGTTAATAGACCCTTACCCTAGGCGTAACTCAAACCTTAACCCTAGGAAGGAAAATCAGCCTATGATTCCGGATGGTCTCATGGAAATATCAGTGGTGGCAGCCAAGTTGCGTCACTTTTGCGCTCCCCTTGGGATGCCTTTCACAGCTGCAGTGTGCCTGGAGCCCAGGGCTTCCTGGTTTTAAAAGTCCTAGGCCTAAGCCTAACAGTAACCCTAGGAAGGTAAATCAGCCGGGTATTAGGGTTCTTCCTAAGGGAAAAGCCGTGAAAGCAGCCATGTTGTGGCACTTCTGCACTCCCTTTGGGATGCCTTTGGCAGATGAAGTAAGCCTGGAACTCAGGGCTTCCTGGTTAAAGAAATCCAAGCCCTAGGCTGAACCCTAACCCTAACCCTAGGCAGATAAATCAGCCTAGGTATAGGGATGGTGCCAAGGAAAAAGCTGTGAAAGCTGCCATGTTGTTGCACTTTTGTACTCCCCTTGGGATGCCTTGAACAGCTGCAGTGTGCCTGGAGCTAAGGGCTTCCTAGTTTTAAAAATCCTAGCCCTAGGCCTAAGCCTAACAGTAACCCTGGGAAGGCAAATCAGCCTGGTGTTAGGCGTCTTGCCAAGGAAAAAGCCGTGAAAGCAGCCATGTTGTGGCACTTTTGCACTCCCTTTTGGATGCCTTTCACAGCTGCAGTGTGCCTGGAACTCAGGGCTTCCTGATTTTAAAAATCCTAGCCCTAGGCCGAACCTCAAACCTAAGACGAGAAAGGCAAATCAGCCAGGAATTAGGCATGTCCCCAAGGAAAAAGCTGTGGAGGCAGGCATATTGTGGTACTTTTGCGCTCTTCTTGGCTAGTCCTTCGCAGCTGCTGTGTTCTTGGAACTCAGGGCTTTCTGGTTAATAGACCCTTACCCTAGGCGTAACTCAAACCTTAACCCTAGGAAGGAAAATCAGCCTATGGTTCGGGATGGTCTCATGGAAATATCAGTGGTGGCAGCCAAGTTGCGTCACTTTTGCGCTCCCCTTGGGATGCCTTTCGCAGCTGCAGTGTGCCTGGAGCCCAGGGCTTCCTGGTTTTAAAAGTCCTAGGCCTAAGCCTAACAGTAACCCTAGGAAGGTAAATCAGCCGGGTATTAGGGTTCTTCCTAAGGGAAAAGCCGTGAAAGCAGCCATGTTGTGGCACTTCTGCACTCCCTTTGGGATGCCTTTGGCAGATGAAGTAAGCCTGGAACTCAGGGCTTCCTGGTTAAAGAAATCCAAGCCCTAGGCTGAACCCTAACCCTAACCCTAGGCAGATAAATCAGCCTAGGTATAGGGATGGTGCCAAGGAAAAAGCTGTGAAAGCTGCCATGTTGTTGCACTTTTGTACTCCCCTTGGGATGCCTTGAACAGCTGCAGTGTGCCTGGAGCCCAGGGCTTCCTAGTTTTAAAAATCCTAGCCCTAGGCCTAAGCCTAACAGTAACCCTGGGAAGGTAAATCAGCCTGGTGTTAGGCTTCTTGCCAAGGAAAAAGCCGTGAAAGCAGCCATGTTGTGGCACTTTTGCACTCCCTTTTGGATGCCTTTCACAGCTGCAGTGTGCCTGGAACTCAGGGCTTCCTGATTTTAAAAATCCTAGCCCTAGGCCGAACCTCAAACCTAAGACGAGAAAGGCAAATCAGCCAGGAATTAGGCATGTCCCCAAGGAAAAAGCTGTGGAGGCAGGCATGTTGTGGTACTTTTGCGCTCTTCTTGGCTAGTCCTTCGCAGCTGCTGTGTTCTTGGAACTCAGGGCTTTCTGGTTAATAGACCCTTACCCTAGGCGTAACTCAAACCTTAACCCTAGGAAGGAAAATCAGCCTATGGTTCGGGATGGTCTCATGGAAATATCAGTGGTGGCAGCCAAGTTGCGTCACTTTTGCGCTCCCCTTGGGATGCCTTTCGCAGCTGCAGTGTGCCTGGAGCCCAGGGCTTCCTGGTTTTAAAAGTCCTAGGCCTAAGCCTAACAGTAACCCTAGGAAGGTAAATCAGCCGGGTATTAGGGTTCTTCCTAAGGGAAAAGCCGTGAAAGCAGCCATGTTGTGGCACTTCTGCACTCCCTTTGGGATGCCTTTGGCAGATGAAGTAAGCCTGGAACTCAGGGCTTCCTGGTTAAAAAAATCCAAGCCCTAGGCTGAACCCTAACCCTAACCCTAGGCAGATAAATCAGCCTAGGTATAGGGATGGTGCCAAGGAAAAAGCTGTGAAAGCTGCCATGTTGTTGCACTTTTGTACTCCCCTTGGGATGCCTTGAACAGCTGCAGTGTGCCTGGAGCCCAGGGCTTCCTAGTTTTAAAAATCCTAGCCCTAGGCCTAAGCCTAACAGTAACCCTGGGAAGGTAAATCAGCCTGGTGTTAGGCTTCTTGCCAAGGAAAAAGCCGTGAAAGCAGCCATGTTGTGGCACTTTTGCACTCCCTTTTGGATGCCTTTCACAGCTCCAGTGTGCCTGGAACTCAGGGCTTCCTGATTTTAAAAATCCTAGCCCTAGGCCGAACCCCAACCCTAAGACGAGAAAGGCAAATCAGCCAGGAATTAGGCATGTCCCCAAGGAAAAAGCTGTGGAGGCAGGCATGTTGTGGTACTTTTGCGCTCTTCTTGGCTAGTCCTTCGCAGCTGCTGTGTTCTTGGAACTCAGGGCTTTCTGGTTAATAGACCCTTACCCTAGGCGTAACTCAAACCTTAACCCTAGGAAGGAAAATCAGCCTATGGTTCGGGATGCTCTCATGGAAATATCAGTGGTGGCAGCCAAGTTGCGTCACTTTTGCGCTCCCCTTGGGATGCCTTTCGCAGCTGCAGTGTGCCTGGAGCCCAGGGCTTCCTGGTTTTAAAAGTCCTAGGCCTAAGCCTAACAGTAACCCTAGGAAGGTAAATCAGCCGGGTATTAGGGTTCTTCCTAAGGGAAAAGCCGTGAAAGCAGCCATGTTGTGGCACTTCTGCACTCCCTTTGGGATGCCTTTGGCAGATGAAGTAAGCCTGGAACTCAGGGCTTCCTGGTTAAAGAAATCCAAGCCCTAGGCTGAACCCTAACCCTAACCCTAGGCAGATAAATCAGCCTAGGTATAGGGATGGTGCCAAGGAAAAAGCTGTGAAAGCTGCCATGTTGTTGCACTTTTGTACTCCCCTTGGGATGCCTTGAACAGCTGCAGTGTGCCTGGAGCCCAGGGCTTCCTAGTTTTAAAAATCCTAGCCCTAGGCCTAAGCCTAACAGTAACCCTGGGAAGGCAAATCAGCCTGGTGTTAGGCGTCTTGCCAAGGAAAAAGCCGTGAAAGCAGCCATGTTGTGGAACTTTTGCACTCCCTTTTGGATGCCTTTCACAGCTCCAGTGTGCCTGGAACTCAGGGCTTCCTGATTTTAAAAATCCTAGCCCTAGGCCGAACCCCAACCCTAAGACGAGAAAGGCAAATCAGCCAGGAATTAGGCATGTCCCCAAGGAAAAAGCTGTGGAGGCAGGCATGTTGTGGTACTTTTGCGCTCTTCTTGGCTAGTCCTTCGCAGCTGCTGTGTTCTTGGAACTCAGGGCTTTCTGGTTAATAGACCCTTACCCTAGGCGTAACTCAAACCTTAACCCTAGGAAGGAAAATCAGCCTATGGTTCGGGATGGTCTCATGGAAATATCAGTGGTGGCAGCCAAGTTGCGTCACTTTTGCGCTCCCCTTGGGATGCCTTTCGCAGCTGCAGTGTGCCTGGAGCCCAGGGCTTCCTGGTTTTAAAAGTCCTAGGCCTAAGCCTAACAGTAACCCTAGGAAGGTAAATCAGCCGGGTATTAGGGTTCTTCCTAAGGGAAAAGCCGTGAAAGCAGCCATGTTGTGGCACTTCTGCACTCCCTTTGGGATGCCTTTGGCAGATGAAGTAAGCCTGGAACTCAGGGCTTCCTGGTTAAAAAAATCCAAGCCCTAGGCTGAACCCTAACCCTAACCCTAGGCAGATAAATCAGCCTAGGTATAGGGATGGTGCCAAGGAAAAAGCTGTGAAAGCTGCCATGTTGTTGCACTTTTGTACTCCCCTTGGGATGCCTTGAACAGCTGCAGTGTGCCTGGAGCCCAGGGCTTCCTAGTTTTAAAAATCCTAGCCCTAGGCCTAAGCCTAACAGTAACCCTGGGAAGGTAAATCAGCCTGGTGTTAGGCTTCTTGCCAAGGAAAAAGCCATGAAAGAAGCCATGTTGTGGCACTTTTGCACTCCCTTTTGGATGCCTTTCACAGCTCCAGTGTGCCTGGAACTCAGGGCTTCCTGCTTTTAAAAATCCTAGCCCTAGGCCGAACCCCAACCCTAAGACGAGAAAGGCAAATCAGCCAGGAATTAGGCATGTCCCCAAGGAAAAAGCTGTGGAGGCAGGCATGTTGTGGTACTTTTGCGCTCTTCTTGGCTAGTCCTTCGCAGCTGCTGTGTTCTTGGAACTCAGGGCTTTCTGGTTAATAGACCCTTACCCTAGGCGTAACTCAAACCTTAACCCTAGGAAGGAAAATCAGCCTATGGTTCGGGATGGTCTCATGGAAATATCAGTGGTGGCAGCCAAGTTGCGTCACTTTTGCGTTCCCCTTGGGCTGCCTTTCGCAGCTGCAGTGTGCCTGGAGCCCAGGGCTTCCTGGTTTTAAAAGTCCTAGGCCTAAGCCTAACAGTAACCCTAGGAAGGTAAATCAGCCGGGTATTAGGGTTCTTCCTAAGGGAAAAGCCGTGAAAGCAGCCATGTTGTGGCACTTCTGCACTCCCTTTGGGATGCCTTTGGCAGATGAAGTAAGCCTGGAACTCAGGGCTTCCTGGTTAAAAAAATCCAAGCCCTAGGCTGAAGCCTAACCCTAACCCTAGGCAGATAAATCAGCCTAGGTATAGGGATGGTGCCAAGGAAAAAGCTGTGAAAGCTGCCATGTTGTTGCACTTTTGTACTCCCCTTGGGATGCCTTGAACAGCTGCAGTGTGCCTGGAGCCCAGGGCTTCCTAGTTTTAAAAATCCTAGCCCTAGGCCTAAGCCTAACAGTAACCCTGGGAAGGTAAATCAGCCTGGTGTTAGGCGTCTTGCCAAGGAAAAAGCCGTGAAAGCAGCCATGTTGTGGCACTTTTGCACTCCCTTTTGGATGCCTTTCACAGCTCCAGTGTGCCTGGAACTCAGGGCTTCCTGCTTTTAAAAATCCTAGCCCTAGGCCGAACCCCAACCCTAAGACGAGAAAGGCAAATCAGCCAGGAATTAGGCATGTCCCCAAGGAAAAAGCTGTGGAGGCAGGCATGTTGTGCTACTTTTGCGCTCTTCTTGGGTAGTCCTTCGCAGCTGCTGTGTTCTTGGAACTCAGGGCTTTCTGGTTAATAGACCCTTACCCTAGGCGTAACTCAAACCTTAACCCTAGGAAGGAAAATCAGCCTATGATTCCGGATGGTCTCATGGAAATATCAGTGGTGGCAGCCAAGTTGCGTCACTTTTGCGCTCCCCTTGGGATGCCTTTCGCAGCTGCAGTGTGCCTGGAGCCCAGGGCTTCCTGGTTTTAAAAGTCCTAGGCCTAAGCCTAACAGTAACCCTAGGAAGGTAAATCAGCCGGGTATTAGGGTTCTTCCTAAGGGAAAAGCCGTGAAAGCAGCCATGTTGTGGCACTTCTGCACTCCCTTTGGGATGCCTTTGGCAGATGAAGTAAGCCTGGAACTCAGGGCTTCCTGGTTAAAAAAATCCAAGCCCTAGGCTGAACCCTAACCCTAACCCTAGGCAGATAAATCAGCCTAAGTATAGGGATGGTGCCAAGGAAAAAGCTGTGAAAGCTGCCATGTTGTTGCACTTTTGTACTCCCCTTGGGATGCCTTGAACAGCTGCAGTGTGCCTGGAGCCCAGGGCTTCCTAGTTTTAAAAATCCTAGCCCTAGGCCTAAGCCTAACAGTAACCCTGGGAAGGTAAATCAGCCTGGTGTTAGGCGTCTCGCCAAGGAAAAAGCCGTGAAAGCAGCCATGTTGTGGCACTTTTGCACTCCCTTTTGGATGCCTTTCACAGCTCCAGTGTGCCTGGAACTCAGGGCTTCCTGATTTTAAAAATCCTAGCCCTAGGCCGAACCTCAAACCTAAGACGAGAAAGGCAAATCAGCCAGGAATTAGGCATGTCCCCAAGGAAAAAGCTGTGGAGGCAGGCATGTTGTGGTACTTTTGCGCTCTTCTTGGCTAGTCCTTCGCAGCTGCTGTGTTCTTGGAACTCAGGGCTTTCTGGTTAATAGAACCCTTACCCTAGGCGTAACTCAAACCTTAACCCTAGGAAGGAAAATCAGCCTATGGTTCGGGATGGTCTCATGGAAATATCAGTGGTGGCAGCCATGTTGCGTCACTTTTGCGCTCCCCTTGGGCTGCCTTTCGCAGCTGCAGTGTGCCTGGAGCCCAGGGCTTCCTGGTTTTAAAAGTCCTAGGCCTAAGCCTAACAGTAACCCTAGGAAGGTAAATTAGCCGGGTATTAGGGTTCTTCCTAAGGGAAAAGCCGTGAAAGCAGCCATGTTGTGGCACTTCTGCACTCCCTTTGGGATGCCTTTGGCAGATGAAGTAAGCCTGGAACTCAGGGCTTCCTGGTTAAAGAAATCCAAGCCCTAGGCTGAACCCTAACCCTAACCCTAGGCAGATAAATCAGCCTAGGTATAGGGATGATGGCAAGGAAAAAGCTGTGAAAGCTGCCATGTTGTTGCACTTTTGTACTCCCCTTGGGATGCCTTGAACAGCTGCAGTGTGCCTGGAGCTAAGGGCTTCCTAGTTTTAAAAATCCTAGCCCTAGGCCTAAGCCTAACAGTAACCCTGGGAAGGTAAATCAGCCTGGTGTTAGGCGTCTTGCCAAGGAAAAAGCCGTGAAAGCAGCCATGTTGTGGCACTTTTGCACTCCCTTTTGGATGCCTTTCACAGCTCCAGTGTGCCTGGAACTCAGGGCTTCCTGATTTTAAAAATCCTAGCCCTAGGCCGAACCCCAACCCTAAGACGAGAAAGGCAAATCAGCCAGGAATTAGGCATGTCCCCAAGGAAAAAGCTGTGGAGGCAGGCATGTTGTGGTACTTTTGCGCTCTTCTTGGCTAGTCCTTCGCAGCTGCTGTGTTCTTGGAACTCAGGGCTTTCTGGTTAATAGACCCTTACCCTAGGCGTAACTCAAACCTTAACCCTAGGAAGGAAAATCAGCCTATGGTTCGGGATGCTCTCATGGAAATATCAGTGGTGGCAGCCAAGTTGCGTCACTTTTGCGCTCCCCTTGGGATGCCTTTCGCAGCTGCAGTGTGCCTGGAGCCCAGGGCTTCCTGGTTTTAAAAGTCCTAGGCCTAAGCCTAACAGTAACCCTAGGAAGGTAAATCAGCCGGGTATTAGGGTTCTTCCTAAGGGAAAAGCCGTGAAAGCAGCCATGTTGTGGCACTTCTGCACTCCCTTTGGGATGCCTTTGGCAGATGAAGTAAGCCTGGAACTCAGGGCTTCCTGGTTAAAAAAATCCAAGCCCTAGGCTGAACCCTAACCCTAACCCTAGGCAGATAAATCAGCCTAGGTATAGGGATGGTGCCAAGGAAAAAGCTGTGAAAGCTGCCATGTTGTTGCACTTTTGTACTCCCCTTGGGATGCCTTGAACAGCTGCAGTGTGCCTGGAGCTAAGGGCTTCCTAGTTTTAAAAATCCTAGCCCTAGGCCTAAGCCTAACAGTAACCCTGGGAAGGTAAATCAGCCTGGTGTTAGGCTTCTTGCCAAGGAAAAAGCCGTGAAAGCAGCCATGTTGTGGCACTTTTGCACTCCCTTTTGGATGCCTTTCACAGCTCCAGTGTGCCTGGAACTCAGGGCTTCCTGCTTTTAAAAATCCTAGCCCTAGGCCGAACCCCAACCCTAAGACGAGAAAGGCAAATCAGCCAGGAATTAGGCATGTCCCCAAGGAAAAAGCTGTGGAGGCAGGCATGTTGTGCTACTTTTGCGCTCTTCTTGGCTAGTCCTTCGCAGCTGCTGTGTTCTTGGAACTCAGGGCTTTCTGGTTAATAGAAACCTTACCCTAGGCGTAACTTAAACCTTAACCCTAGGAAGGAAAATCAGCCTATGGTTCGGGATGTTCTCATGGAAATATCAGTGGTGGCAGCCAAGTTGCGTCATTTTTGCGCTCCCCTTGGGAAGCCTTTCGCAGCTGCAGTGTGCCTGGAGCCCAGGGCTTCCTGGTTTTAAAAGTCCTAGGCCTAAGCCTAACAGTAACCCTAGGAAGGTAAATCAGCCGGGTATTAGGGTTCTTCCTAAGGGAAAAGCCGTGAAAGCAGCCATGTTGTGGCACTTCTGCACTCCCTTTGGGATGCCTTTGGCAGATGAAGTAAGCCTGGAACTCAGGGCTTCCTGGTTAAAAAAATCCAAGCCCTAGGCTGAACCCTAACCCTAACCCTAGGCAGATAAATCAGCCTAGGTATAGGGATGGTGCCAAGGAAAAAGCTGTGAAAGCTGCCATGTTGTTGCACTTTTGTACTCCCCTTGGGATGCCTTGAACAGCTGCAGTGTGCCTGGAGCTAAGGGCTTCCTAGTTTTAAAAATCCTAGCCCTAGGCCTAAGCCTAACAGTAACCCTGGGAAGGTAAATCAGCCTGGTGTTAGGCGTCTTGCCAAGGAAAAAGCCGTGAAAGCAGCCATGTTGTGGCACTTTTGCACTCCCTTTTGGATGCCTTTCACAGCTCCAGTGTGCCTGGAACTCAGGGCTTCCTGATTTTAAAAATCCTAGCCCTAGGCCAAACCCCAACCCTAAGACGAGAAAGGCAAATCAGCCAGGAATTAGGCATGTCCCCAAGGAAAAAGCTGTGGAGGCAGGCATGTTGTGCTACTTTTGCGCTCTTCTTGGCTAGTCCTTCGCAGCTGCTGTGTTCTTGGAACTCAGGGCTTTCTGGTTAATAGACCCTTACCCTAGGCGTAACTCAAACCTTAACCCTAGGAAGGAAAATCAGCCTATGGTTCGGGATGGTCTCATGGAAATATCAGTGGTGGCAGCCAAGTTGCGTCACTTTTGCGCTCCCCTTGGGATGCCTTTCGCAGCTGCAGTGTGCCTGGAGCCCAGGGCTTCCTGGTTTTAAAAGTCCTAGGCCTAAGCCTAACAGTAACCCTAGGAAGGTAAATCAGCCGGGTATTAGGGTTCTTCCTAAGGGAAAAGCCGTGAAAGCAGCCATGTTGTGGCACTTCTGCACTCCCTTTGGGATGCCTTTGGCAGATGAAGTAAGCCTGGAACTCAGGGCTTCCTGGTTAAAAAAATCCAAGCCCTAGGCTGAACCCTAACCCTAACCCTAGGCAGATAAATCAGCCTAGGTATAGGGATGGTGCCAAGGAAAAAGCTGTGAAAGCTGCCATGTTGTTGCACTTTTGTACTCCCCTTGGGATGCCTTGAACAGCTGCAGTGTGCCTGGAGCCCAGGGCTTCCTAGTTTTAAAAATCCTAGCCCTAGGCCTAAGCCTAACAGTAACCCTGGGAAGGTAAATCAGCCTGGTGTTAGGCGTCTTGCCAAGGAAAAAGCCGTGAAAGCAGCCATGTTGTGGCACTTTTGCACTCCCTTTTGGATGCCTTTCACAGCTCCAGTGTGCCTGGAACTCAGGGCTTCCTGATTTTAAAAATCCTAGCCCTAGGCCGAACCCCAACCCTAAGACGAGAAAGGCAAATCAGCCAGGAATTAGGCATGTCCCCAAGGAAAAAGCTGTGGAGGCAGGCATGTTGTGGTACTTTTGCGCTCTTCTTGGGTAGTCCTTCGCAGCTGCTGTGTTCTTGGAACTCAGGGCTTTCTGGTTAATAGACCCTTACCCTAGGCGTAACTCAAACCTTAACCCTAGGAAGGAAAATCAGCCTATGGTTCGGGATGGTCTCATGGAAATATCAGTGGTGGCAGCCAAGTTGCGTCACTTTTGCGCTCCCCTTGGGATGCCTTTCGCAGCTGCAGTGTGCCTGGAGCCCAGGGCTTCCTGGTTTTAAAAGTCCTAGGCCTAAGCCTAACAGTAACCCTAGGAAGGTAAATCAGCCGGGTATTAGGGTTCTTCCTAAGGGAAAAGCCGTGAAAGCAGCCATGTTGTGGCACTTCTGCACTCCCTTTGGGATGCCTTTGGCAGATGAAGTAAGCCTGGAACTCAGGGCTTCCTGGTTAAAGAAATCCAAGCCCTAGGCTGAACCCTAACCCTAACCCTAGGCAGAAAAATCAGCCTAGGTATAGGGATGGTGCCAAGGAAAAAGCTGTGAAAGCTGCCATGTTGTTGCACTTTTGTACTCCCCTTGGGATGCCTTGAACAGCTGCAGTGTGCCTGGAGCTAAGGGCTTCCTAGTTTTAAAAATCCTAGCCCTAGGCCTAAGCCTAACAGTAACCCTGGGAAGGCAAATCAGCCTGGTGTTAGGCGTCTTGCCAAGGAAAAAGCCGTGAAAGCAGCCATCTTGTGGCACTTTTGCACTCCCTTTTGGATGCCTTTCACAGCTCCAGTGTGCCTGGAACTCAGGGCTTCCTGATTTTAAAAATCCTAGCCCTAGGCCGAACCTCAAACCTAAGACGAGAAAGGCAAATCAGCCAGGAATTAGGCATGTCCCCAAGGAAAAAGCTGTGGAGGCAGGCATGTTGTGGTACTTTTGCGCTCTTCTTGGCTAGTCCTTCGCAGCTGCTGTGTTCTTGGAACTCAGGGCTTTCTGGTTAATAGACCCTTACCCTAGGCGTAACTCAAACCTTAACCCTAGGAAGGAAAATCAGCCTATGGTTCGGGATGGTCTCATGGAAATATCAGTGGTGGCAGCCAAGTTGCGTCACTTTTGCGCTCCCCTTGGGCTGCCTTTCGCAGCTGCAGTGTGCCTGGAGCCCAGGGCTTCCTGGTTTTAAAAGTCCTAGGCCTAAGCCTAACAGTAACCCTAGGAAGGTAAATCAGCCGGGTATTAGCGTTCTTCCTAAGGGAAAAGCCGTGAAAGCAGCCATGTTGTGGCACTTCTGCACTCCCTTTGGGATGCCTTTGGCAGATGAAGTAAGCCTGGAACTCAGGGCTTCCTGGTTAAAGAAATCCAAGCCCTAGGCTGAACCCTAACCCTAACCCTAGGCAGATAAATCAGCCTAGGTATAGGGATGGTGCCAAGGAAAAAGCTGTGAAAGCTGCCATGTTGTTGCACTTTTGTACTCCCCTTGGGATGCCTTGAACAGCTGCAGTGTGCCTGGAGCTAAGGGCTTCCTAGTTTTAAAAATCCTAGCCCTAGGCCTAAGCCTAACAGTAACCCTGGGAAGGTAAATCAGCCTGGTGTTAGGCGTCTTGCCAAGGAAAAAGCCGTGAAAGCAGCCATGTTGTGGCACTTTTGCACTCCCTTTTGGATGCCTTTCACAGCTCCAGTGTGCCTGGAACTCAGGGCTTCCTGATTTTAAAAATCCTAGCCCTAGGCCGAACCCCAACCCTAAGATGAGAAAGGCAAATCAGCCAGGAATTAGGCATGTCCCCAAGGAAAAAGCTGTGGAGGCAGGCATGTTGTGGTACTTTTGCGCTCTTCTTGGCTAGTCCTTCGCAGCTGCTGTGTTCTTGGAACTCAGGGCTTTCTGGTTAATAGACCCTTACCCTAGGCGTAACTCAAACCTTAACCCTAGGAAGGAAAATCAGCCTATGGTTCGGGATGGTCTCATGGAAATATCAGTGGTGGCAGCCAAGTTGCGTCACTTTTGCGCTCCCCTTGGGATGCCTGCCTTTCGCAGCTGCAGTGTGCCTGGAGCCCAGGGCTTCCTGGTTTTAAAAGTCCTAGGCCTAAGCCTAACAGTAACCCTAGGAAGGTAAATCAGCCGGGTATTAGGGTTCTTCCTAAGGGAAAAGCCGTGAAAGCAGCCATGTTGTGGCACTTCTGCACTCCCTTTGGGATGCCTTTGGCAGATGAAGTAAGCCTGGAACTCAGGGCTTCCTGGTTAAAGAAATCCAAGCCCTAGGCTGAACCCTAACCCTAACCCTAGGCAGATAAATCAGCCTAGGTATAGGGATGGTGCCAAGGAAAAAGCTGTGAAAGCTGCCATGTTGTTGCACTTTTGTACTCCCCTTGGGATGCCTTGAACAGCTGCAGTGTGCCTGGAGCCCAGGGCTTCCTAGTTTTAAAAATCCTAGCCCTAGGCCTAAGCCTAACAGTAACCCTGGGAAGGCAAATCAGCCTGGTGTTAGGCGTCTTGCCAAGGAAAAAGCCGTGAAAGCAGCCATGTTGTGGCACTTTTGCACTCCCTTTTGGATGCCTTTCACAGCTCCAGTGTGCCTGGAACTCAGGGCTTCCTGATTTTAAAAATCCTAGCCCTAGGCCGAACCTCAAACCTAAGACGAGAAAGGCAAATCAGCCAGGAATTAGGCATGTCCCCAAGGAAAAAGCTGTGGAGGCAGGCATGTTGTGGTACTTTTGCGCTCTTCTTGGCTAGTCCTTCGCAGCTGCTGTGTTCTTGGAACTCAGGGCTTTCTGGTTAATAGACCCTTACCCTAGGCGTAACTCAAACCTTAACCCTAGGAAGGAAAATCAGCCTATGGTTCGGGATGGTCTCATGGAAATATCAGTGGTGGCAGCCAAGTTGCGTCACTTTTGCGCTCCCCTTGGGATGCCTTTCGCAGCTGCAGTGTGCCTGGAGCCCAGGGCTTCCTGGTTTTAAAAGTCCTAGGCCTAAGCCTAACAGTAACCCTAGGAAGGTAAATCAGCCGGGTATTAGGGTTCTTCCTAAGGGAAAAGCCGTGAAAGCAGCCATGTTGTGGCACTTCTGCACTCCCTTTGGGATGCCTTTGGCAGATGAAGTAAGCCTGGAACTCAGGGCTTCCTGGTTAAAGAAATCCAAGCCCTAGGCTGAACCCTAACCCTAACCCTAGGCAGATAAATCAGCCTAGGTATAGGGATGGTGCCAAGGAAAAAGCTGTGAAAGCTGCCATGTTGTTGCACTTTTGTACTCCCCTTGGGATGCCTTGAACAGCTGCAGTGTGCCTGGAGCTAAGGGCTTCCTAGTTTTAAAAATCCTAGCCCTAGGCCTAAGCCTAACAGTAACCCTGGGAAGGTAAATCAGCCTGGTGTTAGGCGTCTTGCCAAGGAAAAAGCCGTGAAAGCAGCCATGTTGTGGCACTTTTGCACTCCCTTTTGGATGCCTTTCACAGCTCCAGTGTGCCTGGAACTCAGGGCTTCCTGATTTTAAAAATCCTAGCCCTAGGCCGAACCCCAACCCTAAGATGAGAAAGGCAAATCAGCCAGGAATTAGGCATGTCCCCAAGGAAAAAGCTGTGGAGGCAGGCATGTTGTGGTACTTTTGCGCTCTTCTTGGCTAGTCCTTCGCAGCTGCTGTGTTCTTGGAACTCAGGGCTTTCTGGTTAATAGACCCTTACCCTAGGCGTAACTCAAACCTTAACCCTAGGAAGGAAAATCAGCCTATGGTTCGGGATGGTCTCATGGAAATATCAGTGGTGGCAGCCAAGTTGCGTCACTTTTGCGCTCCCCTTGGGATGCCTGCCTTTCGCAGCTGCAGTGTGCCTGGAGCCCAGGGCTTCCTGGTTTTAAAAGTCCTAGGCCTAAGCCTAACAGTAACCCTAGGAAGGTAAATCAGCCGGGTATTAGGGTTCTTCCTAAGGGAAAAGCCGTGAAAGCAGCCATGTTGTGGCACTTCTGCACTCCCTTTGGGATGCCTTTGGCAGATGAAGTAAGCCTGGAACTCAGGGCTTCCTGGTTAAAGAAATCCAAGCCCTAGGCTGAACCCTAACCCTAACCCTAGGCAGATAAATCAGCCTAGGTATAGGGATGGTGCCAAGGAAAAAGCTGTGAAAGCTGCCATGTTGTTGCACTTTTGTACTCCCCTTGGGATGCCTTGAACAGCTGCAGTGTGCCTGGAGCCCAGGGCTTCCTAGTTTTAAAAATCCTAGCCCTAGGCCTAAGCCTAACAGTAACCCTGGGAAGGCAAATCAGCCTGGTGTTAGGCGTCTTGCCAAGGAAAAAGCCGTGAAAGCAGCCATGTTGTGGCACTTTTGCACTCCCTTTTGGATGCCTTTCACAGCTCCAGTGTGCCTGGAACTCAGGGCTTCCTGATTTTAAAAATCCTAGCCCTAGGCCGAACCTCAAACCTAAGACGAGAAAGGCAAATCAGCCAGGAATTAGGCATGTCCCCAAGGAAAAAGCTGTGGAGGCAGGCATGTTGTGGTACTTTTGCGCTCTTCTTGGCTAGTCCTTCGCAGCTGCTGTGTTCTTGGAACTCAGGGCTTTCTGGTTAATAGAACCCTTACCCTAGGCGTAACTCAAACCTTAACCCTAGGAAGGAAAATCAGCCTATGGTTCAGGAAGGTCTCATGGAAATATCAGTGGTGGCAGCCATGTTGCGTCACTTTTGCGCTCCCCTTGGGCTGCCTTTCGCAGCTGCAGTGTGCCTGGAGCCCAGGGCTTCCTGGTTTTAAAAGTCCTAGGCCTAAGCCTAACAGTAACCCTAGGAAGGTAAATCAGCCGGGTATTAGGGTTCTTCCTAAGGGAAAAGCCGTGAAAGCAGCCATGTTGTGGCACTTCTGCACTCCCTTTGGGATGCCTTTGGCAGATGAAGTAAGCCTGGAACTCAGGGCTTCCTGGTTAAAAAAATCACAGCCCTAGGCTGAACCCTAACCCTAACCCTAGGCAGATAAATCAGCCTAGGTATAGGGATGGTGCCAAGGAAAAAGCTGTGAAAGCTGCCATGTTGTTGCACTTTTGTACTCCCCTTGGGATGCCTTGAACAGCTGCAGTGTGCCTGGATCCCAGGGCTTCCTAGTTTTAAAAATCCTAGCCCTAGGCCTAAGCCTAACAGTAACCCTGGGAAGGTAAATCAGCCTGGTGTTAGGCGTCTTGCCAAGGAAAAAGCCGTGAAAGCAGCCATGTTGTGGCACTTTTGCACTCCCTTTTGGATGCCTTTCACAGCTCCAGTGTGCCTGGAACTCAGGGCTTCCTGATTTTAAAAATCCTAGCCCTAGGCCGAACCCCAACCCTAAGACGAGAAAGGCAAATCAGCCAGGAATTAGGCATGTCCCCAAGGAAAAAGCTGTGGAGGCAGGCATGTTGTGGTACTTTTGCGCTCTTCTTGGCTAGTCCTTCGCAGCTGCTGTGTTCTTGGAACTCAGGGCTTTCTGGTTAATAGACCCTTACCCTAGGCGTAACTCAAACCTTAACCCTAGGAAGGAAAATCAGCCTATGGTTCCGGATGGACTCATGGAAATATCAGTGGTGGCAGCCAAGTTGCGTCACTTTTGCTCTCCCCTTGGGATGCCTGCCTTTCGCAGCTGCAGTGTGCCTGGAGCCCAGGGCTTCCTGGTTTTAAAAGTCCTAGGCCTAAGCCTAACAGTAACCCTAGGAAGGTAAATCAGCCGGGTATTAGGGTTCTTCCTAAGGGAAAAGCCGTGAAAGCAGCCATGTTGTGGCACTTCTGCACTCCCTTTGGGATGCCTTTGGCAGATGAAGTAAGCCTGGAACTCAGGGCTTCCTGGTTAAAGAAATCACAGCCCTAGGCTGAACCCTAACCCTAACCCTAGGCAGATAAATCAGCCTAGGTATAGGGATGGTGCCAAGGAAAAAGCTGTGAAAGCTGCCATGTTGTTGCACTTTTGTACTCCCCTTGGGATGCCTTGAACAGCTGCAGTGTGCCTGGAGCCCAGGGCTTCCTAGTTTTAAAAATCCTAGCCCTAGGCCTAAGCCTAACAGTAACCCTGGGAAGGCAAATCAGCCTGGTGTTAGGCGTCTTGCCAAGGAAAAAGCCGTGAAAGCAGCCATGTTGTGGCACTTTTGCACTCCCTTTTGGATGCCTTTCACAGCTCCAGTGTGCCTGGAACTCAGGGCTTCCTGATTTTAAAAATCCTAGCCCTAGGCCGAACCTCAAACCTAAGACGAGAAAGGCAAATCAGCCAGGAATTAGGCATGTCCCCAAGGAAAAAGCTGTGGAGGCAGGCATGTTGTGGTACTTTTGCGCTCTTCTTGGCTAGTCCTTCGCAGCTGCTGTGTTCTTGGAACTCAGGGCTTTCTGGTTAATAGAACCCTTACCCTAGGCGTAACTCAAACCTTAACCCTAGGAAGGAAAATCAGCCTATGGTTCAGGAAGGTCTCATGGAAATATCAGTGGTGGCAGCCATGTTGCGTCACTTTTGCGCTCCCCTTGGGCTGCCTTTCGCAGCTGCAGTGTGCCTGGAGCCCAGGGCTTCCTGGTTTTAAAAGTCCTAGGCCTAAGCCTAACAGTAACCCTAGGAAGGTAAATCAGCCGGGTATTAGGGTTCTTCCTAAGGGAAAAGCCGTGAAAGCAGCCATGTTGTGGCACTTCTGCACTCCCTTTGGGATGCCTTTGGCAGATGAAGTAAGCCTGGAACTCAGGGCTTCCTGGTTAAAAAAATCCAAGCCCTAGGCTGAACCCTAACCCTAACCCTAGGCAGATAAATCAGCCTAGGTATAGGGATGGTGCCAAGGAAAAAGCTGTGAAAGCTGCCATGTTGTTGCACTTTTGTACTCCCCTTGGGATGCCTTGAACAGCTGCAGTGTGCCTGGAGCCCAGGGCTTCCTAGTTTTAAAAATCCTAGCCCTAGGCCTAAGCCTAACAGTAACCCTGGGAAGGGAAATCAGCCTGGTGTTAGGCGTCTTGCCAAGGAAAAAGCCATGAAAGCAGCCATGTTGTGGCACTTTTGCACTCCCTTTTGGATGCCTTTCACAGCTGCAGTGTGCCTGGAACTCAGGGCTTCCTGCTTTTAAAAATCCTAGCCCTAGGCCGAACCCCAACCCTAAGACGAGAAAGGCAAATCAGCCAGGAATTAGGCATGTCCCCAAGGAAAAAGCTGTGGAGGCAGGCATGTTGTGGTACTTTTGCGCTCTTCTTGGCTAGTCCTTCGCAGCTGCTGTGTTCTTGGAACTCAGGGCTTTCTGGTTAATAGAGCCCTTACCCTAGGCGTAACTCAAACCTTAACCCTAGGAAGGAAAATCAGCCTATGGTTCGGGATGGTCTCATGGAAATATCAGTGGTGGCAGCCAAGTTGCGTCACTTTTGCGCTCCCCTTGGGATGCCTTTCGCAGCTGCAGTGTTCCTGGAGCCCAGGGCTTCCTGGTTTTAAAAGTCCTAGGCCTAAGCCTAACAGTAACCCTAGGAAGGTAAATCAGCCGGGTATTAGGGTTCTTC
This sequence comes from Ammospiza caudacuta, assembly GCF_027887145.1. NCBI lineage: Eukaryota > Metazoa > Chordata > Aves > Passeriformes > Passerellidae > Ammospiza > Ammospiza caudacuta. The sequence continues at coordinate 24,560 of NW_026682916.1, forward strand.
CTAAGGGAAAAGCCGTGAAAGCAGCCATGTTGTGGCACTTCTGCACTCCCTTTGGGATGCCTTTGGCAGATGAAGTAAGCCTGGAACTCAGGGCTTCCTGGTTAAAAAAATCACAGCCCTAGGCTGAACCCTAACCCTAACCCTAGGCAGATAAATCAGCCTAGGTATAGGGATGGTGCCAAGGAAAAAGCTGTGAAAGCTGCCATGTTGTTGCACTTTTGTACTCCCCTTGGGATGCCTTGAACAGCTGCAGTGTGCCTGGAGCCCAGGGCTTCCTAGTTTTAAAAATCCTAGCCCTAGGCCTAAGCCTAACAGTAACCCTGGGAAGGTAAATCAGCCTGGTGTTAGGCGTCTTGCCAAGGAAAAAGCCGTGAAAGCAGCCATGTTGTGGCACTTTTGCACTCCCTTTTGGATGCCTTTCACAGCTCCAGTGTGCCTGGAACTCAGGGCTTCCTGCTTTTAAAAATCCTAGCCCTAGGCCGAACCCCAACCCTAAGACGAGAAAGGCAAATCAGCCAGGAATTAGGCATGTCCCCAAGGAAAAAGCTGTGGAGGCAGGCATGTTGTGGTACTTTTGCGCTCTTCTTGGCTAGTCCTTCGCAGCTGCTGTGTTCTTGGAACTCAGGGCTTTCTGGTTAATAGACCCTTACCCTAGGCGTAACTCAAACCTTAACCCTAGGAAGGAAAATCAGCCTATGGTTCGGGATGGTCTCATGGAAATATCAGTGGTGGCAGCCAAGTTGCGTCACTTTTGCGCTCCCCTTGGGATGCCTTTCGCAGCTGCAGTGTGCCTGGAGCCCAGGGCTTCCTGGTTTTAAAAGTCCTAGGCCTAAGCCTAACAGTAACCCTAGGAAGGTAAATCAGCCGGGTATTAGGGTTCTTCCTAAGGGAAAAGCCGTGAAAGCAGCCATGTTGTGGCACTTCTGCACTCCCTTTGGGATGCCTTTGGCAGATGAAGTAAGCCTGGAACTCAGGGCTTCCTGGTTAAAGAAATCCAAGCCCTAGGCTGAACCCTAACCCTAACCCTAGGCAGATAAATCAGCCTAGGTATAGGGATGGTGCCAAGGAAAAAGCTGTGAAAGCTGCCATGTTGTTGCACTTTTGTACTCCCCTTGGGATGCCTTGAACAGCTGCAGTGTGCCTGGAGCCCAGGGCTTCCTAGTTTTAAAAATCCTAGCCCTTGGCCTAAGCCTAACAGTAACCCTGGGAAGGCAAATCAGCCTGGTTTTAGGCGTCTTGCCAAGGAAAAAGCCGTGAAAGCAGCCATGTTGTGGCACTTTTGCACTCCCTTTTGGATGCCTTTCACAGCTCCAGTGTGCCTGGAACTCAGGGCTTCCTGATTTTAAAAATCCTAGCCCTAGGCCGAACCTCAAACCTAAGACGAGAAAGGCAAATCAGCCAGGAATTAGGCATGTCCCCAAGGAAAAAGCTGTGGAGGCAGGCATGTTGTGGTACTTTTGCGCTCTTCTTGGGTAGTCCTTCGCAGCTGCTGTGTTCTTGGAACTCAGGGCTTTCTGGTTAATAGAACCCTTACCCTAGGCGTAAATCAAACCTTAACCCTAGGAAGGAAAATCAGCCTATGGTTCAGGAAGGTCTCATGGAAATATCAGTGGTGGCAGCCATGTTGCGTCACTTTTGCGCTCCCCTTGGGCTGCCTTTCGCAGCTGCAGTGTGCCTGGAGCCCAGGGCTTCCTGGTTTTAAAAGTCCTAGGCCTAAGCCTAACAGTAACCCTAGGAAGGTAAATCAGCCGGGTATTAGGGTTCTTCCTAAGGGAAAAGCCGTGAAAGCAGCCATGTTGTGGCACTTCTGCACTCCCTTTGGGATGCCTTTGGCAGATGAAGTAAGCCTGGAACTCAGGGCTTCCTGGTTAAAGAAATCCAAGCCCTAGGCTGAACCCTAACCCTAACCCTAGGCAGATAAATCAGCCTAGGTATAGGGATGGTGCCAAGGAAAAAGCTGTGAAAGCTGCCATGTTGTTGCACTTTTGTACTCCCCTTGGGATGCCTTGAACAGCTGCAGTGTGCCTGGAGCTAAGGGCTTCCTAGTTTTAAAAATCCTAGCCCTAGGCCTAAGCCTAACAGTAACCCTGGGAAGGTAAATCAGCCTGGTGTTAGGCGTCTTGCCAAGGAAAAAGCCGTGAAAGCAGCCATGTTGTGGCACTTTTGCACTCCCTTTTGGATGCCTTTCACAGCTGCAGTGTGCCTGGAACTCAGGGCTTCCTGCTTTTAAAAATCCTAGCCCTAGGCCGAACCCCAACCCTAAGACGAGAAAGGCAAATCAGCCAGGAATTAGGCATGTCCCCAAGGAAAAAGCTGTGGAGGCAGGCATGTTGTGGTACTTTTGCGCTCTTCTTGGCTAGTCCTTCGCAGCTGCTGTGTTCTTGGAACTCAGGGCTTTCTGGTTAATAGACCCTTACCCTAGGCGTAACTCAAACCTTAACCCTAGGAAGGAAAATCAGCCTATGGTTCGGGATGGTCTCATGGAAATATCAGTGGTGGCAGCCAAGTTGCGTCACTTTTGCGCTCCCCTTGGGATGCCTGCCTTTCGCAGCTGCAGTGTGCCTGGAGCCCAGGGCTTCCTGGTTTTAAAAGTCCTAGGCCTAAGCCTAACAGTAACCCTAGGAAGGTAAATCAGCCGGGTATTAGGGTTCTTCCTAAGGGAAAAGCCGTGAAAGCAGCCATGTTGTGGCACTTCTGCACTCCCTTTGGGATGCCTTTGGCAGATGAAGTAAGCCTGGAACTCAGGGCTTCCTGGTTAAAGAAATCCAAGCCCTAGGCTGAACCCTAACCCTAACCCTAGGCAGATAAATCAGCCTAGGTATAGGGATGGTGCCAAGGAAAAAGCTGTGAAAGCTGCCATGTTGTTGCACTTTTGTACTCCCCTTGGGATGTCTTGAACAGCTGCAGTGTGCCTGGAGCCCAGGGCTTCCTAGTTTTAAAAATCCTAGCCCTAGGCCTAAGCCTAACAGTAACCCTGGGAAGGCAAATCAGCCTGGTGTTAGGCGTCTTGCCAAGGAAAAAGCCGTGAAAGCAGCCATGTTGTGGCACTTTTGCACTCCCTTTTGGATGCCTTTCACAGCTCCAGTGTGCCTGGAACTCAGGGCTTCCTGATTTTAAAAATCCTAGCCATAGGCCGAACCTCAAACCTAAGACGAGAAAGGCAAATCAGCCAGGAATTAGGCATGTCCCCAAGGAAAAAGCTGTGGAGGCAGGCATGTTGTGGTACTTTTGCGCTCTTCTTGGCTAGTCCTTCGCAGCTGCTGTGTTCTTGGAACTCAGGGCTTTCTGGTTAATAGAACCCTTACCCTAGGCGTAACTCAAACCTTAACCCTAGGAAGGAAAATCAGCCTATGGTTCAGGAAGGTCTCATGGAAATATCAGTGGTGGCAGCCATGTTGCGTCACTTTTGCGCTCCCCTTGGGCTGCCTTTCGCAGCTGCAGTGTGCCTGGAGCCCAGGGCTTCCTGGTTTTAAAAGTCCTAGGCCTAAGCCTAACAGTAACCCTAGGAAGGTAAATCAGCCGGGTATTAGGGTTCTTCCTAAGGGAAAAGCCGTGAAAGCAGCCATGTTGTGGCACTTCTGCACTCCCTTTGGGATGCCTTTGGCAGATGAAGTAAGCCTGGAACTCAGGGCTTCCTGGTTAAAAAAATCACAGCCCTAGGCTGAACCCTAACCCTAACCCTAGGCAGATAAATCAGCCTAGGTATAGGGATGGTGCCAAGGAAAAAGCTGTGAAAGCTGCCATGTTGTTGCACTTTTGTACTCCCCTTGGGATGCCTTGAACAGCTGCAGTGTGCCTGGAGCTAAGGGCTTCCTAGTTTTAAAAATCCTAGCCCTAGGCCTAAGCCTAACAGTAACCCTGGGAAGGCAAATCAGCCTGGTGTTAGGCGTCTTGCCAAGGAAAAAGCCGTGAAAGCAGCCATGTTGTGGCACTTTTGCACTCCCTTTTGGATGCCTTTCACAGCTGCAGTGTGCCTGGAACTCAGGGCTTCCTGATTTTAAAAATCCTAGCCCTAGGCCGAACCCCAACCCTAAGACGAGAAAGGCAAATCAGCCAGGAATTAGGCATGTCCCCAAGGAAAAAGCTGTGGAGGCAGGCATGTTGTGGTACTTTTGCGCTCTTCTTGGCTAGTCCTTCGCAGCTGCTGTGTTCTTGGAACTCAGGGCTTTCTGGTTAATAGACCCTTACCCTAGGCGTAACTCAAACCTTAACCCTAGGAAGGAAAATCAGCCTATGGTTCGGGATGGTCTCATGGAAATATCAGTGGTGGCAGCCAAGTTGCGTCACTTTTGCGCTCCCCTTGGGATGCCTTTCGCAGCTGCAGTGTGCCTGGAGCCCAGGGCTTCCTGGTTTTAAAAGTCCTAGGCCTAAGCCTAACAGTAACCCTAGGAAGGTAAATCAGCCGGGTATTAGGGTTCTTCCTAAGGGAAAAGCCGTGAAAGCAGCCATGTTGTGGCACTTCTGCACTCCCTTTGGGATGCCTTTGGCAGATGAAGTAAGCCTGGAACTCAGGGCTTCCTGGTTAAAGAAATCACAGCCCTAGGCTGAACCCTAACCCTAACCCTAGGCAGATAAATCAGCCTAGGTATAGGGATGGTGCCAAGGAAAAAGCTGTGAAAGCTGCCATGTTGTTGCACTTTTGTACTCCCCTTGGGATGCCTTGAACAGCTGCAGTGTGCCTGGAGCCCAGGGCTTCCTAGTTTTAAAAATCCTAGCCCTTGGCCTAAGCCTAACAGTAACCCTGGGAAGGCAAATCAGCCTGGTGTTAGGCGTCTTGCCAAGGAAAAAGCCGTGAAAGCAGCCATGTTGTGGCACTTTTGCACTCCCTTTTGGATGCCTTTCACAGCTGCAGTGTGCCTGGAACTCAGGGCTTCCTGCTTTTAAAAATCCTAGCCCTAGGCCGAACCCCAACCCTAAGACGAGAAAGGCAAATCAGCCAGGAATTAGGCATGTCCCCAAGGAAAAAGCTGTGGAGGCAGGCATGTTGTGGTACTTTTGCGCTCTTCTTGGCTAGTCCTTCGCAGCTGCTGTGTTCTTGGAACTCAGGGCTTTCTGGTTAATAGACCCTTACCCTAGGCGTAACTCAAACCTTAACCCTAGGAAGGAAAATCAGCCTATGGTTCGGGATGGTCTCATGGAAATATCAGTGGTGGCAGCCAAGTTGCGTCACTTTTGCGCTCCCCTTGGGATGCCTGCCTTTCGCAGCTGCAGTGTGCCTGGAGCCCAGGGCTTCCTGGTTTTAAAAGTCCTAGGCCTAAGCCTAACAGTAACCCTAGGAAGGTAAATCAGCCGGGTATTAGGGTTCTTCCTAAGGGAAAAGCCGTGAAAGCAGCCATGTTGTGGCACTTCTGCACTCCCTTTGGGATGCCTTTGGCAGATGAAGTAAGCCTGGAACTCAGGGCTTCCTGGTTAAAGAAATCCAAGCCCTAGGCTGAACCCTAACCCTAACCCTAGGCAGATAAATCAGCCTAGGTATAGGGATGGTGCCAAGGAAAAAGCTGTGAAAGCTGCCATGTTGTTGCACTTTTGTACTCCCCTTGGGATGTCTTGAACAGCTGCAGTGTGCCTGGAGCCCAGGGCTTCCTAGTTTTAAAAATCCTAGCCCTAGGCCTAAGCCTAACAGTAACCCTGGGAAGGCAAATCAGCCTGGTGTTAGGCGTCTTGCCAAGGAAAAAGCCGTGAAAGCAGCCATGTTGTGGCACTTTTGCACTCCCTTTTGGATGCCTTTCACAGCTCCAGTGTGCCTGGAACTCAGGGCTTCCTGATTTTAAAAATCCTAGCCCTAGGCCGAACCTCAAACCTAAGACGAGAAAGGCAAATCAGCCAGGAATTAGGCATGTCCCCAAGGAAAAAGCTGTGGAGGCAGGCATGTTGTGGTACTTTTGCGCTCTTCTTGGCTAGTCCTTCGCAGCTGCTGTGTTCTTGGAACTCAGGGCTTTCTGGTTAATAGAACCCTTACCCTAGGCGTAACTCAAACCTTAACCCTAGGAAGGAAAATCAGCCTATGGTTCAGGAAGGTCTCATGGAAATATCAGTGGTGGCAGCCATGTTGCGTCACTTTTGCGCTCCCCTTGGGCTGCCTTTCGCAGCTGCAGTGTGCCTGGAGCCCAGGGCTTCCTGGTTTTAAAAGTCCTAGGCCTAAGCCTAACAGTAACCCTAGGAAGGTAAATCAGCCGGGTATTAGGGTTCTTCCTAAGGGAAAAGCCGTGAAAGCAGCCATGTTGTGGCACTTCTGCACTCCCTTTGGGATGCCTTTGGCAGATGAAGTAAGCCTGGAACTCAGGGCTTCCTGGTTAAAAAAATCACAGCCCTAGGCTGAACCCTAACCCTAACCCTAGGCAGATAAATCAGCCTAGGTATAGGGATGGTGCCAAGGAAAAAGCTGTGAAAGCTGCCATGTTGTTGCACTTTTGTACTCCCCTTGGGATGCCTTGAACAGCTGCAGTGTGCCTGGAGCCCAGGGCTTCCTAGTTTTAAAAATCCTAGCCCTTGGCCTAAGCCTAACAGTAACCCTGGGAAGGCAAATCAGCCTGGTGTAAGGCGTCTTGCCAAGGAAAAAGCCGTGAAAGCAGCCATGTTGTGGCACTTTTGCACTCCCTTTTGGATGCCTTTCACAGCTCCAGTGTGCCTGGAACTCAGGGCTTCCTGATTTTAAAAATCCTAGCCCTAGGCCGAACCCCAACCCTAAGACGAGAAAGGCAAATCAGCCAGGAATTAGGCATGTCCCCAAGGAAAAAGCTGTGGAGGCAGGCATGTTGTGGTACTTTTGCGCTCTTCTTGGCTAGTCCTTCGCAGCTGCTGTGTTCTTGGAACTCAGGGCTTTCTGGTTAATAGACCCTTACCCTAGGCGTAACTCAAACCTTAACCCTAGGAAGGAAAATCAGCCTATGGTTCGGGATGGACTCATGGAAATATCAGTGGTGGCAGCCAAGTTGCGTCACTTTTGCGCTCCCCTTGGGATGCCTGCCTTTCGCAGCTGCAGTGTGCCTGGAGCCCAGGGCTTCCTGGTTTTAAAAGTCCTAGGCCTAAGCCTAACAGTAACCCTAGGAAGGTAAATCAGCCGGGTATTAGGGTTCTTCCTAAGGGAAAAGCCGTGAAAGCAGCCATGTTGTGGCACTTCTGCACTCCCTTTGGGATGCCTTTGGCAGATGAAGTAAGCCTGGAACTCAGGGCTTCCTGGTTAAAAAAATCACAGCCCTAGGCTGAACCCTAACCCTAACCCTAGGCAGATAAATCAGCCTAGGTATAGGGATGGTGCCAAGGAAAAAGCTGTGAAAGCTGCCATGTTGTTGCACTTTTGTACTCCCCTTGGGATGCCTTGAACAGCTGCAGTGTGCCTGGATCCCAGGGCTTCCTAGTTTTAAAAATCCTAGCCCTAGGCCTAAGCCTAACAGTAACCCTGGGAAGGTAAATCAGCCTGGTGTTAGGCGTCTTGCCAAGGAAAAAGCCGTGAAAGCAGCCATGTTGTGGCACTTTTGCACTCCCTTTTGGATGCCTTTCACAGCTGCAGTGTGCCTGGAACTCAGGGCTTCCTGATTTTAAAAATCCTAGCCCTAGGCCGAACCCCAACCCTAAGACGAGAAAGGCAAATCAGCCAGGAATTAGGCATGTCCCCAAGGAAAAAGCTGTGGAGGCAGGCATGTTGTGGTACTTTTGCGCTCTTCTTGGCTAGTCCTTCGCAGCTGCTGTGTTCTTGGAACTCAGGGCTTTCTGGTTAATAGACCCTTACCCTAGGCGTAACTCAAACCTTAACCCTAGGAAGGAAAATCAGCCTATGGTTCGGGATGGTCTCATGGAAATATCAGTGGTGGCAGCCAAGTTGCGTCACTTTTGCGCTCCCCTTGGGATGCCTTTCGCAGCTGCAGTGTGCCTGGAGCCCAGGGCTTCCTGGTTTTAAAAGTCCTAGGCCTAAGCCTAACAGTAACCCTAGGAAGGTAAATCAGCCGGGTATTAGGGTTCTTCCTAAGGGAAAAGCCGTGAAAGCAGCCATGTTGTGGCACTTCTGCACTCCCTTTGGGATGCCTTTGGCAGATGAAGTAAGCCTGGAACTCAGGGCTTCCTGGTTAAAGAAATCACAGCCCTAGGCTGAACCCTAACCCTAACCCTAGGCAGATAAATCAGCCTAGGTATAGGGATGGTGCCAAGGAAAAAGCTGTGAAAGCTGCCATGTTGTTGCACTTTTGTACTCCCCTTGGGATGCCTTGAACAGCTGCAGTGTGCCTGGAGCCCAGGGCTTCCTAGTTTTAAAAATCCTAGCCCTTGGCCTAAGCCTAACAGTAACCCTGGGAAGGCAAATCAGCCTGGTGTAAGGCGTCTTGCCAAGGAAAAAGCCGTGAAAGCAGCCATGTTGTGGCACTTTTGCACTCCCTTTTGGATGCCTTTCACAGCTCCAGTGTGCCTGGAACTCAGGGCTTCCTGATTTTAAAAATCCTAGCCCTAGGCCGAACCCCAACCCTAAGACGAGAAAGGCAAATCAGCCAGGAATTAGGCATGTCCCCAAGGAAAAAGCTGTGGAGGCAGGCATGTTGTGGTACTTTTGCGCTCTTCTTGGCTAGTCCTTCGCAGCTGCTGTGTTCTTGGAACTCAGGGCTTTCTGGTTAATAGACCCTTACCCTAGGCGTAACTCAAACCTTAACCCTAGGAAGGAAAATCAGCCTATGGTTCGGGATGGTCTCATGGAAATATCAGTGGTGGCAGCCAAGTTGCGTCACTTTTGCGCTCCCCTTGGGATGCCTGCCTTTCGCAGCTGCAGTGTGCCTGGAGCCCAGGGCTTCCTGGTTTTAAAAGTCCTAGGCCTAAGCCTAACAGTAACCCTAGGAAGGTAAATCAGCCGGGTATTAGGGTTCTTCCTAAGGGAAAAGCCGTGAAAGCAGCCATGTTGTGGCACTTCTGCACTCCCTTTGGGATGCCTTTGGCAGATGAAGTAAGCCTGGAACTCAGGGCTTCCTGGTTAAAGAAATCCAAGCCCTAGGCTGAACCCTAACCCTAACCCTAGGCAGATAAATCAGCCTAGGTATAGGGATGGTGCCAAGGAAAAAGCTGTGAAAGCTGCCATGTTGTTGCACTTTTGTACTCCCCTTGGGATGCCTTGAACAGCTGCAGTGTGCCTGGAGCCCAGGGCTTCCTAGTTTTAAAAATCCTAGCCCTAGGCCTAAGCCTAACAGTAACCCTGGGAAGGCAAATCAGCCTGGTGTTAGGCGTCTTGCCAAGGAAAAAGCCGTGAAAGCAGCCATGTTGTGGCACTTTTGCACTCCCTTTTGGATGCCTTTCACAGCTCCAGTGTGCCTGGAACTCAGGGCTTCCTGATTTTAAAAATCCTAGCCCTAGGCCGAACCTCAAACCTAAGACGAGAAAGGCAAATCAGCCAGGAATTAGGCATGTCCCCAAGGAAAAAGCTGTGGAGGCAGGCATGTTGTGGTACTTTTGCGCTCTTCTTGGGTAGTCCTTCGCAGCTGCTGTGTTCTTGGAACTCAGGGCTTTCTGGTTAATAGAACCCTTACCCTAGGCGTAACTCAAACCTTAACCCTAGGAAGGAAAATCAGCCTATGGTTCAGGAAGGTCTCATGGAAATATCAGTGGTGGCAGCCATGTTGCGTCACTTTTGCGCTCCCCTTGGGCTGCCTTTCGCAGCTGCAGTGTGCCTGGAGCCCAGGGCTTCCTGGTTTTAAAAGTCCTAGGCCTAAGCCTAACAGTAACCCTAGGAAGGTAAATCAGCCGGGTATTAGGGTTCTTCCTAAGGGAAAAGCCGTGAAAGCAGCCATGTTGTGGCACTTCTGCACTCCCTTTGGGATGCCTTTGGCAGATGAAGTAAGCCTGGAACTCAGGGCTTCCTGGTTAAAGAAATCACAGCCCTAGGCTGAACCCTAACCCTAACCCTAGGCAGATAAATCAGCCTAGGTATAGGGATGGTGCCAAGGAAAAAGCTGTGAAAGCTGCCATGTTGTTGCACTTTTGTACTCCCCTTGGGATGCCTTGAACAGCTGCAGTGTGCCTGGAGCCCAGGGCTTCCTAGTTTTAAAAATCCTAGCCCTAGGCCTAAGCCTAACAGTAACCCTGGGAAGGTAAATCAGCCTGGTGTTAGGCGTCTTGCCAAGGAAAAAGCCGTGAAAGCAGCCATGTTGTGGCACTTTTGCACTCCCTTTTGGATGCCTTTCACAGCTGCAGTGTGCCTGGAACTCAGGGCTTCCTGATTTTAAAAATCCTAGCCCTAGGCCGAACCCCAACCCTAAGACGAGAAAGGCAAATCAGCCAGGAATTAGGCATGTCCCCAAGGAAAAAGCTGTGGAGGCAGGCATGTTGTGGTACTTTTGCGCTCTTCTTGGCTAGTCCTTCGCAGCTGCTGTGTTCTTGGAACTCAGGGCTTTCTGGTTAATAGAGCCCTTACCCTAGGCGTAACTCAAACCTTAACCCTAGGAAGGAAAATCAGCCTATGGTTCGGGATGGTCTCATGGAAATATCAGTGGTGGCAGCCAAGTTGCGTCACTTTTGCGCTCCCCTTGGGATGCCTTTCGCAGCTGCAGTGTGCCTGGAGCCCAGGGCTTCCTGGTTTTAAAAGTCCTAGGCCTAAGCCTAACAGTAACCCTAGGAAGGTAAATCAGCCGGGTATTAGGGTTCTTCCTAAGGGAAAAGCCGTGAAAGCAGCCATGTTGTGGCACTTCTGCACTCCCTTTGGGATGCCTTTGGCAGATGAAGTAAGCCTGGAACTCAGGGCTTCCTGGTTAAAAAAATCACAGCCCTAGGCTGAACCCTAACCCTAACCCTAGGCAGATAAATCAGCCTAGGTATAGGGATGGTGCCAAGGAAAAAGCTGTGAAAGCTGCCATGTTGTTGCACTTTTGTACTCCCCTTGGGATGCCTTGAACAGCTGCAGTGTGCCTGGAGCCCAGGGCTTCCTAGTTTTAAAAATCCTAGCCCTAGGCCTAAGCCTAACAGTAACCCTGGGAAGGTAAATCAGCCTGGTGTTAGGCGTCTTGCCAAGGAAAAAGCCGTGAAAGCAGCCATGTTGTGGCACTTTTGCACTCCCTTTTGGATGCCTTTCACAGCTCCAGTGTGCCTGGAACTCAGGGCTTCCTGCTTTTAAAAATCCTAGCCCTAGGCCGAACCCCAACCCTAAGACGAGAAAGGCAAATCAGCCAGGAATTAGGCATGTCCCCAAGGAAAAAGCTGTGGAGGCAGGCATGTTGTGGTACTTTTGCGCTCTTCTTGGCTAGTCCTTCGCAGCTGCTGTGTTCTTGGAACTCAGGGCTTTCTGGTTAATAGACCCTTACCCTAGGCGTAACTCAAACCTTAACCCTAGGAAGGAAAATCAGCCTATGGTTCGGGATGGTCTCATGGAAATATCAGTTGTGGCAGCCAAGTTGCGTCACTTTTGCGCTCCCCTTGGGATGCCTTTCGCAGCTGCAGTGTGCCTGGAGCCCAGGGCTTCCTGGTTTTAAAAGTCCTAGGCCTAAGCCTAACAGTAACCCTAGGAAGGTAAATCAGCCGGGTATTAGGGTTCTTCCTAAGGGAAAAGCCGTGAAAGCAGCCATGTTGTGGCACTTCTGCACTCCCTTTGGGATGCCTTTGGCAGATGAAGTAAGCCTGGAACTCAGGGCTTCCTGGTTAAAGAAATCACAGCCCTAGGCTGAACCCTAACCCTAACCCTAGGCAGATAAATCAGCCTAGGTATAGGGATGGTGCCAAGGAAAAAGCTGTGAAAGCTGCCATGTTGTTGCACTTTTGTACTCCCCTTGGGATGCCTTGAACAGCTGCAGTGTGCCTGGAGCCCAGGGCTTCCTAGTTTTAAAAATCCTAGCCTTTGGCCTAAGCCTAACAGTAACCCTGGGAAGGCAAATCAGCCTGGTGTTAGGCGTCTTGCCAAGGAAAAAGCCGTGAAAGCAGCCATGTTGTGGCACTTTTGCACTCCCTTTTGGATGCCTTTCACAGCTCCAGTGTGCCTGGAACTCAGGGCTTCCTGATTTTAAAAATCCTAGCCCTAGGCCGAACCCCAACCCTAAGACGAGAAAGGCAAATCAGCCAGGAATTAGGCATGTCCCCAAGGAAAAAGCTGTGGAGGCAGGCATGTTGTGGTACTTTTGCGCTCTTCTTGGCTAGTCCTTCGCAGCTGCTGTGTTCTTGGAACTCAGGGCTTTCTGGTTAATAGAACCCTTACCATAGGCGTAAATCAAACCTTAACCCTAGGAAGGAAAATCAGCCTATGGTTCAGGAAGGTCTCATGGAAATATCAGTGGTGGCAGCCATGTTGCGTCACTTTTGCGCTCCCCTTGGGCTGCCTTTCGCAGCTGCAGTGTGCCTGGAGCCCAGGGCTTCCTGGTTTTAAAAGTCCTAGGCCTAAGCCTAACAGTAACCCTAGGAAGGTAAATCAGCCGGGTATTAGGGTTCTTCCTAAGGGAAAAGCCGTGAAAGCAGCCATGTTGTGGCACTTCTGCACTCCCTTTGGGATGCCTTTGGCAGATGAAGTAAGCCTGGAACTCAGGGCTTCCTGGTTAAAGAAATCACAGCCCTAGGCTGAACCCTAACCCCAACCCTAGGCAGATAAATCAGCCTAGGTATAGGGATGGTGCCAAGGAAAAAGCTGTGAAAGCTGCCATGTTGTTGCACTTTTGTACTCCCCTTGGGATGCCTTGAACAGCTGCAGTGTGCCTGGAGCCCAGGGCTTCCTAGTTTTAAAAATCCTAGCCCTTGGCCTAAGCCTAACAGTAACCCTGGGAAGGTATATCAGCCTGGTGTTAGGCGTCTTGCCAAGGAAAAAGCCGTGAAAGCAGCCATGTTGTGGCACTTTTGCACTCCCTTTTGGATGCCTTTCACAGCTCCAGTGTGCCTGGAACTCAGGGCTTCCTGATTTTAAAAATCCTAGCCCTAGGCCGAACCCCAACCCTAAGACGAGAAAGGCAAATCAGCCAGGAATTAGGCATGTCCCCAAGGAAAAAGCTGTGGAGGCAGGCATGTTGTGGTACTTTTGCGCTCTTCTTGGCTAGTCCTTCGCAGCTGCTGTGTTCTTGGAACTCAGGGCTTTCTGGTTAATAGACCCTTACCCTAGGCGTAACTCAAACCTTAACCCTAGGAAGGAAAATCAGCCTATGGTTCGGGATGGTCTCATGGAAATATCAGTGGTGGCAGCCAAGTTGCGTCACTTTTGCGCTCCCCTTGGGCTGCCTTTCGCAGCTGCAGTGTGCCTGGAGCCCAGGGCTTCCTGGTTTTAAAAGTCCTAGGCCTAAGCCTAACAGTAACCCTAGGAAGGTAAATCAGCCGGGTATTAGGGTTCTTCCTAAGGGAAAAGCCGTGAAAGCAGCCATGTTGTGGCACTTCTGCACTCCCTTTGGGATGCCTTTGGCAGATGAAGTAAGCCTGGAACTCAGGGCTTCCTGGTTAAAGAAATCCAAGCCCTAGGCTGAACCCTAACCCTAACCCTAGGCAGATAAATCAGCCTAGGTATAGGGATGGTGCCAAGGAAAAAGCTGTGAAAGCTGCCATGTTGTTGCACTTTTGTACTCCCCTTGGGATGCCTTGAACAGCTGCAGTGTGCCTGGAGCCCAGGGCTTCCTAGTTTTAAAAATCCTAGCCCTAGGCCTAAGCCTAACAGTAACCCTGGGAAGGTAAATCAGCCTGGTGTTAGGCTTCTTGCCAAGGAAAAAGCCGTGAAAGCAGCCATGTTGTGGCACTTTTGCACTCCCTTTTGGATGCCTTTCACAGCTCCAGTGTGCCTGGAACTCAGGGCTTCCTGCTTTTAAAAATCCTAGCCCTAGGCCGAACCCCAACCCTAAGACGAGAAAGGCAAATCAGCCAGGAATTAGGCATGTCCCCAAGGAAAAAGCTGTGGAGGCAGGCATGTTGTGGTACTTTTGCGCTCTTCTTGGCTAGTCCTTCGCAGCTGCTGTGTTCTTGGAACTCAGGGCTTTCTGGTAAATAGACCCTTACCCTAGGCGTAACTCAAACCTTAACCCTAGGAAGGAAAATCAGCCTATGGTTCGGGATGGTCTCATGGAAATATCAGTGGTGGCAGCCAAGTTGCGTCACTTTTGCGCTCCCCTTGGGATGCCTTTCGCAGCTGCAGTGTGCCTGGAGCCCAGGGCTTCCTGGTTTTAAAAGTCCTAGGCCTAAGCCTAACAGTAACCCTAGGAAGGTAAATCAGCCGGGTATTAGGGTTCTTCCTAAGGGAAAAGCCGTGAAAGCAGCCATGTTGTGGCACTTCTGCACTCCCTTTGGGATGCCTTTGGCAGATGAAGTAAGCCTGGAACTCAGGGCTTCCTGGTTAAAGAAATCCAAGCCCTAGGCTGAACCCTAACCCTAACCCTAGGCAGATAAATCAGCCTAGGTATAGGGATGGTGCCAAGGAAAAAGCTGTGAAAGCTGCCATGTTGTTGCACTTTTGTACTCCCCTTGGGATGCCTTGAACAGCTGCAGTGTGCCTGGAGCCCAGGGCTTCCTAGTTTTAAAAATCCTAGCCCTAGGCCTAAGCCTAACAGTAACCCTGGGAAGGTAAATCAGCCTGGTGTTAGGCGTCTTGCCAAGGAAAAAGCCGTGAAAGCAGCCATGTTGTGGCACTTTTGCACTCCCTTTTGGATGCCTTTCACAGCTCCAGTGTGCCTGGAACTCAGGGCTTCCTGCTTTTAAAAATCCTAGCCCTAGGCCGAACCCCAACCCTAAGACGAGAAAGGCAAATCAGCCAGGAATTAGGCATGTCCCCAAGGAAAAAGCTGTGGAGGCAGGCATGTTGTGCTACTTTTGCGCTCTTCTTGGCTAGTCCTTCGCAGCTGCTGTGTTCTTGGAACTCAGGGCTTTCTGGTTAATAGACCCTTACCCTAGGCGTAACTCAAACCTTAACCCTAGGAAGGAAAATCAGCCTATGGTTCGGGATGGTCTCATGGAAATATCAGTGGTGGCAGCCAAGTTGCGTCACTTTTGCGCTCCCCTTGGGATGCCTTTCGCAGCTGCAGTGTGCCTGGAGCCCAGGGCTTCCTGGTTTTAAAAGTCCTAGGCCTAAGCCTAACAGTAACCCTAGGAAGGTAAATCAGCCGGGTATTAGGGTTCTTCCTAAGGGAAAAGCCGTGAAAGCAGCCATGTTGTGGCACTTCTGCACTCCCTTTGGGATGCCTTTGGCAGATGAAGTAAGCCTGGAACTCAGGGCTTCCTGGTTAAAGAAATCACAGCCCTAGGCTGAACCCTAACCCTAACCCTAGGCAGATAAATCAGCCTAGGTATAGTGATGGTGCCAAGGAAAAAGCTGTGAAAGCTGCCATGTTGTTGCACTTTTGTACTCCCCTTGGGATGCCTTGAACAGCTGCAGTGTGCCTGGAGCCCAGGGCTTCCTAGTTTTAAAAATCCTAGCCCTAGGCCTAAGCCTAACAGTAACCCTGGGAAGGTAAATCAGCCTGGTGTTAGGCGTCTTGCCAAGGAAAAAGCCATGAAAGAAGCCATGTTGTGGCACTTTTGCACTCCCTTTTGGATGCCTTTCACAGCTCCACTGTGCCTGGAACTCAGGGCTTCCTGATTTTAAAAATCCTAGCCCTAGGCCGAACCCCAACCCTAAGACGAGAAAGGCAAATCAGCCAGGAATTAGGCATGTCCCCAAGGAAAAAGCTGTGGAGGCAGGCATGTTGTGCTACTTTTGCGCTCTTCTTGGGTAGTCCTTCGCAGCTGCTGTGTTCTTGGAACTCAGGGCTTTCTGGTTAATAGAACCCTTACCCTAGGCGTAACTCAAACCTTAACCCTCGGAAGGAAAATCAGCCTATGGTTCGGGATGGTCTCATGGAAATATCAGTGGTGGCAGCCAAGTTGCGTCACTTTTGCGCTCCCCTTGGGATGCCTTTCGCAGCTGCAGTGTGCCTGGAGCCCAGGGCTTCCTGGTTTTAAAAGTCCTAGGCCAAAGCCTAACAGTAACCCTAGGAAGGTAAATCAGCCGGGTATTAGGGTTCTTCCTAAGGGAAAAGCCGTGAAAGCAGCCATGTTGTGGCACTTCTGCACTCCCTTTGGGATGCCTTTGGCAGATGAAGTAAGCCTGGAACTCAGGGCTTCCTGGTTAAAGAAATCACAGCCCTAGGCTGAACCCTAACCCTAACCCTAGGCAGATAAATCAGCCTAGGTATAGGGATGGTGCCAAGGAAAAAGCTGTGAAAGCTGCCATGTTGTTGCACTTTTGTACTCCCCTTGGGATGCCTTGAACAGCTGCAGTGTGCCTGGAGCCCAGGGCTTCCTAGTTTTAAAAATCCTAGCCCTAGGCCTAAGCCTAACAGTAACCCTGGGAAGGTAAATCAGCCTGGTGTTAGGCGTCTTGCCAAGGAAAAAGCCGTGAAAGCAGCCATGTTGTGGCACTTTTGCACTCCCTTTTGGATGCCTTTCACAGCTCCAGTGTGCCTGGAACTCAGGGCTTCCTGATTTTAAAAATCCTAGCCCTAGGCTGAACCCCAACCCTAAGACGAGAAAGGCAAATCAGCCAGGAATTAGGCATGTCCCCAAGGAAAAAGCTGTGGAGGCAGGCATGTTGTGCTACTTTTGCGCTCTTCTTGGCTAGTCCTTCGCAGCTGCTGTGTTCTTGGAACTCAGGGCTTTCTGGTTAATAGACCCTTACCCTAGGCGTAACTCAAACCTTAACCCTAGGAAGGAAAATCAGCCTATGGTTCGGGATGGTCTCATGGAAATATCAGTGGTGGCAGCCAAGTTGCGTCACTTTTGCGCTCCCCTTGGGCTGCCTTTCGCAGCTGCAGTGTGCCTGGAGCCCAGGGCTTCCTGGTTTTAAAAGTCCTAGGCCTAAGCCTAACAGTAACCCTAGGAAGGTAAATCAGCCGGGTATTAGGGTTCTTCCTAAGGGAAAAGCCGTGAAAGCAGCCATGTTGTGGCACTTCTGCACTCCCTTTGGGATGCCTTTGGCAGATGAAGTAAGCCTGGAACTCAGGGCTTCCTGGTTAAAGAAATCCAAGCCCTAGGCTGAAGCCTAACCCTAACCCTAGGCAGATAAATCAGCCTAGGTATAGGGATGGTGCCAAGGAAAAAGCTGTGAAAGCTGCCATGTTGTTGCACTTTTGTACTCCCCTTGGGATGCCTTGAACAGCTGCAGTGTGCCTGGAGCCCAGGGCTTCCTAGTTTTAAAAATCCTAGCCCTAGGCCTAAGCCTAACAGTAACCCTGGGAAGGTAAATCAGCCTGGTGTTAGGCGTCTTGCCAAGGAAAAAGCCGTGAAAGCAGCCATGTTGTGGCACTTTTGCACTCCCTTTTGGATGCCTTTCACAGCTCCAGTGTGCCTGGAACTCAGGGCTTCCTGATTTTAAAAATCCTAGCCCTAGGCTGAACCCCAACCCTAAGACGAGAAAGGCAAATCAGCCAGGAATTAGGCATGTCCCCAAGGAAAAAGCTGTGGAGGCAGGCATGTTGTGGTACTTTTGCGCTCTTCTTGGCTAGTCCTTCGCAGCTGCTGTGTTCTTGGAACTCAGGGCTTTCTGGTTAATAGACCCTTACCCTAGGCGTAACTCAAACCTTAACCCTAGGAAGGAAAATCAGCCTATGGTTCGGGATGGTCTCATGGAAATATCAGTGGTGGCAGCCAAGTTGCGTCACTTTTGCGCTCCCCTTGGGCTGCCTTTCGCAGCTGCAGTGTGCCTGGAGCCCAGGGCTTCCTGGTTTTAAAAGTCCTAGGCCTAAGCCTAACAGTAACCCTAGGAAGGTAAATCAGCCGGGTATTAGGGTTCTTCCTAAGGGAAAAGCCGTGAAAGCAGCCATGTTGTGGCACTTCTGCACTCCCTTTGGGATGCCTTTGGCAGATGAAGTAAGCCTGGAACTCAGGGCTTCCTGGTTAAAAAAATCCAAGCCCTAGGCTGAACCCTAACCCTAACCCTAGGCAGATAAAT
Organism: Ammospiza caudacuta; assembly: GCF_027887145.1. Taxonomy (NCBI): domain Eukaryota; kingdom Metazoa; phylum Chordata; class Aves; order Passeriformes; family Passerellidae; genus Ammospiza; species Ammospiza caudacuta. The sequence continues at coordinate 42,399 of NW_026682916.1, forward strand.
CAGCCTAGGTATAGGGATGGTGCCAAGGAAAAAGCTGTGAAAGCTGCCATGTTGTTGCACTTTTGTACTCCCCTTGGGATGCCTTGAACAGCTGCAGTGTGCCTGGAGCTAAGGGCTTCCTAGTTTTAAAAATCCTAGCCCTAGGCCTAAGCCTAACAGTAACCCTGGGAAGGCAAATCAGCCTGGTGTTAGGCGTCTTGCCAAGGAAAAAGCCGTGAAAGCAGCCATGTTGTGGCACTTTTGCACTCCCTTTTGGATGCCTTTCACAGCTCCAGTGTGCCTGGAACTCAGGGCTTCCTGATTTTAAAAATCCTAGCCCTAGGCCGAACCTCAAACCTAAGACGAGAAAGGCAAATCAGCCAGGAATTAGGCATGTCCCCAAGGAAAAAGCTGTGGAGGCAGGCATGTTGTGGTACTTTTGCGCTCTTCTTGGGTAGTCCTTCGCAGCTGCTGTGTTCTTGGAACTCAGGGCTTTCTGGTTAATAGAACCCTTACCCTAGGCGTAAATCAAACCTTAACCCTAGGAAGGAAAATCAGCCTATGGTTCAGGAAGGTCTCATGGAAATATCAGTGGTGGCAGCCATGTTGCGTCACTTTTGCGCTCCCCTTGGGCTGCCTTTCGCAGCTGCAGTGTGCCTGGAGCCCAGGGCTTCCTGGTTTTAAAAGTCCTAGGCCTAAGCCTAACAGTAACCCTAGGAAGGTAAATCAGCCGGGTATTAGGGTTCTTCCTAAGGGAAAAGCCGTGAAAGCAGCCATGTTGTGGCACTTCTGCACTCCCTTTGGGATGCCTTTGGCAGATGAAGTAAGCCTGGAACTCAGGGCTTCCTGGTTAAAGAAATCACAGCCCTAGGCTGAACCCTAACCCTAACCCTAGGCAGATAAATCAGCCTAGGTATAGGGATGGTGCCAAGGAAAAAGCTGTGAAAGCTGCCATGTTGTTGCACTTTTGTACTCCCCTTGGGATGCCTTGAACAGCTGCAGTGTGCCTGGAGCCCAGGGCTTCCTAGTTTTAAAAATCCTAGCCCTAGGCCTAAGCCTAACAGTAACCCTGGGAAGGCAAATCAGCCTGGTGTTAGGCGTCTTGCCAAGGAAAAAGCCGTGAAAGCAGCCATGTTGTGGCACTTTTGCACTCCCTTTTGGATGCCTTTCACAGCTCCAGTGTGCCTGGAACTCAGGGCTTCCTGCTTTTCAATATCCTAGCCCTAGGCCGAACCCCAACCCTAAGACGAGAAAGGCAAATCAGCCAGGAATTAGGCATGTCCCCAAGGAAAAAGCTGTGGAGGCAGGCATGTTGTGGTACTTTTGCGCTCTTCTTGGGTAGTCCTTCGCAGCTGCTGTGTTCTTGGAACTCAGGGCTTTCTGGTTAATAGACCCTTACCCTAGGCGTAACTCAAACCTTAAGCCTAGGAAGGAAAATCAGCCTATGGTTCGGGATGGTCTCATGGAAATATCAGTGGTGGCAGCCAAGTTGCGTCACTTTTGCGCTCCCCTTGGGCTGCCTTTCGCAGCTGCAGTGTGCCTGGAGCCCAGGGCTTCCTGGTTTTAAAAGTCCTAGGCCAAAGCCTAACAGTAACCCTAGGAAGGTAAATCAGCCGGGTATTAGGGTTCTTCCTAAGGGAAAAGCCGTGAAAGCAGCCATGTTGTGGCACTTCTGCACTCCCTTTGGGATGCCTTTGGCAGATGAAGTAAGCCTGGAACTCAGGGCTTCCTGGTTAAAAAAATCACAGCCCTAGGCTGAACCCTAACCCTAACCCTAGGCAGATAAATCAGCCTAGGTATAGGGATGGTGCCAAGGAAAAAGCTGTGAAAGCTGCCATGTTGTTGCACTTTTGTACTCCCCTTGGGATGCCTTGAACAGCTGCAGTGTGCCTGGAGCCCAGGGCTTCCTAGTTTTAAAAATCCTAGCCCTAGGCCTAAGCCTAACAGTAACCCTGGGAAGGTAAATCAGCCTGGTGTTAGGCGTCTTGCCAAGGAAAAAGCCGTGAAAGCAGCCATGTTGTGGCACTTTTGCACTCCCTTTTGGATGCCTTTCACAGCTCCAGTGTGCCTGGAACTCAGGGCTTCCTGCTTTTAAAAATCCTAGCCCTAGGCCGAACCCCAACCCTAAGACGAGAAAGGCAAATCAGCCAGGAATTAGGCATGTCCCCAAGGAAAAAGCTGTGGAGGCAGGCATGTTGTGCTACTTTTGCGCTCTTCTTGGCTAGTCCTTCGCAGCTGCTGTGTTCTTGGAACTCAGGGCTTTCTGGTTAATAGACCCTTACCCTAGGCGTAACTCAAACCTTAACCCTAGGAAGGAAAATCAGCCTATGGTTCGGGATGGTCTCATGGAAATATCAGTGGTGGCAGCCAAGTTGCGTCACTTTTGCGCTCCCCTTGGGATGCCTTTTGCAGCTGCAGTGTGCCTGGAGCCCAGGGCTTCCTGGTTTTAAAAGTCCTAGGCCTAAGCCTAACAGTAACCCTAGGAAGGTAAATCAGCCGGGTATTAGGGTTCTTCCTAAGGGAAAAGCCGTGAAAGCAGCCATGTTGTGGCACTTCTGCACTCCCTTTGGGATGCCTTTGGCAGATGAAGTAAGCCTGGAACTCAGGGCTTCCTGGTTAAAGAAATCCAAGCCCTAGGCTGAACCCTAACCCTAACCCTAGGCAGATAAATCAGCCTAGGTATAGGGATGGTGCCAAGGAAAAAGCTGTGAAAGCTGCCATGTTGTTGCACTTTTGTACTCCCCTTGGGATGCCTTGAACAGCTGCAGTGTGCCTGGAGCTAAGGGCTTCCTAGTTTTAAAAATCCTAGCCCTAGGCCTAAGCCTAACAGTAACCCTGGGAAGGTAAATCAGCCTGGTGTTAGGCGTCTTGCCAAGGAAAAAGCCGTGAAAGCAGCCATGTTGTGGCACTTTTGCACTCCCTTTTGGATGCCTTTCACAGCTGCAGTGTGCCTGGAACTCAGGGCTTCCTGATTTTAAAAATCCTAGCCCTAGGCCGAACCCCAACCCTAAGACGAGAAAGGCAAATCAGCCAGGAATTAGGCATGTCCCCAAGGAAAAAGCTGTGGAGGCAGGCATGTTGTGGTACTTTTGCGCTCTTCTTGGCTAGTCCTTCGCAGCTGCTGTGTTCTTGGAACTCAGGGCTTTCTGGTTAATAGACCCTTACCCTAGGCGTAACTCAAACCTTAACCCTAGGAAGGAAAATCAGCCTATGGTTCGGGATGGTCTCATGGAAATATCAGTGGTGGCAGCCAAGTTGCGTCACTTTTGCGCTCCCCTTGGGATGCCTTTCGCAGCTGCAGTGTGCCTGGAGCCCAGGGCTTCCTGGTTTTAAAAGTCCTAGGCCTAAGCCTAACAGTAATTCTAGGAAGGTAAATCAGCCGGGTATTAGGGTTCTTCCTAAGGGAAAAGCCGTGAAAGCAGCCATGTTGTGGCACTTCTGCACTCCCTTTGGGATGCCTTTGGCAGATGAAGTAAGCCTGGAACTCAGGGCTTCCTGGTTAAAGAAATCACAGCCCTAGGCTGAACCCTAACCCTAACCCTAGGCAGATAAATCAGCCTAGGTATAGTGATGGTGCCAAGGAAAAAGCTGTGAAAGCTGCCATGTTGTTGCACTTTTGTACTCCCCTTGGGATGCCTTGAACAGCTGCAGTGTGCCTGGAGCCCAGGGCTTCCTAGTTTTAAAAATCCTAGCCCTAGGCCTAAGCCTAACAGTAACCCTGGGAAGGGAAATCAGCCTGGTGTTAGGCGTCTTGCCAAGGAAAAAGCCGTGAAAGCAGCCATGTTGTGGCACTTTTGCACTCCCTTTTGGATGCCTTTCACAGCTCCAGTGTGCCTGGAACTCAGGGCTTCCTGCTTTTAAAAATCCTAGCCCTAGGCCGAACCCCAACCCTAAGACGAGAAAGGCAAATCAGCCAGGAATTAGGCATGTCCCCAAGGAAAAAGCTGTGGAGGCAGGCATGTTGTGGTACTTTTGCGCTCTTCTTGGGTAGTCCTTCGCAGCTGCTGTGTTCTTGGAACTCAGGGCTTTCTGGTTAATAGAACCCTTACCCTAGGCGTAACTCAAACCTTAACCCTAGGAAGGAAAATCAGCCTATGGTTCGGGATGGTCTCATGGAAATATCAGTGGTGGCAGCCAAGTTGCGTCACTTTTGTGCTCCCCTTGGGATGCCTTTCGCAGCTGCAGTGTGCCTGGAGCCCAGGGCTTCCTGGTTTTAAAAGTCCTAGGCCTAAGCCTAACAGTAACCCTAGGAAGGTAAATCAGCCGGGTATTAGGGTTCTTCCTAAGGGAAAAGCCGTGAAAGCAGCCATGTTGTGGCACTTCTGCACTCCCTTTGGGATGCCTTTGGCAGATGAAGTAAGCCTGGAACTCAGGGCTTCCTGGTTAAAGAAATCACAGCCCTAGGCTGAACCCTAACCCTAACCCTAGGCAGATAAATCAGCCTAGGTATAGGGATGGTGCCAAGGAAAAAGCTGTGAAAGCTGCCATGTTGTTGCACTTTTGTACTCCCCTTGGGATGCCTTGAACAGCTGCAGTGTGCCTGGAGCCCAGGGCTTCCTAGTTTTAAAAATCCTAGCCCTAGGCCTAAGCCTAACAGTAACCCTGGGAAGGTAAATCAGCCTGGTGTTAGGCGTCTTGCCAAGGAAAAAGCCGTGAAAGCAGCCATGTTGTGGCACTTTTGCACTCCCTTTTGGATGCCTTTCACAGCTGCAGTGTGCCTGGAACTCAGGGCTTCCTGCTTTTAAAAATCCTAGCCCTAGGCCGAACCCCAACCCTAAGACGAGAAAGGCAAATCAGCCAGGAATTAGGCATGTCCCCAAGGAAAAAGCTGTGGAGGCAGGCATGTTGTGGTACTTTTGCGCTCTTCTTGGCTAGTCCTTCGCAGCTGCTGTGTTCTTGGAACTCAGGGCTTTCTGGTTAATAGAACCCTTACCCTAGGCGTAACTCAAACCTTAACCCTAGGAAGGAAAATCAGCCTATGGTTCAGGAAGGTCTCATGGAAATATCAGTGGTGGCAGCCATGTTGCGTCACTTTTGCGCTCCCCTTGGGATGCCTTTCGCAGCTGCAGTGTGCCTGGAGCCCAGGGCTTCCTGGTTTTAAAAGTCCTAGGCCTAAGCCTAACAGTAACCCTAGGAAGGTAAATCAGCCGGGTATTAGGGTTCTTCCTAAGGGAAAAGCCGTGAAAGCAGCCATGTTGTGGCACTTCTGCACTCCCTTTGGGATGCCTTTGGCAGATGAAGTAAGCCTGGAACTCAGGGCTTCCTGGTTAAAAAAATCCAAGCCCTAGGCTGAACCCTAACCCTAACCCTAGGCAGATAAATCAGCCTAGGTATAGGGATGGTGCCAAGGAAAAAGCTGTGAAAGCTGCCATGTTGTTGCACTTTTGTACTCCCCTTGGGATGCCTTGAACAGCTGCAGTGTGCCTGGAGCCCAGGGCTTCCTAGTTTTAAAAATCCTAGCCCTTGGCCTAAGCCTAACAGTAACCCTGGGAAGGCAAATCAGCCTGGTGTTAGGCGTCTTGCCAAGGAAAAAGCCGTGAAAGCAGCCATGTTGTGGCACTTTTGCACTCCCTTTTGGATGCCTTTCACAGCTCCAGTGTGCCTGGAACTCAGGGCTTCCTGCTTTTAAATATCCTAGCCCTAGGCCGAACCCCAACCCTAAGACGAGAAAGGCAAATCAGCCAGGAATTAGGCATGTCCCCAAGGAAAAAGCTGTGGAGGCAGGCATGTTGTGGTACTTTTGCGCTCTTCTTGGCTAGTCCTTCGCAGCTGCTGTGTTCTTGGAACTCAGGGCTTTCTGGTTAATAGACCCTTACCCTAGGCGTAACTCAAACCTTAACCCTAGGAAGGAAAATCAGCCTATGGTTCGGGATGCTCTCATGGAAATATCAGTGGTGGCAGCCAAGTTGCGTCACTTTTGCGCTCCCCTTGGGATGCCTTTCGCAGCTGCAGTGTGCCTGGAGCCCAGGGCTTCCTGGTTTTAAAAGTCCTAGGCCAAAGCCTAACAGTAACCCTAGGAAGGTAAATCAGCCGGGTATTAGGGTTCTTCCTAAGGGAAAAGCCGTGAAAGCAGCCATGTTGTGGCACTTCTGCACTCCCTTTGGGATGCCTTTGGCAGATGAAGTAAGCCTGGAACTCAGGGCTTCCTGGTTAAAGAAATCACAGCCCTAGGCTGAACCCTAACCCTAACCCTAGGCAGATAAATCAGCCTAGGTATAGGGATGGTGCCAAGGAAAAAGCTGTGAAAGCTGCCATGTTGTTGCACTTTTGTACTCCCCTTGGGATGCCTTGAACAGCTGCAGTGTGCCTGGAGCCCAGGGCTTCCTAGTTTTAAAAATCCTAGCCCTAGGCCTAAGCCTAACAGTAACCCTGGGAAGGTAAATCAGCCTGGTGTTAGGCGTCTTGCCAAGGAAAAAGCCGTGAAAGCAGCCATGTTGTGGCACTTTTGTACTCCCTTTTGGATGCCTTTCACAGCTCCAGTGTGCCTGGAACTCAGGGCTTCCTGATTTTAAAAATCCTAGCCCTAGGTTGAACCCCAACCCTAAGACGAGAAAGGCAAATCAGCCAGGAATTAGGCATGTCCCCAAGGAAAAAGCTGTGGAGGCAGGCATGTTGTGGTACTTTTGCGCTCTTCTTGGCTAGTCCTTCGCAGCTGCTGTGTTCTTGGAACTCAGGGCTTTCTGGTTAATAGACCCTTACCCTAGGCGTAACTCAAACCTTAACCCTAGGAAGGAAAATCAGCCTATGGTTCGGGATGGTCTCATGGAAATATCAGTGGTGGCAGCCAAGTTGCGTCACTTTTGCGCTCCCCTTGGGCTGCCTTTCGCAGCTGCAGTGTGCCTGGAGCCCAGGGCTTCCTGGTTTTAAAAGTCCTAGGCCTAAGCCTAACAGTAACCCTAGGAAGGTAAATCAGCCGGGTATTAGGGTTCTTCCTAAGGGAAAAGCCGTGAAAGCAGCCATGTTGTGGCACTTCTGCACTCCCTTTGGGATGCCTTTGGCAGATGAAGTAAGCCTGGAACTCAGGGCTTCCTGGTTAAAGAAATCCAAGCCCTAGGCTGAACCCTAACCCTAACCCTAGGCAGATAAATCAGCCTAGGTATAGGGATGGTGCCAAGGAAAAAGCTGTGAAAGCTGCCATGTTGTTGCACTTTTGTACTCCCCTTGGGATGCCTTGAACAGCTGCAGTGTGCCTGGAGCCCAGGGCTTCCTAGTTTCAAAAATCCTAGCCTTAGGCCTAAGCCTAACAGTAACCCTGGGAAGGGAAATCAGCCTGGTGTTAGGCGTCTTGCCAAGGAAAAAGCCGTGAAAGCAGCCATGTTGTGGCACTTTTGCACTCCCTTTTGGATGCCTTTCACAGCTCCAGTGTGCCTGGAACTCAGGGCTTCCTGATTTTAAAAATCCTAGCCCTAGGCCGAACCTCAAACCTAAGACGAGAAAGGCAAATCAGCCAGGAATTAGGCATGTCCCCAAGGAAAAAGCTGTGGAGGCAGGCATGTTGTGGTACTTTTGCGCTCTTCTTGGCTAGTCCTTCGCAGCTGCTGTGTTCTTGGAACTCAGGGCTTTCTGGTAAATAGAACCCTTACCCTAGACGTAACTCAAACCTTAACCCTAGGAAGGAAAATCAGCCTATGGTTCAGGAAGGTCTCATGGAAATATCAGTGGTGGCAGCCATGTTGCGTCACTTTTGCGCTCCCCTTGGGCTGCCTTTCGCAGCTGCAGTGTGCCTGGAGCCCAGGGCTTCCTGGTTTTAAAAGTCCTAGGCCTAAGCCTAACAGTAACCCTAGGAAGGTAAATCAGCCGGGTATTAGGGTTCTTCCTAAGGGAAAAGCCGTGAAAGCAGCCATGTTGTGGCACTTCTGCACTCCCTTTGGGATGCCTTTGGCAGATGAAGTAAGCCTGGAACTCAGGGCTTCCTGGTTAAAGAAATCACAGCCCTAGGCTGAACCCTAACCCTAACCCTAGGCAGATAAATCAGCCTAGGTATAGGGATGGTGCCAAGGAAAAAGCTGTGAAAGCTGCCATGTTGTTGCACTTTTGTACTCCCCTTGGGATGCCTTGAACAGCTGCAGTGTGCCTGGAGCCCAGGGCTTCCTAGTTTTAAAAATCCTAGCCCTAGGCCTAAGCCTAACAGTAACCCTGGGAAGGTAAATCAGCCTGGTGTTAGGCGTCTTGCCAAGGAAAAAGCCGTGAAAGCAGCCATGTTGTGGCACTTTTGCACTCCCTTTTGGATGCCTTTCACAGCTCCAGTGTGCCTGGAACTCAGGGCTTCCTGATTTTAAAAATCCTAGCCCTAGGCTGAACCCCAACCCTAAGACGAGAAAGGCAAATCAGCCAGGAATTAGGCATGTCCCCAAGGAAAAAGCTGTGGAGGCAGGCATGTTGTGGTACTTTTGCGCTCTTCTTGGCTAGTCCTTCGCAGCTGCTGTGTTCTTGGAACTCAGGGCTTTCTGGTTAATAGACCCTTACCCTAGGCGTAACTCAAACCTTAACCCTAGGAAGGAAAATCAGCCTATGGTTCGGGATGGTCTCATGGAAATATCAGTGGTGGCAGCCAAGTTGCGTCACTTTTGCGCTCCCCTTGGGATGCCTGCCTTTCGCAGCTGCAGTGTGCCTGGAGCCCAGGGCTTCCTGGTTTTAAAAGTCCTAGGCCTAAGCCTAACAGTAACCCTAGGAAGGTAAATCAGCCGGGTATTAGGGTTCTTCCTAAGGGAAAAGCCGTGAAAGCAGCCATGTTGTGGCACTTCTGCACTCCCTTTGGGATGCCTTTGGCAGATGAAGTAAGCCTGGAACTCAGGGCTTCCTGGTTAAAGAAATCCAAGCCCTAGGCTGAACCCTAACCCTAACCCTAGGCAGATAAATCAGCCTAGGTATAGGGATGGTGCCAAGGAAAAAGCTGTGAAAGCTGCCATGTTGTTGCACTTTTGTACTCCCCTTGGGATGCCTTGAACAGCTGCAGTGTGCCTGGAGCCCAGGGCTTCCTAGTTTTAAAAATCCTAGCCTTAGGCCTAAGCCTAACAGTAACCCTGGGAAGGCAAATCAGCCTGGTGTTAGGCGTCTTGCCAAGGAAAAAGCCGTGAAAGCAGCCATGTTGTGGCACTTTTGCACTCCCTTTTGGATGCCTTTCACAGCTCCAGTGTGCCTGGAACTCAGGGCTTCCTGATTTTAAAAATCCTAGCCCTAGGCCGAACCTCAAACCTAAGACGAGAAAGGCAAATCAGCCAGGAATTAGGCATGTCCCCAAGGAAAAAGCTGTGGAGGCAGGCATGTTGTGGTACTTTTGCGCTCTTCTTGGGTAGTCCTTCGCAGCTGCTGTGTTCTTGGAACTCAGGGCTTTCTGGTTAATAGAACCCTTACCCTAGGCGTAAATCAAACCTTAACCCTAGGAAGGAAAATCAGCCTATGGTTCAGGAAGGTCTCATGGAAATATCAGTGGTGGCAGCCATGTTGCGTCACTTTTGCGCTCCCCTTGGGCTGCCTTTCGCAGCTGCAGTGTGCCTGGAGCCCAGGGCTTCCTGGTTTTAAAAGTCCTAGGCCTAAGCCTAACAGTAACCCTAGGAAGGTAAATCAGCCGGGTATTAGGGTTCTTCCTAAGGGAAAAGCCGTGAAAGCAGCCATGTTGTGGCACTTCTGCACTCCCTTTGGGATGCCTTTGGCAGATGAAGTAAGCCTGGTACTCAGGGCTTCCTGGTTAAAGAAATCCAAGCCCTAGGCTGAACCCTAACCCTAACCCTAGGCAGATAAATCAGCCTAGGTATAGGGATGGTGCCAAGGAAAAAGCTGTGAAAGCTGCCATGTTGTTGCACTTTTGTACTCCCCTTGGGATGCCTTGAACAGCTGCAGTGTGCCTGGAGCCCAGGGCTTCCTAGTTTTAAAAATCCTAGCCCTAGGCCTAAGCCTAACAGTAACCCTGGGAAGGTAAATCAGCCTGGTGTTAGGCGTCTTGCCAAGGAAAAAGCCGTGAAAGCAGCCATGTTGTGGCACTTTTGCACTCCCTTTTGGATGCCTTTCACAGCTCCAGTGTGCCTGGAACTCAGGGCTTCCTGATTTTAAAAATCCTAGCCCTAGGCTGAACCCCAACCCTAAGACGAGAAAGGCAAATCAGCCAGGAATTAGGCATGTCCCCAAGGAAAAAGCTGTGGAGGCAGGCATGTTGTGGTACTTTTGCGCTCTTCTTGGCTAGTCCTTCGCAGCTGCTGTGTTCTTGGAACTCAGGGCTTTCTGGTTAATAGACCCTTACCCTAGGCGTAACTCAAACCTTAACCCTAGGAAGGAAAATCAGCCTATGGTTCGGGATGGTCTCATGGAAATATCAGTGGTGGCAGCCAAGTTGCGTCACTTTTGCGCTCCCCTTGGGCTGCCTTTCGCAGCTGCAGTGTGCCTGGAGCCCAGGGCTTCCTGGTTTTAAAAGTCCTAGGCCTAAGCCTAACAGTAACCCTAGGAAGGTAAATCAGCCGGGTATTAGGGTTCTTCCTAAGGGAAAAGCCGTGAAAGCAGCCATGTTGTGGCACTTCTGCACTCCCTTTGGGATGCCTTTGGCAGATGAAGTAAGCCTGGAACTCAGGGCTTCCTGGTTAAAAAAATCACAGCCCTAGGCTGAACCCTAACCCTAACCCTAGGCAGATAAATCAGCCTAGGTATAGGGATGGTGCCAAGGAAAAAGCTGTGAAAGCTGCCATGTTGTTGCACTTTTGTACTCCCCTTGGGATGCCTTGAACAGCTGCAGTGTGCCTGGAGCCCAGGGCTTCCTAGTTTTAAAAATCCTAGCCCTAGGCCTAAGCCTAACAGTAACCCTGGGAAGGTAAATCAGCCTGGTGTTAGGCGTCTTGCCAAGGAAAAAGCCGTGAAAGCAGCCATGTTGTGGCACTTTTGCACTCCCTTTTGGATGCCTTTCACAGCTCCAGTGTGCCTGGAACTCAGGGCTTCCTGATTTTAAAAATCCTAGCCCTAGGCTGAACCCCAACCCTAAGACGAGAAAGGCAAATCAGCCAGGAATTAGGCATGTCCCCAAGGAAAAAGCTGTGGAGGCAGGCATGTTGTGGTACTTTTGCGCTCTTCTTGGCTAGTCCTTCGCAGCTGCTGTGTTCTTGGAACTCAGGGCTTTCTGGTTAATAGACCCTTACCCTAGGCGTAACTCAAACCTTAACCCTAGGAAGGAAAATCAGCCTATGGTTCGGGATGGTCTCATGGAAATATCAGTGGTGGCAGCCAAGTTGCGTCACTTTTGCGCTCCCCTTGGGCTGCCTTTCGCAGCTGCAGTGTGCCTGGAGCCCAGGGCTTCCTGGTTTTAAAAGTCCTAGGCCTAAGCCTAACAGTAACCCTAGGAAGGTAAATCAGCCGGGTATTAGGGTTCTTCCTAGGGGAAAAGCCGTGAAAGCAGCCATGTTGTGGCACTTCTGCACTCCCTTTGGGATGCCTTTGGCAGATGAAGTAAGCCTGGAACTCAGGGCTTCCTGGTTAAAGAAATCCAAGCCCTAGGCTGAACCCTAACCCTAACCCTAGGCAGATAAATCAGCCTAGGTATAGGGATGGTGCCAAGGAAAAAGCTGTGAAAGCTGCCATGTTGTTGCACTTTTGTACTCCCCTTGGGATGCCTTGAACAGCTGCAGTGTGCCTGGAGCCCAGGGCTTCCTAGTTTTAAAAATCCTAGCCTTAGGCCTAAGCCTAAAAGTAACCCTGGGAAGGCAAATCAGCCTGGTGTTAGGCGTCTTGCCAAGGAAAAAGCCGTGAAAGCAGCCATGTTGTGGCACTTTTGCACTCCCTTTTGGATGCCTTTCACAGCTCCAGTGTGCCTGGAACTCAGGGCTTCCTGATTTTAAAAATCCTAGCCCTAGGCCGAACCTCAAACCTAAGAAGAGAAAGGCAAATCAGCCAGGAATTAGGCATGTCCCCAAGGAAAAAGCTGTGGAGGCAGGCATGTTGTGGTACTTTTGCGCTCTTCTTGGCTAGTCCTTCGCAGCTGCTGTGTTCTTGGAACTCAGGGCTTTCTGGTTAATAGAACCCTTACCCTAGGCGTAAATCAAACCTTAACCCTAGGAAGGAAAATCAGACTATGGTTCAGGAAGGTCTCATGGAAATATCAGTGGTGGCAGCCATGTTGCGTCACTTTTGCGCTCCCCTTGGGCTGCCTTTCGCAGCTGCAGTGTGCCTGGAGCCCAGGGCTTCCTGGTTTTAAAAGTCCTAGGCCTAAGCCTAACAGTAACCCTAGGAAGGTAAATCAGCCGGGTATTAGGGTTCTTCCTAAGGGAAAAGCCGTGAAAGCAGCCATGTTGTGGCACTTCTGCACTCCCTTTGGGATGCCTTTGGCAGATGAAGTAAGCCTGGTACTCAGGGCTTCCTGGTTAAAGAAATCCAAGCCCTAGGCTGAACCCTAACCCTAACCCTAGGCAGATAAATCAGCCTAGGTATAGGGATGGTGCCAAGGAAAAAGCTGTGAAAGCTGCCATGTTGTTGCACTTTTGTACTCCCCTTGGGATGCCTTGAACAGCTGCAGTGTGCCTGGAGCCCAGGGCTTCCTAGTTTTAAAAATCCTAGCCCTAGGCCTAAGCCTAACAGTAACCCTGGGAAGGTAAATCAGCCTGGTGTTAGGCGTCTTGCCAAGGAAAAAGCCGTGAAAGCAGCCATGTTGTGGCACTTTTGCACTCCCTTTTGGATGCCTTTCACAGCTCCAGTGTGCCTGGAACTCAGGGCTTCCTGCTTTTAAAAATCCTAGCCCTAGGCTGAACCCCAACCCTAAGACGAGAAAGGCAAATCAGCCAGGAATTAGGCATGTCCCCAAGGAAAAAGCTGTGGAGGCAGGCATGTTGTGGTACTTTTGCGCTCTTCTTGGCTAGTCCTTCGCAGCTGCTGTGTTCTTGGAACTCAGGGCTTTCTGGTTAATAGACCCTTACCCTAGGCGTAACTCAAACCTTAACCCTAGGAAGGAAAATCAGCCTATGGTTCGGGATGGTCTCATGGAAATATCAGTGGTGGCAGCCAAGTTGCGTCACTTTTGCGCTCCCCTTGGGCTGCCTTTCGCAGCTGCAGTGTGCCTGGAGCCCAGGGCTTCCTGGTTTTAAAAGTCCTAGGCCTAAGCCTAACAGTAACCGTAGGAAGGTAAATCAGCCGGGTATTAGGGTTCTTCCTAAGGGAAAAGCCGTGAAAGCAGCCATGTTGTGGCACTTCTGCACTCCCTTTGGGATGCCTTTGGCAGATGAAGTAAGCCTGGAACTCAGGGCTTCCTGGTTAAAGAAATCCAAGCCCTAGGCTGAACCCTAACCCTAACCCTAGGCAGATAAATCAGCCTAGGTATAGGGATGGTGCCAAGGAAAAAGCTGTGAAAGCTGCCATGTTGTTGCACTTTTGTACTCCCCTTGGGATGCCTTGAACAGCTGCAGTGTGCCTGGAGCCCAGGGCTTCCTAGTTTTAAAAATCCTAGCCTTAGGCCTAAGCCTAACAGTAACCCTGGGAAGGCAAATCAGCCTGGTGTTAGGCGTCTTGCCAAGGAAAAAGCCGTGAAAGCAGCCATGTTGTGGCACTTTTGCACTCCCTTTTGGATGCCTTTCACAGCTCCAGTGTGCCTGGAACTCAGGGCTTCCTGATTTTAAAAATCCTAGCCCTAGGCCGAACCTCAAACCTAAGACGAGAAAGGCAAATCAGCCAGGAATTAGGCATGTGCACAAGGAAAAAGCTGTGGAGGCAGGCATGTTGTGGTACTTTTGCGCTCTTCTTGGGTAGTCCTTCGCAGCTGCTGTGTTCTTGGAACTCAGGGCTTTCTGGTTAATAGAACGCTTACCCTAGGCGTAAATCAAACCTTAACCCTAGGAAGGAAAATCAGCCTATGGTTCAGGAAGGTCTCATGGAAATATCAGTGGTGGCAGCCATGTTGCGTCACTTTTGCGCTCCCCTTGGGCTGCCTTTCGCAGCTGCAGTGTGCCTGGAGCCCAGGGCTTCCTGGTTTTAAAAGTCCTAGGCCTAAGCCTAACAGTAACCCTAGGAAGGTAAATCAGCTGGGTATTAGGGTTCTTCCTAAGGGAAAAGCCGTGAAAGCAGCCATGTTGTGGCACTTCTGCACTCCCTTTGGGATGCCTTTGGCAGATGAAGTAAGCCTGGAACTCAGGGCTTCCTGGTTAAAGAAATCCAAGCCCTAGGCTGAACCCTAACCCTAACCCTAGGCAGATAAATCAGCCTAGGTATAGGGATGGTGCCAAGGAAAAAGCTGTGAAAGCTGCCATGTTGTTGCACTTTTGTACTCCCCTTGGGATGCCTTGAACAGCTGCAGTGTGCCTGGAGCCCAGGGCTTCTTAGTTTTAAAAATCCTAGCCCTAGGCCTAAGCCTAACAGTAACCCTGGGAAGGTAAATCAGCCTGGTGTTAGGCGTCTTGCCAAGGAAAAAGCCGTGAAAGCAGCCATGTTGTGGCACTTTTGCACTCCCTTTTGGATGCCTTTCACAGCTCCAGTGTGCCTGGAACTCAGGGCTTCCTGATTTTAAAAATCCTAGCCCTAGGCCGAACCCCAACCCTAAGACGAGAAAGGCAAATCAGCCAGGAATTAGGCATGTCCCCAAGGAAAAAGCTGTGGAGGCAGGCATGTTGTGGTACTTTTGCGCTCTTCTTGGCTAGTCCTTCGCAGCTGCTGTGTTCTTGGAACTCAGGGCTTTCTGGTTAATAGACCCTTACCCTAGGCGTAACTCAAACCTTAACCCTAGGAAGGAAAATCAGCCTATGGTTCGGGATGGTCTCATGGAAATATCAGTGGTGGCAGCCAAGTTGCGTCACTTTTGCGCTCCCCTTGGGATGCCTTTCGCAGCTGCAGTGTGCCTGGAGCCCAGGGCTTCCTGGTTTTAAAAGTCCTAGGCCTAAGCCTAACAGTAACCCTAGGAAGGTAAATCAGCCGGGTATTAGGGTTCTTCCTAAGGGAAAAGCCGTGAAAGCAGCCATGTTGTGGCACTTCTGCACTCCCTTTGGGATGCCTTTGGCAGATGAAGTAAGACTGGAACTCAGGGCTTCCTGGTTAAAGAAATCCAAGCCCTAGGCTGAACCCTAACCCTAACCCTAACCCTAGGCAGATAAATCAGCCTAGGTATAGGGATGGTGCCAAGGAAAAAGCTGTGAAAGCTGCCATGTTGTTGCACTTTTGTACTCCCCTTGGGATGCCTTGAACAGCTGCAGTGTGCCTGGAGCCCAGGGCTTCCTAGTTTTAAAAATCCTAGACCTAGGCCTAAGCCTAACAGTAACCCTGGGAAGGGAAATCAGCCTGGTGTTAGGCGTCCTGCCAAGGAAAAAGCCGTGAAACAGCCATGTTGTGGCACTTTTGCACTCCCTTTTGGATGCCTTTCACAGCTCCAGTGTGCCTGGAACTCAGGGCTTCCTGCTTTTCAATATCCTAGCCCTAGGCCGAACCCCAACCCTAAGACGAGAAAGGCAAATCAGCCAGGAATTAGGCATGTCCCCAAGGAAAAAGCTGTGGAGGCAGGCATGTTGTGGTACTTTTGCGCTCTTCTTGGCTAGTCCTTCGCAGCTGCTGTGTTCTTGGAACTCAGGGCTTTCTGGTTAATAGACCCTTACCCTAGGCGTAACTCAAACCTTAACCCTAGGAAGGAAAATCAGCCTATGGTTCGGGATGGTCTCATGGAAATATCAGTGGTGGCAGCCAAGTTGCGTCACTTTTGCGCTCCCCTTGGGATGCCTTTCGCAGCTGCAGTGTGCCTGGAGCCCAGGGCTTCCTGGTTTTAAAAGTCCTAGGCCTAAGCCTAACAGTAACCCTAGGAAGGTAAATCAGCCGGGTATTAGGGTTCTTCCTAAGGGAAAAGCCGTGAAAGCAGCCATGTTGTGGCACTTCTGCACTCCCTTTGGGATGCCTTTGGCAGATGAAGTAAGACTGGAACTCAGGGCTTCCTGGTTAAAGAAATCACAGCCCTAGGCTGAACCCTAACCCTAACCCTAGGTAGATAAATCAGCCTAGGTATAGGGATGGTGCCAAGGAAAAAGCTGTGAAAGCTGCCATGTTGTTGCACTTTTGTACTCCCCTTGGGATGCCTTGAACAGCTGCAGTGTGCCTGGAGCCCAGGGCTTCCTAGTTTTAAAAATCCTAGCCCTAGGCCTAAGCCTAACAGTAACCCTGGGAAGGGAAATCAGCCTGGTGTTAGGCGTCCTGCCAAGGAAAAAGCCGTGAAAGCAGCCATGTTGTGGCACTTTTGCACTCCCTTTTGGATGCCTTTCACAGCTCCAGTGTGCCTGGAACTCAGGGCTTCCTGCTTTTAAAAATCCTAGCCCTAGGCTGAACCCCAACCCTAAGACGAGAAAGGCAAATCAGCCAGGAATTAGGCATGTCCCCAAGGAAAAAGCTGTGGAGGCAGGCATGTTGTGGTACTTTTGCGCTCTTCTTGGCTAGTCCTTCGCAGCTGCTGTGTTCTTGGAACTCAGGGCTTTCTGGTTAATAGACCCTTACCCTAGGCGTAACTCAAACCTTAACCCTAGGAAGGAAAATCAGCCTATGGTTCGGGATGGTCTCATGGAAATATCAGTGGTGGCAGCCAAGTTGCGTCACTTTTGCGCTCCCCTTGGGATGCCTGCCTTTCGCAGCTGCAGTGTGCCTGGAGCCCAGGGCTTCCTGGTTTTAAAAGTCCTAGGCCTAAGCCTAACAGTAACCCTAGGAAGGTAAATCAGCCGGGTATTAGGGTTCTTCCTAAGGGAAAAGCCGTGAAAGCAGCCATGTTGTGGCACTTCTGCACTCCCTTTGGGATGCCTTTGGCAGATGAAGTAAGCCTGGAACTCAGGGCTTCCTGGTTAAAGAAATCCAAGCCCTAGGCTGAACCCTAACCCTAACCCTAGGCAGATAAATCAGCCTAGGTATAGGGATGGTGCCAAGGAAAAAGCTGTGAAAGCTGCCATGTTGTTGCACTTTTGTACTCCCCTTGGGATGCCTTGAACAGCTGCAGTGTGCCTGGAGCCCAGGGCTTCCTAGTTTTAAAAATCCTAGCCCTAGGCCTAAGCCTAACAGTAACCCTGGGAAGGCAAATCAGCCTGGTGTTAGGCGTCTTGCCAAGGAAAAAGCCGTGAAAGCAGCCATGTTGTGGCACTTTTGCACTCCCTTTTGGATGCCTTTCACAGCTCCAGTGTGCCTGGAACTCAGGGCTTCCTGATTTTAAAAATCCTAGCCCTAGGCCGAACCTCAAACCTAAGACGAGAAAGGCAAATCAGCCAGGAATTAGGCATGTCCCCAAGGAAAAAGCTGTGGAGGCAGGCATGTTGTGGTACTTTTGCGCTCTTCTTGGGTAGTCCTTCGCAGCTGCTGTGTTCTTGGAACTCAGGGCTTTCTGGTTAATAGAACCCTTACCCTAGGCGTAAATCAAACCTTAACCCTAGGAAGGAAAATCAGCCTATGGTTCAGGAAGGTCTCATGGAAATATCAGTGGTGGCAGCCATGTTGCGTCACTTTTGCGCTCCCCTTGGGCTGCCTTTCGCAGCTGCAGTGTGCCTGGAGCCCAGGGCTTCCTGGTTTTAAAAGTCCTAGGCCTAAGCCTAACAGTAACCCTAGGAAGGTAAATCAGCCGGGTATTAGGGTTCTTCCTAAGGGAAAAGCCGTGAAAGCAGCCATGTTGTGGCACTTCTGCACTCCCTTTGGGATGCCTTTGGCAGATGAAGTAAGCCTGGAACTCAGGGCTTCCTGGTTAAAGAAATCACAGCCCTAGGCTGAACCCTAACCCTAACCCTAGGCAGATAAATCAGCCTAGGTATAGGGATGGTGCCAAGGAAAAAGCTGTGAAAGCTGCCATGTTGTTGCACTTTTGTACTCCCCTTGGGATGCCTTGAACAGCTGCAGTGTGCCTGGAGCCCAGGGCTTCCTAGTTTTAAAAATCCTAGCCCTTGGCCTAAGCCTAACAGTAACCCTGGGAAGGCAAATCAGCCTGGTGTTAGGCGTCTTGCCAAGGAAAAAGCCGTGAAAGCAGCCATGTTGTGGCACTTTTGCACTCCCTTTTGGATGCCTTTCACAGCTCCAGTGTGCCTGGAACTCAGGGCTTCCTGATTTTAAAAATCCTAGCCCTAGGCCGAACCCCAACCCTAAGACGAGAAAGGCAAATCAGCCAGGAATTAGGCATGTCCCCAAGGAAAAAGCTGTGGAGGCAGGCATGTTGTGGTACTTTTGCGCTCTTCTTGGCTAGTCCTTCGCAGCTGCTGTGTTCTTGGAACTCAGGGCTTTCTGGTTAATAGACCCTTACCCTAGGCGTAACTCAAACCTTAACCCTAGGAAGGAAAATCAGCCTATGGTTCGGGATGGTCTCATGGAAATATCAGTGGTGGCAGCCAAGTTGCGTCACTTTTGCGCTCCCCTTGGGATGCCTTTCGCAGCTGCAGTGTGCCTGGAGCCCAGGGCTTCCTGGTTTTAAAAGTCCTAGGCCTAAGCCTAACAGTAACCCTAGGAAGGTAAATCAGCCGGGTATTAGGGTTCTTCCTAAGGGAAAAGCCGTGAAAGCAGCCATGTTGTGGCACTTCTGCACTCCCTTTGGGATGCCTTTGGCAGATGAAGTAAGCCTGGAACTCAGGGCTTCCTGGTTAAAGAAATCCAAGCCCTAGGCTGAACCCTAACCCTAACCCTAGGCAGATAAATCAGCCTAGGTATAGGGATGGTGCCAAGGAAAAAGCTGTGAAAGCTGCCATGTTGTTGCACTTTTGTACTCCCCTTGGGATGCCTTAAACAGCTGCAGTGTGCCTGGAGCCCAGGGCTTCCTAGTTTTAAAAATCCTAGCCCTAGGCCTAAGCCTAAGAGTAACCCTGGGAAGGTAAATCAGCCTGGTGTTAGGCGTCTTGCCAAGGAAAAAGCCGTGAAAGCAGCCATGTTGTGGCACTTTTGCACTCCCTTTTGGATGCCTTTCACAGCTGCAGTGTGCCTGGAACTCAGGGCTTCCTGCTTTTAAAAATCCTAGCCCTAGGCCGAACCCCAACCCTAAGACGAGAAAGGCAAATCAGCCAGGAATTAGGCATGTCCCCAAGGAAAAAGCTGTGGAGGCAGGCATGTTGTGGTACTTTTGCGCTCTTCTTGGCTAGTCCTTCGCAGCTGCTGTGTTCTTGGAACTCAGGGCTTTCTGGTTAATAGACCCTTACCCTAGGCGTAACTCAAACCTTAACCCTAGGAAGGAAAATCAGCCTATGGTTCGGGATGGTCTCATGGAAATATCAGTGGTGGCAGCCAAGTTGCGTCACTTTTGCGCTCCCCTTGGGATGCCTGCCTTTCGCAGCTGCAGTGTGCCTGGAGCCCAGGGCTTCCTGGTTTTAAAAGTCCTAGGCCTAAGCCTAACAGTAACCCTAGGAAGGTAAATCAGCCGGGTATTAGGGTTCTTCCTAAGGGAAAAGCCGTGAAAGCAGCCATGTTGTGGCACTTCTGCACTCCCTTTGGGATGCCTTTGGCAGATGAAGTAAGCCTGGAACTCAGGGCTTCCTGGTTAAAGAAATCCAAGCCCTAGGCTGAACCCTAACCCTAACCCTAGGCAGATAAATCAGCCTAGGTATAGGGATGGTGCCAAGGAAAAAGCTGTGAAAGCTGCCATGTTGTTGCACTTTTGTACTCCCCTTGGGATGCCTTGAACAGCTGCAGTGTGCCTGGAGCCCAGGGCTTCCTAGTTTTAAAAATCCTAGCCCTAGGCCTAAGCCTAACAGTAACCCTGGGAAGGTAAATCAGCCTGGTGTTAGGCTTCTTGCCAAGGAAAAGCCGTGAAAGCAGCCATGTTGTGGCACTTTTGCACTCCCTTTTGGATGCCTTTCACAGCTCCAGTGTGCCTGGAACTCAGGGCTTCCTGATTTTAAAAATCCTAGCCCTAGGCTGAACCCCAACCCTAAGACGAGAAAGGCAAATCAGCCAGGAATTAGGCATGTCCCCAAGGAAAAAGCTGTGGAGGCAGGCATGTTGTGGTACTTTTGCGCTCTTCTTGGCTAGTCCTTCGCAGCTGCTGTGTTCTTGGAACTCAGGGCTTTCTGGTTAATAGACCCTTACCCTAGGCGTAACTCAAACCTTAACCCTAGGAAGGAAAATCAGCCTATGGTTCGGGATGCTCTCATGGAAATATCAGTGGTGGCAGCCAAGTTGCGTCACTTTTGCGCTCCCCTTGGGATGCCTTTCGCAGCTGCAGTGTGCCTGGAGCCCAGGGCTTCCTGGTTTTAAAAGTCCTAGGCCTAAGCCTAACAGTAACCCTAGGAAGGTAAATCAGCCGGGTATTAGGGTTCTTCCTAAGGGAAAAGCCGTGAAAGCAGCCATGTTGTGGCACTTCTGCACTCCCTTTGGGATGCCTTTGGCAGATGAAGTAAGCCTGGAACTCAGGGCTTCCTGGTTAAAGAAATCACAGCCCTAGGCTGAACCCTAACCCTAACCCTAGGCAGATAAATCAGCCTAGGTATAGGGATGGTGCCAAGGAAAAAGCTGTGAAAGCTGCCATGTTGTTGCACTTTTGTACTCCCCTTGGGATGCCTTAAACAGCTGCAGTGTGCCTGGAGCCCAGGGCTTCCCAGTTTTAAAAATCCTAGCCCTAGGCCGAAGCCTAACAGTAACCCTGGGAAGGCAAATCAGCCTGGTGTTAGGCGTCTTGCCAAGGAAAAAGCCGTGAAACAGCCATGTTGTGGCACTTTTGCACTCCCTTTTGGATGCCTTTCACAGCTGCAGTGTGCCTGGAACTCAGGGCTTCCTGATTTTAAAAATCCTAGCCCTAGGCCGAACCCCAACCCTAAGACGAGAAAGGCAAATCAGCCAGGAATTAGGCATGTCCCCAAGGAAAAAGCTGTGGAGGCAGGCATGTTGTGGTACTTTTGCGCTCTTCTTGGCTAGTCCTTCGCAGCTGCTGTGTTCTTGGAACTCAGGGCTTTCTGGTTAATAGACCCTTACCCTAGGCGTAACTCAAACCTTAACCCTAGGAAGGAAAATCAGCCTATGGTTCGGGATGGTCTCATGGAAATATCAGTGGTGGCAGCCAAGTTGCGTCACTTTTGCGCTCCCCTTGGGATGCCTTTCGCAGCTGCAGTGTGCCTGGAGCCCAGGGCTTCCTGGTTTTAAAAGTCCTAGGCCTAAGCCTAACAGTAACCCTAGGAAGGTAAATCAGCCGGGTATTAGGGTTCTTCCTAAGGGAAAAGCCGTGAAAGCAGCCATGTTGTGGCACTTCTGCACTCCCTTTGGGATGCCTTTGGCAGATGAAGTAAGCCTGGAACTCAGGGCTTCCTGGTTAAAAAAATCCAAGCCCTAGGCTGAACCCTAACCCTAACCCTAGGCAGATAAATCAGCCTAGGTATAGGGATGGTGCCAAGGAAAAAGCTGTGAAAGCTGCCATGTTGTTGCACTTTTGTACTCCCCTTGGGATGCCTTGAACAGCTGCAGTGTGCCTGGAGCTAAGGGCTTCCTAGTTTTAAAAATCCTAGCCCTAGGCCTAAGCCTAACAGTAACCCTGGGAAGGTAAATCAGCCTGGTGTTAGGCGTCTTGCCAAGGAAAAAGCCGTGAAAGCAGCCATGTTGTGGCACTTTTGCACTCCCTTTTGGATGCCTTTCACAGCTCCAGTGTGCCTGGAACTCAGGGCTTCCTGATTTTAAAAATCCTAGCCCTAGGCCGAACCCCAACCCTAAGACGAGAAAGGCAAATCAGCCAGGAATTAGGCATGTCCCCAAGGAAAAAGCTGTGGAGGCAGGCATGTTGTGGTACTTTTGCGCTCTTCTTGGCTAGTCCTTCGCAGCTGCTGTGTTCTTGGAACTCAGGGCTTTCTGGTTAATAGACCCTTACCCTAGGCGTAACTCAAACCTTAACCCTAGGAAGGAAAATCAGCCTATGGTTCGGGATGGTCTCATGGAAATATCAGTGGTGGCAGCCAAGTTGTGCCACTTTTGCGCTCCCCTTGGGATGCCTTTCGCAGCTGCAGTGTGCCTGGAGCCCAGGGCTTCCTGGTTTTAAAAGTCCTAGGCCTAAGCCTAACAGTAACCCTAGGAAGGTAAATCAGCCGGGTATTAGGGTTCTTCCTAAGGGAAGAGCTGTGAAAGCAGCCATGTTGTGGCACTTCTGCACTCCCTTTGGGATGCCTTTGGCAGATGAAGTAAGCCTGGAACTCAGGGCTTCCTGGTTAAAAAAATCCAAGCCCTAGGCTGAACCCTAACCCTAACCCTAGGCAGATAAATCAGCCTAGGTATAGGGATGGTGCCAAGGAAAAAGCTGTGAAAGCTGCCATGTTGTTGCACTTTTGTACTCCCCTTGGGATGCCTTGAACAGCTGCAGTGTGCCTGGAGCTAAGGGCTTCCTAGTTTTAAAAATCCTAGCCCTAGGCCTAAGCCTAACAGTAACCCTGGGAAGGTAAATCAGCCTGGTGTTAGGCGTCTTGCCAAGGAAAAAGCCGTGAAAGCAGCCATGTTGTGGCACTTTTGCACTCCCTTTTGGATGCCTTTCACAGCTGCAGTGTGCCTGGAACTCAGGGCTTCCTGATTTTAAAAATCCTAGCCCTAGGCCAAACCCCAACCCTAAGATGAGAAAGGCAAATCAGCCAGGAATTAGGCATGTCCCCAAGGAAAAAGCTGTGGAGGCAGGCATGTTGTGGTACTTTTGCGCTCTTCTTGGCTAGTCCTTCGCAGCTGCTGTGTTCTTGGAACTCAGGGCTTTCTGGTTAATAGACCCTTACCCTAGGCGTAACTCAAACCTTAACCCTAGGAAGGAAAATCAGCCTATGGTTCGGGATGGTCTCATGGAAATATCAGTGGTGGCAGCCAAGTTACGTCACTTTTGCGCTCCCCTTGGGATGCCTGCCTTTCGCAGCTGCAGTGTGCCTGGAGCCCAGGGCTTCCTGGTTTTAAAAGTCCTAGGCCTAAGCCTAACAGTAACCCTAGGAAGGTAAATCAGCCGGGTATTAGGGTTCTTCCTAAGGGAAAAGCCGTGAAAGCAGCCATGTTGTGGCACTTCTGCACTCCCTTTGGGATGCCTTTGGCAGATGAAGTAAGCCTGGAACTCAGGGCTTCCTGGTTAAAGAAATCCAAGCCCTAGGCTGAACCCTAACCCTAACCCTAGGCAGATAAATCAGCCTAGGTATAGGGATGGTGCCAAGGAAAAAGCTGTGAAAGCTGCCATGTTGTTGCACTTTTGTACTCCCCTTGGGATGCCTTGAACAGCTGCAGTGTGCCTGGAGCTAAGGGCTTCCTAGTTTTAAAAATCCTAGCCCTAGGCCTAAGCCTAACAGTAACCCTGGGAAGGTAAATCAGCCTGGTGTTAGGCTTCTTGCCAAGGAAAAAGCCGTGAAAGCAGCCATGTTGTGGCACTTTTGCACTCCCTTTTGGATGCCTTTCACAGCTCCAGTGTGCCTGGAACTCAGGGCTTCCTGCTTTTAAAAATCCTAGCCCTAGGCTGAACCCCAACCCTAAGACGAGAAAGGCAAATCAGCCAGGAATTAGGCATGTCCCCAAGGAAAAAGCTGTGGAGGCAGGCATGTTGTGGTACTTTTGCGCTCTTCTTGGCTAGTCCTTCGCAGCTGCTGTGTTCTTGGAACTCAGGGCTTTCTGGTTAATAGACCCTTACCCTAGGCGTAACTCAAACCTTAACCCTAGGAAGGAAAATCAGCCTATGGTTCGGGATGGTCTCATGGAAATATCAGTGGTGGCAGCCAAGTTGCGTCACTTTTGCGCTCCCCTTGGGATGCCTGCCTTTCGCAGCTGCAGTGTGCCTGGAGCCCAGGGCTTCCTGGTTTTAAAAGTCCTAGGCCTAAGCCTAACAGTAACCCTAGGAAGGTAAATCAGCCGGGTATTAGGGTTCTTCCTAAGGGAAAAGCCGTGAAAGCAGCCATGTTGTGGCACTTCTGCACTCCCTTTGGGATGCCTTTGGCAGATGAAGTAAGCCTGGAACTCAGGGCTTCCTGGTTAAAGAAATCCAAGCCCTAGGCTGAACCCTAACCCTAACCCTAGGCAGATAAATCAGCCTAGGTATAGGGATGGTGCCAAGGAAAAAGCTGTGAAAGCTGCCATGTTGTTGCACTTTTGTACTCCCCTTGGGATGCCTTGAACAGCTGCAGTGTGCCTGGAGCCCAGGGCTTCCTAGTTTTAAAAATCCTAGCCCGAGGCCTAAGCCTAACAGTAACCCTGGGAAGGTAAATCAGCCTGGTGTTAGGCTTCTTGCCAAGGAAAAGCCGTGAAAGCAGCCATGTTGTGGCACTTTTGCACTCCCTTTTGGATGCCTTTCACAGCTCCAGTGTGCCTGGAACTCAGGGCTTCCTGATTTTAAAAATCCTAGCCCTAGGCTGAACCCCAACCCTAAGACGAGAAAGGCAAATCAGCCAGGAATTAGGCATGTCCCCAAGGAAAAAGCTGTGGAGGCAGGCATGTTGTGGTACTTTTGCGCTCTTCTTGGGTAGTCCTTCGCAGCTGCTGTGTTCTTGGAACTCAGGGCTTTCTGGTTAATAGACCCTTACCCTAGGCGTAACTCAAACCTTAACCCTAGGAAGGAAAATCAGCCTATGGTTCGGGATGCTCTCATGGAAATATCAGTGGTGGCAGCCAAGTTGCGTCACTTTTGCGCTCCCCTTGGGATGCCTTTCGCAGCTGCAGTGTGCCTGGAGCCCAGGGCTTCCTGGTTTTAAAAGTCCTAGGCCTAAGCCTAACAGTAACCCTAGGAAGGTAAATCAGCCGGGTATTAGGGTTCTTCCTAAGGGAAAAGCCGTGAAAGCAGCCATGTTGTGGCACTTCTGCACTCCCTTTGGGATGCCTTTGGCAGATGAAGTAAGCCTGGAACTCAGGGCTTCCTGGTTAAAGAAATCACAGCCCTAGGCTGAACCCTAACCCTAACCCTAGGCAGATAAATCAGCCTAGGTATAGGGATGGTGCCAAGGAAAAAGCTGTGAAAGCTGCCATGTTGTTGCACTTTTGTACTCCCCTTGGGATGCCTTAAACAGCTGCAGTGTGCCTGGAGCCCAGGGCTTCCCAGTTTTAAAAATCCTAGCCCTAGGCCGAAGCCTAACAGTAACCCTGGGAAGGCAAATCAGCCTGGTGTTAGGCGTCTTGCCAAGGAAAAAGCCGTGAAACAGCCATGTTGTGGCACTTTTGCACTCCCTTTTGGATGCCTTTCACAGCTGCAGTGTGCCTGGAACTCAGGGCTTCCTGATTTTAAAAATCCTAGCCCTAGGCCGAACCCCAACCCTAAGACGAGAAAGGCAAATCAGCCAGGAATTAGGCATGTCCCCAAGGAAAAAGCTGTGGAGGCAGGCATGTTGTGCTACTTTTGCGCTCTTCTTGGCTAGTCCTTCGCAGCTGCTGTGTTCTTGGAACTCAGGGCTTTCTGGTTAATAGACCCTTACCCTAGGCGTAACTCAAACCTTAACCCTAGGAAGGAAAATCAGCCTATGGTTCGGGATGCTCTCATGGAAATATCAGTGGTGGCAGCCAAGTTGCGTCACTTTTGCGCTCCCCTTGGGATGCCTTTCGCAGCTGCAGTGTGCCTGGAGCCCAGGGCTTCCTGGTTTTAAAAGTCCTAGGCCAAAGCCTAACAGTAACCGTAGGAAGGTAAATCAGCCGGGTATTAGGGTTCTTCCTAAGGGAAAAGCCGTGAAAGCAGCCATGTTGTGGCACTTCTGCACTCCCTTTGGGATGCCTTTGGCAGATGAAGTAAGCCTGGAACTCAGGGCTTCCTGGTTAAAAAAATCCAAGCCCTAGGCTGAACCCTAACCCTAACCCTAGGCAGATAAATCAGCCTAGGTATAGGGATGGTGCCAAGGAAAAAGCTGTGAAAGCTGCCATGTTGTTGCACTTTTGTACTCCCCTTGGGATGCCTTGAACAGCTGCAGTGTGCCTGGAGCTAAGGGCTTCCTAGTTTTAAAAATCCTAGCCCTAGGCCTAAGCCTAACAGTAACCCTGGGAAGGTAAATCAGCCTGGTGTTAGGCGTCTTGCCAAGGAAAAAGCGGTGAAAGCAGCCATGTTGTGGCACTTTTGCACTCCCTTTTGGATGCCTTTCACAGCTGCAGTGTGCCTGGAACTCAGGGCTTCCTGCTTTTAAAAATCCTAGCCCTAGGCCGAACCCCAACCCTAAGACGAGAAAGGCAAATCAGCCAGGAATTAGGCATGTCCCCAAGGAAAAAGCTGTGGAGGCAGGCATGTTGTGGTACTTTTGCGCTCTTCTTGGCTAGTCCTTCGCAGCTGCTGTGTTCTTGGAACTCAGGGCTTTCTGGTTAATAGACCCTTACCCTAGGCGTAACTCAAACCTTAACCCTAGGAAGGAAAATCAGCCTATGGTTCGGGATGGTCTCATGGAAATATCAGTGGTGGCAGCCAAGTTACGTCACTTTTGCGCTCCCCTTGGGATGCCTGCCTTTCGCAGCTGCAGTGTGCCTGGAGCCCAGGGCTTCCTGGTTTTAAAAGTCCTAGGCCTAAGCCTAACAGTAACCCTAGGAAGGTAAATCAGCCGGGTATTAGGGTTCTTCCTAAGGGAAAAGCCGTGAAAGCAGCCATGTTGTGGCACTTCTGCACTCCCTTTGGGATGCCTTTGGCAGATGAAGTAAGCCTGGAACTCAGGGCTTCCTGGTTAAAGAAATCCAAGCCCTAGGCTGAACCCTAACCCTAACCCTAGGCAGATAAATCAGCCTAGGTATAGGGATGGTGCCAAGGAAAAAGCTGTGAAAGCTGCCATGTTGTTGCACTTTTGTACTCCCCTTGGGATGCCTTGAACAGCTGCAGTGTGCCTGGAGCTAAGGGCTTCCTAGTTTTAAAAATCCTAGCCCTAGGCCTAAGCCTAACAGTAACCCTGGGAAGGTAAATCAGCCTGGTGTTAGGCTTCTTGCCAAGGAAAAAGCCGTGAAAGCAGCCATGTTGTGGCACTTTTGCACTCCCTTTTGGATGCCTTTCACAGCTCCAGTGTGCCTGGAACTCAGGGCTTCCTGCTTTTAAAAATCCTAGCCCTAGGCTGAACCCCAACCCTAAGACGAGAAAGGCAAATCAGCCAGGAATTAGGCATGTCCCCAAGGAAAAAGCTGTGGAGGCAGGCATGTTGTGGTACTTTTGCGCTCTTCTTGGCTAGTCCTTCGCAGCTGCTGTGTTCTTGGAACTCAGGGCTTTCTGGTTAATAGACCCTTACCCTAGGCGTAACTCAAACCTTAACCCTAGGAAGGAAAATCAGCCTATGGTTCGGGATGGTCTCATGGAAATATCAGTGGTGGCAGCCAAGTTGCGTCACTTTTGCGCTCCCCTTGGGATGCCTGCCTTTCGCAGCTGCAGTGTGCCTGGAGCCCAGGGCTTCCTGGTTTTAAAAGTCCTAGGCCTAAGCCTAACAGTAACCCTAGGAAGGTAAATCAGCCGGGTATTAGGGTTCTTCCTAAGGGAAAAGCCGTGAAAGCAGCCATGTTGTGGCACTTCTGCACTCCCTTTGGGATGCCTTTGGCAGATGAAGTAAGCCTGGAACTCAGGGCTTCCTGGTTAAAGAAATCCAAGCCCTAGGCTGAACCCTAACCCTAACCCTAGGCAGATAAATCAGCCTAGGTATAGGGATGGTGCCAAGGAAAAAGCTGTGAAAGCTGCCATGTTGTTGCACTTTTGTACTCCCCTTGGGATGCCTTGAACAGCTGCAGTGTGCCTGGAGCTAAGGGCTTCCTAGTTTTAAAAATCCTAGCCCTAGGCCTAAGCCTAACAGTAACCCTGGGAAGGCAAATCAGCCTGGTGTTAGGCGTCTTGCCAAGGAAAAAGCCGTGAAACAGCCATGTTGTGGCACTTTTGCACTCCCTTTTGGATGCCTTTCACAGCTGCAGTGTGCCTGGAACTCAGGGCTTCCTGATTTTAAAAATCCTAGCCCTAGGCCGAACCCCAACCCTAAGACGAGAAAGGCAAATCAGCCAGGAATTAGGCATGTCCCCAAGGAAAAAGCTGTGGAGGCAGGCATGTTGTGCTACTTTTGCGCTCTTCTTGGCTAGTCCTTTGCAGCTGCTGTGTTCTTGGAACTCAGGGCTTTCTGGTTAATAGACCCTTACCCTAGGCGTAACTCAAACCTTAACCCTAGGAAGGAAAATCAGCCTATGGTTCGGGATGGTCTCATGGAAATATCAGTGGTGGCAGCCAAGTTGCGTCACTTTTGCGCTCCCCTTGGGATGCCTGCCTTTCGCAGCTGCAGTGTGCCTGGAGCCCAGGGCTTCCTGGTTTTAAAAGTCCTAGGCCTAAGCCTAACAGTAACCCTAGGAAGGTAAATCAGCCGGGTATTAGGGTTCTTCCTAAGGGAAAAGCCGTGAAAGCAGCCATGTTGTGGCACTTCTGCACTCCCTTTGGGATGCCTTTGGCAGATGAAGTAAGCCTGGAACTCAGGGCTTCCTGGTTAAAGAAATCCAAGCCCTAGGCTGAACCCTAACCCTAACCCTAGGCAGATAAATCAGCCTAGGTATAGGGATGGTGCCAAGGAAAAAGCTGTGAAAGCTGCCATGTTGTTGCACTTTTGTACTCCCCTTGGGATGCCTTGAACAGCTGCAGTGTGCCTGGAGCCCAGGGCTTCCCAGTTTTAAAAATCCTAGCCCTAGGCCTAAGCCTAACAGTAACCCTGGGAAGGCAAATCAGCCTGGTGTTAGGCGTCTTGCCAAGGAAAAAGCCGTGAAACAGCCATGTTGTGGCACTTTTGCACTCCCTTTTGGATGCCTTTCACAGCTGCAGTGTGCCTGGAACTCAGGGCTTCCTGATTTTAAAAATCCTAGCCCTAGGCCGAACCCCAACCCTAAGACAAGAAAGGCAAATCAGCCAGGAATTAGGCATGTCCCCAAGGAAAAAGCTGTGGAGGCAGGCATGTTGTGGTACTTTTGCGCTCTTCTTGGCTAGTCCTTCGCAGCTGCTGTGTTCTTGGAACTCAGGGCTTTCTGGTTAATAGACCCTTACCCTAGGCGTAACTCAAACCTTAACCCTAGGAAGGAAAATCAGCCTATGGTTCGGGATGCTCTCATGGAAATATCAGTGGTGGCAGCCAAGTTGCGTCACTTTTGCGCTCCCCTTGGGATGCCTTTCGCAGCTGCAGTGTGCCTGGAGCCCAGGGCTTCCTGGTTTTAAAAGTCCTAGGCCTAAGCCTAACAGTAACCGTAGGAAGGTAAATCAGCCGGGTATTAGGGTTCTTCCTAAGGGAAAAGCCGTGAAAGCAGCCATGTTGTGGCACTTCTGCACTCCCTTTGGGATGCCTTTGGCAGATGAAGTAAGCCTGGAACTCAGGGCTTCCTGGTTAAAGAAATCCAAGCCCTAGGCTGAACCCTAACCCTAACCCTAGGCAGATAAATCAGCCTAGGTATAGGGATGGTGCCAAGGAAAAAACTGTGAAAGCTGCCATGTTGTTGCACTTTTGTACTCCCCTTGGGATGCCTTGAACAGCTGCAGTGTGCCTGGAGCTAAGGGCTTCCTAGTTTTAAAAATCCTAGCCCTAGGCCTAAGCCTAACAGTAACCCTGGGAAGGCAAATCAGCCTGGTGTTAGGCATCTTGCCAAGGAAAAAGCCGTGAAAGCAGCCATGTTGTGGCACTTTTGTACTCCCTTTTGGATGCCTTTCACAGCTCCAGTGTGCCTGGAACTCAGGGCTTCCTGCTTTTAAAAATCCTAGCCCTAGGCCGAACCTCAAACCTAAGACGAGAAAGGCAAATCAGCCAGGAATTAGGCATGTCCCCAAGGAAAAAGCTGTGGAGGCAGGCATGTTGTGGTACTTTTGCGCTCTTCTTGGCTAGTCCTTCGCAGCTGCTGTGTTCTTGGAACTCAGGGCTTTCTGGTTAATAGACCCTTACCCTAGGCGTAACTCAAACCTTAACCCTAGGAAGGAAAATCAGCCTATGGTTCGGGATGGTCTCATGGAAATATCAGTGGTGGCAGCCAAGTTGCGTCACTTTTGCGCTCCCCTTGGGATGCCTTTCGCAGCTGCAGTGTGCCTGGAGCCCAGGGCTTCCTGGTTTTAAAAGTCCTAGGCCTAAGCCTAACAGTAACCCTAGGAAGGTAAATCAGCCGGGTATTAGGGTTCTTCCTAAGGGAAAAGCCGTGAAAGCAGCCATGTTGTGGCACTTCTGCACTCCCTTTGGGATGCCTTTGGCAGATGAAGTAAGCCTGGAACTCAGGGCTTCCTGGTTAAAGAAATCCAAGCCCTAGGCTGAACCCTAACCCTAACCCTAGGCAGATAAATCAGCCTAGGTATAGGGATGGTGCCAAGGAAAAAGCTGTGAAAGCTGCCATGTTGTTGCACTTTTGTACTCCCCTTGGGATGCCTTGAACAGCTGCAGTGTGCCTGGAGCTAAGGGCTTCCTAGTTTTAAAAATCCTAGCCCTAGGCCTAAGCCTAAGAGTAACCCTGGGAAGGTAAATCAGCCTGGTGTTAGGCGTCTTGCCAAGGAAAAAGCCGTGAAAGCAGCCATGTTGTGGCACTTTTGCACTCCCTTTTGGATGCCTTTCACAGCTGCAGTGTGCCTGGAACTCAGGGCTTCTGCTTTTAAAAATCCTAGCCCTAGGCCGAACCCCAACCCTAAGACGAGAAAGGCAAATCAGCCAGGAATTAGGCATGTCCCCAAGGAAAAAGCTGTGGAGGCAGGCATGTTGTGGTACTTTTGCGCTCTTCTTGGCTAGTCCTTCGCAGCTGCTGTGTTCTTGGAACTCAGGGCTTTCTGGTTAATAGACCCTTACCCTAGGCGTAACTCAAACCTTAACCCTAGGAAGGAAAATCAGCCTATGGTTCGGGATGGTCTCATGGAAATATCAGTGGTGGCAGCCAAGTTGCGTCACTTTTGCGCTCCCCTTGGGATGCCTGCCTTTCGCAGCTGCAGTGTGCCTGGAGCCCAGGGCTTCCTGGTTTTAAAAGTCCTAGGCCTAAGCCTAACAGTAACCCTAGGAAGGTAAATCAGCCGGGTATTAGGGTTCTTCCTAAGGGAAAAGCCGTGAAAGCAGCCATGTTGTGGCACTTCTGCACTCCCTTTGGGATGCCTTTGGCAGATGAAGTTAGCCTGGAACTCAGGGCTTCCTGGTTAAAAAAATCCGAGCCCTAGGCTGAACCCTAATCCTAACCCTAGGCAGATAAATCAACCTAGGTATAGGGATGGTGCCAAGGAAAAAGCTGAGAAAGCTGCCATGTTGTTGCACTTTTGTACTCCCCTTGGGATGCCTTGAACAGCTGCAGTGTGCCTGGAGCCCAGGGCTTCCTAGTTTTAAAAATCCTAGCCCTAGGCCTAAGCCTAACAGTAACCCTGGGAAGGTAAATCAGCCTGGTGTTAGGCGTCTTGCCAAGGAAAAAGCCGTGAAAGCAGCCATGTTGTGGCACTTTTGCACTCCCTTTTGGATGCCTTTCACAGCTCCAGTGTGCCTGGAACTCAGGGCTTCCTGCTTTTAAAAATCCTAGCCCTAGGCCGAACCCCAACCCTAAGACGAGAAAGGCAAATCAGCCAGGAATTAGGCATGTCCCCAAGGAAAAAGCTGTGGAGGCAGGCATGTTGTGGTACTTTTGCGCTCTTCTTGGCTAGTCCTTCGCAGCTGCTGTGTTCTTGGAACTCAGGGCTTTCTGGTTAATAGACCCTTACCCTAGGCGTAACTCAAACCTTAACCCTAGGAAGGAAAATCAGCCTATGGTTCGGGATGGTCTCATGGAAATATCAGTGGTGGCAGCCAAGTTGCGTCACTTTTGCGCTCCCCTTGGGATGCCTTTCGCAGCTGCAGTGTGCCTGGAGCCCAGGGCTTCCTGGTTTTAAAAGTCCTAGGCCTAAGCCTAACAGTAACCCTAGGAAGGTAAATCAGCCGGGTATTAGGGTTCTTCCTAAGGGAAAAGCCGTGAAAGCAGCCATGTTGTGGCACTTCTGCACTCCCTTTGGGATGCCTTTGGCAGATGAAGTAAGCCTGGAACTCAGGGCTTCCTGGTTAAAAAAATCCAAGCCCTAGGCTGAACCCTAACCCTAACCCTAGGCAGATAAATCAGCCTAGGTATAGGGATGGTGCCAAGGAAAAAGCTGTGAAAGCTGCCATGTTGTTGCACTTTTGTACTCCCCTTGGGATGCCTTGAACAGCTGCAGTGTGCCTGGAGCTAAGGGCTTCCTAGTTTTAAAAATCCTAGCCCTAGGCCTAAGCCTAACAGTAACCCTGGGAAGGTAAATCAGCCTGGTGTTAGGCGTCTTGCCAAGGAAAAAGCCGTGAAAGCAGCCATGTTGTGGCACTTTTGCACTCCCTTTTGGATGCCTTTCACAGCTCCAGTGTGCCTGGAACTCAGGGCTTCCTGCTTTTAAAAATCCTAGCCCTAGGCCGAACCCCAACCCTAAGACGAGAAAGGCAAATCAGCCAGGAATTAGGCATGTCCCCAAGGAAAAAGCTGTGGAGGCAGGCATGTTGTGGTACTTTTGCGCTCTTCTTGGCTAGTCCTTCGCAGCTGCTGTGTTCTTGGAACTCAGGGCTTTCTGGTTAATAGACCCTTACCCTAGGCGTAACTCAAACCTTAACCCTAGGAAGGAAAATCAGCCTATGGTTCGGGATGGTCTCATGGAAATATCAGTGGTGGCAGCCAAGTTGCGTCACTTTTGCGCTCCCCTTGGGATGCCTGCCTTTCGCAGCTGCAGTGTGCCTGGAGCCCAGGGCTTCCTGGTTTTAAAAGTCCTAGGCCTAAGCCTAACAGTAACCCTAGGAAGGTAAATCAGCCGGGTATTAGGGTTCTTCCTAAGGGAAAAGCCGTGAAAGCAGCCATGTTGTGGCACTTCTGCACTCCCTTTGGGATGCCTTTGGCAGATGAAGTAAGCCTGGAACTCAGGGCTTCCTGGTTAAAAAAATCCAAGCCCTAGGCTGAACCCTAACCCTAACCCTAGGCAGATAAATCAGCCTAGGTATAGGGATGGTGCCAAGGAAAAAGCTGTGAAAGCTGCCATGTTGTTGCACTTTTGTACTCCCCTTGGGATGCCTTGAACAGCTGCAGTGTGCCTGGAGCTAAGGGCTTCCTAGTTTTAAAAATCCTAGCCCTAGGCCTAAGCCTAACAGTAACCCTGGGAAGGTAAATCAGCCTGGTGTTAGGCGTCTTGCCAAGGAAAAAGCCGTGAAAGCAGCCATGTTGTGGCACTTTTGCACTCCCTTTTGGATGCCTTTCACAGCTCCAGTGTGCCTGGAACTCAGGGCTTCCTGATTTTAAAAATCCTAGCCCTAGGCCGAACCCCAACCCTAAGACGAGAAAGGCAAATCAGCCAGGAATTAGGCATGTCCCCAAGGAAAAAGCTGTGGAGGCAGGCATGTTGTGGTACTTTTGCGCTCTTCTTGGCTAGTCCTTCGCAGCTGCTGTGTTCTTGGAACTCAGGGCTTTCTGGTTAATAGACCCTTACCCTAGGCGTAACTCAAACCTTAACCCTAGGAAGGAAAATCAGCCTATGGTTCGGGATGGTCTCATGGAAATATCAGTGGTGGCAGCCAAGTTGCGTCACTTTTGCGCTCCCCTTGGGATGCCTGCCTTTCGCAGCTGCAGTGTGCCTGGAGCCCAGGGCTTCCTGGTTTTAAAAGTCCTAGGCCTAAGCCTAACAGTAACCCTAGGAAGGTAAATCAGCCGGGTATTAGGGTTCTTCCTAAGGGAAAAGCCGTGAAAGCAGCCATGTTGTGGCACTTCTGCACTCCCTTTGGGATGCCTTTGGCAGATGAAGTAAGCCTGGAACTCAGGGCTTCCTGGTTAAAAAAATCCAAGCCCTAGGCTGAACCCTAACCCTAACCCTAGGCAGATAAATCAGCCTAGGTATAGGGATGGTGCCAAGGAAAAAGCTGTGAAAGCTGCCATGTTGTTGCACTTTTGTACTCCCCTTGGGATGCCTTGAACAGCTGCAGTGTGCCTGGAGCTAAGGGCTTCCTAGTTTTAAAAATCCTAGCCCTAGGCCTAAGCCTAACAGTAACCCTGGGAAGGTAAATCAGCCTGGTGTTAGGCGTCTTGCCAAGGAAAAAGCCGTGAAAGCAGCCATGTTGTGGCACTTTTGCACTCCCTTTTGGATGCCTTTCACAGCTGCAGTGTGCCTGGAACTCAGGGCTTCCTGCTTTTAAAAATCCTAGCCCTAGGCCGAACCCCAACCCTAAGACGAGAAAGGCAAATCAGCCAGGAATTAGGCATGTCCCCAAGGAAAAAGCTGTGGAGGCAGGCATGTTGTGGTACTTTTGCGCTCTTCTTGGCTAGTCCTTCGCAGCTGCTGTGTTCTTGGAACTCAGGGCTTTCTGGTTAATAGACCCTTACCCTAGGCGTAACTCAAACCTTAACCCTAGGAAGGAAAATCAGCCTATGGTTCGGGATGGTCTCATGGAAATATCAGTGGTGGCAGCCAAGTTGCGTCACTTTTGCGCTCCCCTTGGGATGCCTGCCTTTCGCAGCTGCAGTGTGCCTGGAGCCCAGGGCTTCCTGGTTTTAAAAGTCCTAGGCCTAAGCCTAACAGTAACCCTAGGAAGGTAAATTAGCCGGGTATTAGGGTTCTTCCTAAGGGAAAAGCCGTGAAAGCAGCCATGTTGTGGCACTTCTGCACTCCCTTTGGGATGCCTTTGGCAGATGAAGTTAGCCTGGAACTCAGGGCTTCCTGGTTAAAAAAATCCGAGCCCTAGGCTGAACCCTAATCCTAACCCTAGGCAGATAAATCAACCTAGGTATAGGGATGGTGCCAAGGAAAAAGCTGAGAAAGCTGCCATGTTGTTGCACTTTTGTACTCCCCTTGGGATGCCTTGAACAGCTGCAGTGTGCCTGGAGCCCAGGGCTTCCTAGTTTTAAAAATCCTAGCCCTAGGCCTAAGCCTAACAGTAACCCTGGGAAGGTAAATCAGCCTGGTGTTAGGCGTCTTGCCAAGGAAAAAGCCGTGAAAGCAGCCATGTTGTGGCACTTTTGCACTCCCTTTTGGATGCCTTTCACAGCTGCAGTGTGCCTGGAACTCAGGGCTTCCTGCTTTTAAAAATCCTAGCCCTAGGCCGAACCCCAACCCTAAGACGAGAAAGGCAAATCAGCCAGGAATTAGGCATGTCCCCAAGGAAAAAGCTGTGGAGGCAGGCATGTTGTGGTACTTTTGCGCTCTTCTTGGCTAGTCCTTCGCAGCTGCTGTGTTCTTGGAACTCAGGGCTTTCTGGTTAATAGACCCTTACCCTAGGCGTAACTCAAACCTTAACCCTAGGAAGGAAAATCAGCCTATGGTTCGGGATGGTCTCATGGAAATATCAGTGGTGGCAGCCAAGTTGCGTCACTTTTGCGCTCCCCTTGGGATGCCTTTCGCAGCTGCAGTGTGCCTGGAGCCCAGGGCTTCCTGGTTTTAAAAGTCCTAGGCCTAAGCCTAACAGTAACCCTAGGAAGGTAAATCAGCCGGGTATTAGGGTTCTTCCTAAGGGAAAAGCCGTGAAAGCAGCCATGTTGTGGCACTTCTGCACTCCCTTTGGGATGCCTTTGGCAGATGAAGTAAGCCTGGAACTCAGGGCTTCCTGGTTAAAAAAATCCAAGCCCTAGGCTGAACCCTAACCCTAACCCTAGGCAGATAAATCAGCCTAGGTATAGGGATGGTGCCAAGGAAAAAGCTGTGAAAGCTGCCATGTTGTTGCACTTTTGTACTCCCCTTGGGATGCCTTGAACAGCTGCAGTGTGCCTGGAGCTAAGGGCTTCCTAGTTTTAAAAATCCTAGCCCTAGGCCTAAGCCTAACAGTAACCCTGGGAAGGTAAATCAGCCTGGTGTTAGGCGTCTTGCCAAGGAAAAAGCCGTGAAAGCAGCCATGTTGTGGCACTTTTGCACTCCCTTTTGGATGCCTTTCACAGCTCCAGTGTGCCTGGAACTCAGGGCTTCCTGATTTTAAAAATCCTAGCCCTAGGCCGAACCCCAACCCTAAGACGAGAAAGGCAAATCAGCCAGGAATTAGGCATGTCCCCAAGGAAAAAGCTGTGGAGGCAGGCATGTTGTGGTACTTTTGCGCTCTTCTTGGCTAGTCCTTCGCAGCTGCTGTGTTCTTGGAACTCAGGGCTTTCTGGTTAATAGACCCTTACCCTAGGCGTAACTCAAACCTTAACCCTAGGAAGGAAAATCAGCCTATGGTTCGGGATGGTCTCATGGAAATATCAGTGGTGGCAGCCAAGTTGCGTCACTTTTGCGCTCCCCTTGGGATGCCTGCCTTTCGCAGCTGCAGTGTGCCTGGAGCCCAGGGCTTCCTGGTTTTAAAAGTCCTAGGCCTAAGCCTAACAGTAACCCTAGGAAGGTAAATCAGCCGGGTATTAGGGTTCTTCCTAAGGGAAAAGCCGTGAAAGCAGCCATGTTGTGGCACTTCTGCACTCCCTTTGGGATGCCTTTGGCAGATGAAGTAAGCCTGGAACTCAGGGCTTCCTGGTTAAAAAAATCCAAGCCCTAGGCTGAACCCTAACCCTAACCCTAGGCAGATAAATCAGCCTAGGTATAGGGATGGTGCCAAGGAAAAAGCTGTGAAAGCTGCCATGTTGTTGCACTTTTGTACTCCCCTTGGGATGCCTTGAACAGCTGCAGTGTGCCTGGAGCTAAGGGCTTCCTAGTTTTAAAAATCCTAGCCCTAGGCCTAAGCCTAACAGTAACCCTGGGAAGGTAAATCAGCCTGGTGTTAGGCGTCTTGCCAAGGAAAAAGCCGTGAAAGCAGCCATGTTGTGGCACTTTTGCACTCCCTTTTGGATGCCTTTCACAGCTCCAGTGTGCCTGGAACTCAGGGCTTCCTGATTTTAAAAATCCTAGCCCTAGGCCGAACCCCAACCCTAAGACGAGAAAGGCAAATCAGCCAGGAATTAGGCATGTCCCCAAGGAAAAAGCTGTGGAGGCAGGCATGTTGTGGTACTTTTGCGCT
This sequence comes from Ammospiza caudacuta, assembly GCF_027887145.1. NCBI lineage: Eukaryota > Metazoa > Chordata > Aves > Passeriformes > Passerellidae > Ammospiza > Ammospiza caudacuta. The sequence continues at coordinate 79,085 of NW_026682916.1, forward strand.
CTTCTTGGCTAGTCCTTCGCAGCTGCTGTGTTCTTGGAACTCAGGGCTTTCTGGTTAATAGACCCTTACCCTAGGCGTAACTCAAACCTTAACCCTAGGAAGGAAAATCAGCCTATGGTTCGGGATGGTCTCATGGAAATATCAGTGGTGGCAGCCAAGTTGCGTCACTTTTGCGCTCCCCTTGGGATGCCTGCCTTTCGCAGCTGCAGTGTGCCTGGAGCCCAGGGCTTCCTGGTTTTAAAAGTCCTAGGCCTAAGCCTAACAGTAACCCTAGGAAGGTAAATCAGCCGGGTATTAGGGTTCTTCCTAAGGGAAAAGCCGTGAAAGCAGCCATGTTGTGGCACTTCTGCACTCCCTTTGGGATGCCTTTGGCAGATGAAGTAAGCCTGGAACTCAGGGCTTCCTGGTTAAAAAAATCCAAGCCCTAGGCTGAACCCTAACCCTAACCCTAGGCAGATAAATCAGCCTAGGTATAGGGATGGTGCCAAGGAAAAAGCTGTGAAAGCTGCCATGTTGTTGCACTTTTGTACTCCCCTTGGGATGCCTTGAACAGCTGCAGTGTGCCTGGAGCTAAGGGCTTCCTAGTTTTAAAAATCCTAGCCCTAGGCCTAAGCCTAACAGTAACCCTGGGAAGGTAAATCAGCCTGGTGTTAGGCGTCTTGCCAAGGAAAAAGCCATGAAAGCAGCCATGTTGTGGCACTTTTGCACTCCCTTTTGGATGCCTTTCACAGCTCCAGTGTGCCTGGAACTCAGGGCTTCCTGATTTTAAAAATCCTAGCCCTAGGCCGAACCCCAACCCTAAGACGAGAAAGGCAAATCAGCCAGGAATTAGGCATGTCCCCAAGGAAAAAGCTGTGGAGGCAGGCATGTTGTGGTACTTTTGCGCTCTTCTTGGCTAGTCCTTCGCAGCTGCTGTGTTCTTGGAACTCAGGGCTTTCTGGTTAATAGACCCTTACCCTAGGCGTAACTCAAACCTTAACCCTAGGAAGGAAAATCAGCCTATGGTTCGGGATGGTCTCATGGAAATATCAGTGGTGGCAGCCAAGTTGCGTCACTTTTGCGTTCCCCTTGGGATGCCTTTCGCAGCTGCAGTGTGCCTGGAGCCCAGGGCTTCCTGGTTTTAAAAGTCCTAGGCCTAAGCCTAACAGTAACCCTAGGAAGGTAAATCAGCCGGGTATTAGGGTTCTTCCTAAGGGAAAAGCCGTGAAAGCAGCCATGTTGTGGCACTTCTGCACTCCCTTTGGGATGCCTTTGGCAGATGAAGTAAGCCTGGAACTCAGGGCTTCCTGGTTAAAGAAATCCGAGCCCTAGGCTGAACCCTAACCCTAACCCTAGGCAGATAAATCAACCTAGGTATAGGGATGGTGCCAAGGAAAAAGCTGAGAAAGCTGCCATGTTGTTGCACTTTTGTACTCCCCTTGGGATGCCTTGAACAGCTGCAGTGTGCCTGGAGCCCAGGGCTTCCTAGTTTTAAAAATCCTAGCCCTAGGCCTAAGCCTAACAGTAACCCTGGGAAGGCAAATCAGCCTGGTGTTAGGCGTCTTGCCAAGGAAAAAGCCGTGAAAGCAGCCATGTTGTGGCACTTTTGCACTCCCTTTTGGATGCCTTTCACAGCTCCAGTGTGCCTGGAACTCAGGGCTTCCTGATTTTAAAATCCTAGCCCTAGGCCGAACCCCAACCCTAAGACGAGAAAGGCAAATCAGCCAGGAATTAGGCATGTCCCCAAGGAAAAAGCTGTGGAGGCAGGCATGTTGTGGTACTTTTGCGCTCTTCTTGGCTAGTCCTTCGCAGCTGCTGTGTTCTTGGAACTCAGGGCTTTCTGGTTAATAGACCCTTACCCTAGGCGTAACTCAAACCTTAACCCTAGGAAGGAAAATCAGCCTATGGTTCGGGATGGTCTCATGGAAATATCAGTGGTGGCAGCCAAGTTGCGTCACTTTTGCGCTCCCCTTGGGATGCCTTTCGCAGCTGCAGTGTGCCTGGAGCCCAGGGCTTCCTGGTTTTAAAAGTCCTAGGCCTAAGCCTAACAGTAACCCTAGGAAGGTAAATCAGCCGGGTATTAGGGTTCTTCCTAAGGGAAAAGCCGTGAAAGCAGCCATGTTGTGGCACTTCTGCACTCCCTTTGGGATGCCTTTGGCAGATGAAGTAAGCCTGGAACTCAGGGCTTCCTGGTTAAAAAAATCCAAGCCCTAGGCTGAACCCTAACCCTAACCCTAGGCAGATAAATCAGCCTAGGTATAGGGATGGTGCCAAGGAAAAAGCTGTGAAAGCTGCCATGTTGTTGCACTTTTGTACTCCCCTTGGGATGCCTTGAACAGCTGCAGTGTGCCTGGAGCCCAGGGCTTCCTAGTTTTGAAAATCCTAGCCCTAGGCCTAAGCCTAACAGTAACCCTGGGAAGGTAAATCAGCCTGGTGTTAGGCGTCTTGCCAAGGAAAAAGCCGTGAAAGCAGCCATGTTGTGGCACTTTTGCACTCCCTTTTGGATGCCTTTCACAGCTGCAGTGTGCCTGGAACTCAGGGCTTCCTGCTTTTAAAAATCCTAGCCCTAGGCCGAACCCCAACCCTAAGACGAGAAAGGCAAATCAGCCAGGAATTAGGCATGTCCCCAAGGAAAAAGCTGTGGAGGCAGGCATGTTGTGCTACTTTTGCGCTCTTCTTGGGTAGTCCTTCGCAGCTGCTGTGTTCTTGGAACTCAGGGCTTTCTGGTTAATAGACCCTTACCCTAGGCGTAACTCAAACCTTAACCCTAGGAAGGAAAATCAGCCTATGGTTCAGGAAGGTCTCATGGAAATATCAGTGGTGGCAGCCAAGTTGCGTCACTTTTGCGTTCCCCTTGGGATGCCTTTCGCAGCTGCAGTGTGCCTGGAGCCCAGGGCTTCCTGGTTTTAAAAGTCCTAGGCCTAAGCCTAACAGTAACCCTAGGAAGGTAAATCAGCCTGGTGTTAGGCGTCTTGCCAAGGAAAAAGCCGTGAAAGCAGCCATGTTGTGGCACTTTTGCACTCCCTTTTGGATGCCTTTCACAGCTGCAGTGTGCCTGGAACTCAGGGCTTCCTGCTTTTAAAAATCCTAGCCCTAGGCCGAACCCCAACCCTAAGACGAGAAAGGCAAATCAGCCAGGAATTAGGCATGTCCCCAAGGAAAAAGCTGTGGAGGCAGGCATGTTGTGGTACTTTTGCGCTCTTCTTGGCTAGTCCTTCGCAGCTGCTGTGTTCTTGGAACTCAGGGCTTTCTGGTTAATAGACCCTTACCCTAGGCGTAACTCAAACCTTAGCCCTAGGAAGGAAAATCAGCCTATGGTTCAGGAAGGTCTCATGGAAATATCAGTGGTGGCAGCCAAGTTGCGTCACTTTTGCGTTCCCCTTGGGATGCCTTTCGCAGCTGCAGTGTGCCTGGAGCCCAGGGCTTCCTGGTTTTAAAAGTCCTAGGCCTAAGCCTAACAGTAACCCTAGGAAGGTAAATCAGCCGGGTATTAGGGTTCTTCCTAAGGGAAAAGCCGTGAAAGCAGCCATGTTGTGGCACTTCTGCACTCCCTTTGGGATGCCTTTGGCAGATGAAGTAAGCCTGGAACTCAGGGCTTCCTGGTTAAAGAAATCCAAGCCCTAGGCTGAAGCCTAACCCTAACCCTAGGCAGATAAATCAGCCTAGGTATAGGGATGGTGCCAAGGAAAAAGCTGTGAAAGCTGCCATGTTGTTGCACTTTTGTACTCCCCTTGGGATGCCTTGAACAGCTGCAGTGTGCCTGGAGCCCAGGGCTTCCTAGTTTTAAAAATCCTAGCCCTAGGCCTAAGCCTAACAGTAACCCTGGGAAGGTAAATCAGCCTGGTGTTAGGCGTCTTGCCAAGGAAAAAGCCGTGAAAGCAGCCATGTTGTGGCACTTTTGCACTCCCTTTTGGATGCCTTTCACAGCTCCAGTGTGCCTGGAACTCAGGGCTTCCTGCTTTTAAAAATCCTAGCCCTAGGCCGAACCCCAACCCTAAGACGAGAAAGGCAAATCAGCCAGGAATTAGGCATGTCCCCAAGGAAAAAGCTGTGGAGGCAGGCATGTTGTGGTACTTTTGCGCTCTTCTTGGCTAGTCCTTCGCAGCTGCTGTGTTCTTGGAACTCAGGGCTTTCTGGTTAATAGACCCTTACCCTAGGCGTAACTCAAACCTTAACCCTAGGAAGGAAAATCAGCCTATGGTTCGGGATGGTCTCATGGAAATATCAGTGGTGGCAGCCAAGTTGCGTCACTTTTGCGTTCCCCTTGGGATGCCTTTCGCAGCTGCAGTGTGCCTGGAGCCCAGGGCTTCCTGGTTTTAAAAGTCCTAGGCCTAAGCCTAACAGTAACCCTAGGAAGGTAAATCAGCCGGGTATTAGGGTTCTTCCTAAGGGAAAAGCCGTGAAAGCAGCCATGTTGTGGCACTTCTGCACTCCCTTTGGGATGCCTTTGGCAGATGAAGTAAGCCTGGAACTCAGGGCTTCCTGGTTAAAGAAATCCGAGCCCTAGGCTGAACCCTAACCCTAACCCTAGGCAGATAAATCAACCTAGGTATAGGGATGGTGCCAAGGAAAAAGCTGAGAAAGCTGCCATGTTGTTGCACTTTTGTACTCCCCTTGGGATGCCTTGAACAGCTGCAGTGTGCCTGGAGCCCAGGGCTTCCTAGTTTTAAAAATCCTAGCCCTAGGCCTAAGCCTAACAGTAACCCTGGGAAGGCAAATCAGCCTGGTGTTAGGCGTCTTGCCAAGGAAAAAGCCGTGAAAGCAGCCATGTTGTGGCACTTTTGCACTCCCTTTTGGATGCCTTTCACAGCTCCAGTGTGCCTGGAACTCAGGGCTTCCTGATTTTAAAATCCTAGCCCTAGGCCGAACCCCAACCCTAAGACGAGAAAGGCAAATCAGCCAGGAATTAGGCATGTCCCCAAGGAAAAAGCTGTGGAGGCAGGCATGTTGTGGTACTTTTGCGCTCTTCTTGGCTAGTCCTTCGCAGCTGCTGTGTTCTTGGAACTCAGGGCTTTCTGGTTAATAGACCCTTACCCTAGGCGTAACTCAAACCTTAACCCTAGGAAGGAAAATCAGCCTATGGTTCGGGATGGTCTCATGGAAATATCAGTGGTGGCAGCCAAGTTGCGTCACTTTTGCGCTCCCCTTGGGATGCCTTTCGCAGCTGCAGTGTGCCTGGAGCCCAGGGCTTCCTGGTTTTAAAAGTCCTAGGCCTAAGCCTAACAGTAACCCTAGGAAGGTAAATCAGCCGGGTATTAGGGTTCTTCCTAAGGGAAAAGCCGTGAAAGCAGCCATGTTGTGGCACTTCTGCACTCCCTTTGGGATGCCTTTGGCAGATGAAGTAAGCCTGGAACTCAGGGCTTCCTGGTTAAAAAAATCCAAGCCCTAGGCTGAACCCTAACCCTAACCCTAGGCAGATAAATCAGCCTAGGTATAGGGATGGTGCCAAGGAAAAAGCTGTGAAAGCTGCCATGTTGTTGCACTTTTGTACTCCCCTTGGGATGCCTTGAACAGCTGCAGTGTGCCTGGAGCCCAGGGCTTCCTAGTTTTGAAAATCCTAGCCCTAGGCCTAAGCCTAACAGTAACCCTGGGAAGGTAAATCAGCCTGGTGTTAGGCGTCTTGCCAAGGAAAAAGCCGTGAAAGCAGCCATGTTGTGGCACTTTTGCACTCCCTTTTGGATGCCTTTCACAGCTGCAGTGTGCCTGGAACTCAGGGCTTCCTGCTTTTAAAAATCCTAGCCCTAGGCCGAACCCCAACCCTAAGACGAGAAAGGCAAATCAGCCAGGAATTAGGCATGTCCCCAAGGAAAAAGCTGTGGAGGCAGGCATGTTGTGCTACTTTTGCGCTCTTCTTGGGTAGTCCTTCGCAGCTGCTGTGTTCTTGGAACTCAGGGCTTTCTGGTTAATAGACCCTTACCCTAGGCGTAACTCAAACCTTAACCCTAGGAAGGAAAATCAGCCTATGGTTCAGGAAGGTCTCATGGAAATATCAGTGGTGGCAGCCAAGTTGCGTCACTTTTGCGTTCCCCTTGGGATGCCTTTCGCAGCTGCAGTGTGCCTGGAGCCCAGGGCTTCCTGGTTTTAAAAGTCCTAGGCCTAAGCCTAACAGTAACCCTAGGAAGGTAAATCAGCCTGGTGTTAGGCGTCTTGCCAAGGAAAAAGCCGTGAAAGCAGCCATGTTGTGGCACTTTTGCACTCCCTTTTGGATGCCTTTCACAGCTGCAGTGTGCCTGGAACTCAGGGCTTCCTGCTTTTAAAAATCCTAGCCCTAGGCCGAACCCCAACCCTAAGACGAGAAAGGCAAATCAGCCAGGAATTAGGCATGTCCCCAAGGAAAAAGCTGTGGAGGCAGGCATGTTGTGCTACTTTTGCGCTCTTCTTGGGTAGTCCTTCGCAGCTGCTGTGTTCTTGGAACTCAGGGCTTTCTGGTTAATAGACCCTTACCCTAGGCGTAACTCAAACCTTAACCCTAGGAAGGAAAATCAGCTTATGGTTCAGGAAGGTCTCATGGAAATATCAGTGGTGGCAGCCAAGTTGCGTCACTTTTGCGTTCCCCTTGGGATGCCTTTCGCAGCTGCAGTGTGCCTGGAGCCCAGGGCTTCCTGGTTTTAAAAGTCCTAGGCCTAAGCCTAACAGTAACCCTAGGAAGGTAAATCAGCCGGGTATTAGCGTTCTTCCTAAGGGAAAAGCCGTGAAAGCAGCCATGTTGTGGCACTTCTGCACTCCCTTTGGGATGCCTTTGGCAGATGAAGTAAGCCTGGAACTCAGGGCTTCCTGGTTAAAGAAATCCAAGCCCTAGGCTGAAGCCTAACCCTAACCCTAGGCAGATAAATCAGCCTAGGTATAGGGATGGTGCCAAGGAAAAAGCTGTGAAAGCTGCCATGTTGTTGCACTTTTGTACTCCCCTTGGGATGCCTTGAACAGCTGCAGTGTGCCTGGAGCCCAGGGCTTCCTAGTTTTAAAAATCCTAGCCCTAGGCCTAAGCCTAACAGTAACCCTGGGAAGGTAAATCAGCCTGGTGTTAGGCGTCTTGCCAAGGAAAAAGCCGTGAAAGCAGCCATGTTGTGGCACTTTTGCACTCCCTTTTGGATGCCTTTCACAGCTCCAGTGTGCCTGGAACTCAGGGCTTCCTGCTTTTAAAAATCCTAGCCCTAGGCCGAACCCCAACCCTAAGACGAGAAAGGCAAATCAGCCAGGAATTAGGCATGTCCCCAAGGAAAAAGCTGTGGAGGCAGGCATGTTGTGGTACTTTTGCGCTCTTCTTGGCTAGTCCTTCGCAGCTGCTGTGTTCTTGGAACTCAGGGCTTTCTGGTTAATAGACCCTTACCCTAGGCGTAACTCAAACCTTAACCCTAGGAAGGAAAATCAGCCTATGGTTCGGGATGGTCTCATGGAAATATCAGTGGTGGCAGCCAAGTTGCGTCACTTTTGCGCTCCCCTTGGGATGCCTTTCGCAGCTGCAGTGTGCCTGGAGCCCAGGGCTTCCTGGTTTTAAAAGTCCTAGGCCTAAGCCTAACAGTAACCCTAGGAAGGTAAATCAGCCGGGTATTAGGGTTCTTCCTAAGGGAAAAGCCGTGAAAGCAGCCATGTTGTGGCACTTCTGCACTCCCTTTGGGATGCCTTTGGCAGATGAAGTAAGCCTGGAACTCAGGGCTTCCTGGTTAAAAAAATCCAAGCCCTAGGCTGAACCCTAACCCTAACCCTAGGCAGATAAATCAGCCTAGGTATAGGGATGGTGCCAAGGAAAAAGCTGTGAAAGCTGCCATGTTGTTGCACTTTTGTACTCCCCTTGGGATGCCTTGAACAGCTGCAGTGTGCCTGGAGCTAAGGGCTTCCTAGTTTTAAAAATCCTAGCCCTAGGCCTAAGCCTAACAGTAACCCTGGGAAGGTAAATCAGCCTGGTGTTAGGCTTCTTGCCAAGGAAAAAGCCGTGAAAGCAGCCATGTTGTGGCACTTTTGCACTCCCTTTTGGATGCCTTTCACAGCTCCAGTGTGCCTGGAACTCAGGGCTTCCTGCTTTTAAATATCCTAGCCCTAGGCCGACCCCAACACTAAGACGAGAAAGGCAAATCAGCCAGGAATTAGGCATGTCCCCAAGGAAAAAGCTGTGGAGGCAGGCATGTTGTGGTACTTTTGCGCTCTTCTTGGCTAGTCCTTCGCAGCTGCTGTGTTCTTGGAACTCAGGGCTTTCTGGTAAATAGAAACCTTACCCTAGGCGTAACTCAAACCTTAACCCTAGGAAGGAAAATCAGCCTATGGTTCGGGATGGTCTCATGGAAATATCAGTGGTGGCAGCCAAGTTGCGTCACTTTTGCGCTCCCCTTGGGATGCCTTTCGCAGCTGCAGTGTGCCTGGAGCCCAGGGCTTCCTGGTTTTAAAAGTCCTAGGCCTAAGCCTAACAGTAACCCTAGGAAGGTAAATCAGCCGGGTATTAGGGTTCTTCCTAAGGGAAAAGCCGTGAAAGCAGCCATGTTGTGGCACTTCTGCACTCCCTTTGGGATGCCTTTGGCAGATGAAGTAAGCCTGGAACTCAGGGCTTCCTGGTTAAAAAAATCCAAGCCCTAGGCTGAACCCTAACCCTAACCCTAGGCAGATAAATCAGCCTAGGTATAGGGATGGTGCCAAGGAAAAAGCTGTGAAAGCTGCCATGTTGTTGCACTTTTGTACTCCCCTTGGGATGCCTTGAACAGCTGCAGTGTGCCTGGAGCTAAGGGCTTCCTAGTTTTAAAAATCCTAGCCCTAGGCCTAAGCCTAACAGTAACCCTGGGAAGGCAAATCAGCCTGGTGTTAGGCGTCTTGCCAAGGAAAAAGCCATGAAAGCAGCCATGTTGTGGCACTTTTGCACTCGCTTTTGGATGCCTTTCACAGCTGCAGTGTGCCTGGAACTCAGGGCTTCCTGCTTTTAAAAATCCTAGCCCTAGGCCGAACCCCAACCCTAAGACGAGAAAGGCAAATCAGCCAGGAATTAGGCATGTCCCCAAGGAAAAAGCTGTGGAGGCAGGCATGTTGTGGTACTTTTGCGCTCTTCTTGGCTAGTCCTTCGCAGCTGCTGTGTTCTTGGAACTCAGGGCTTTCTGGTTAATAGACCCTTACCCTAGGCGTAACTCAAACCTTAACCCTAGGAAGGAAAATCAGCCTATGGTTCGGGATGGTCTCATGGAAATATCAGTGGTGGCAGCCAAGTTGCGTCACTTTTGCGCTCCCCTTGGGATGCCTTTCGCAGCTGCAGTGTGCCTGGAGCCCAGGGCTTCCTGGTTTTAAAAGTCCTAGGCCTAAGCCTAACAGTAACCCTAGGAAGGTAAATCAGCCGGGTATTAGGGTTCTTCCTAAGGGAAAAGCCGTGAAAGCAGCCATGTTGTGGCACTTCTGCACTCCCTTTGGGATGCCTTTGGCAGATGAAGTAAGCCTGGAACTCAGGGCTTCCTGGTTAAAGAAATCCGAGCCCTAGGCTTAACCCTAACCCTAACCCTAGGCAGATAAATCAACCCAGGTACAGGGATGGTGCCAAGGAAAAAGCTGAGAAAGCTGCCATGTTGTTGCACTTTTGTACTCCCCTTGGGATGCCTTGAACAGCTGCAGTGTGCCTGGAGCCCAGGGCTTCCTAGTTTTAAAAATCCTAGCCCTAGGCCTAAGCCTAACAGTAACCCTGGGAAGGCAAATCAGCCTGGTGTTAGGCGTCTTGCCAAGGAAAAAGCCGTGAAAGCAGCCATGTTGTGGCACTTTTGCACTCCCTTTTGGATGCCTTTCACAGCTCCAGTGTGCCTGGAACTCAGGGCTTCCTGATTTTAAAAATCCTAGCCCTAGGCCGAACCCCAACCCTAAGACGAGAAAGGCAAATCAGCCAGGAATTAGGCATGTCCCCAAGGAAAAAGCTGTGGAGGCAGGCATGTTGTGGTACTTTTGCGCTCTTCTTGGCTAGTCCTTCGCAGCTGCTGTGTTCTTGGAACTCAGGGCTTTCTGGTTAATAGACCCTTTCCCTAGGCGTAACTCAAACCTTAACCCTAGGAAGGAAAATCAGCCTATGGTTCGGGATGGTCTCATGGAAATATCAGTGGTGGCAGCCAAGTTGCGTCACTTTTGCGCTCCCCTTGGGATGCCTTTCGCAGCTGCAGTGTGCCTGGAGCCCAGGGCTTCCTGGTTTTAAAAGTCCTAGGCCTAAGCCTAACAGTAACCCTAGGAAGGTAAATCAGCCGGGTATTAGGGTTCTTCCTAAGGGAAAAGCCGTGAAAGCAGCCATGTTGTGGCACTTCTGCACTCCCTTTGGGATGCCTTTGGCAGATGAAGTAAGCCTGGAACTCAGGGCTTCCTGGTTAAAAAAATCCAAGCCCTAGGCTGAACCCTAACCCTAACCCTAGGCAGATAAATCAGCCTAGGTATAGGGATGGTGCCAAGGAAAAAGCTGTGAAAGCTGCCATGTTGTTGCACTTTTGTACTCCCCTTGGGATGCCTTGAACAGCTGCAGTGTGCCTGGAGCTAAGGGCTTCCTAGTTTTAAAAATCCTAGCCCTAGGCCTAAGCCTAACAGTAACCCTGGGAAGGTAAATCAGCCTGGTGTTAGGCTTCTTGCCAAGGAAAAAGCCGTGAAAGCAGCCATGTTGTGGCACTTTTGCACTCCCTTTTGGATGCCTTTCACAGCTCCAGTGTGCCTGGAACTCAGGGCTTCCTGCTTTTAAATATCCTAGCCCTAGGCCGACCCCAACACTAAGACGAGAAAGGCAAATCAGCCAGGAATTAGGCATGTCCCCAAGGAAAAAGCTGTGGAGGCAGGCATGTTGTGGTACTTTTGCGCTCTTCTTGGCTAGTCCTTCGCAGCTGCTGTGTTCTTGGAACTCAGGGCTTTCTGGTAAATAGAAACCTTACCCTAGGCGTAACTCAAACCTTAACCCTAGGAAGGAAAATCAGCCTATGGTTCGGGATGGTCTCATGGAAATATCAGTGGTGGCAGCCAAGTTGCGTCATTTTTGCGCTCCCCTTGGGATGCCTTTCGCAGCTGCAGTGTGCCTGGAGCCCAGGGCTTCCTGGTTTTAAAAGTCCTAGGCCTAAGCCTAACAGTAACCCTAGGAAGGTAAATCAGCCGGGTATTAGGGTTCTTCCTAAGGGAAAAGCCGTGAAAGCAGCCATGTTGTGGCACTTCTGCACTCCCTTTGGGATGCCTTTGGCAGATGAAGTAAGCCTGGAACTCAGGGCTTCCTGGTTAAAAAAATCCAAGCCCTAGGCTGAACCCTAACCCTAACCCTAGGCAGATAAATCAGCCTAGGTATAGGGATGGTGCCAAGGAAAAAGCTGTGAAAGCTGCCATGTTGTTGCACTTTTGTACTCCCCTTGGGATGCCTTGAACAGCTGCAGTGTGCCTGGAGCTAAGGGCTTCCTAGTTTTAAAAATCCTAGCCCTAGGCCTAAGCCTAACAGTAACCCTGGGAAGGTAAATCAGCCTGGTGTTAGGCTTCTTGCCAAGGAAAAAGCCGTGAAAGCAGCCATGTTGTGGCACTTTTGCACTCCCTTTTGGATGCCTTTCACAGCTGCAGTGTGCCTGGAACTCAGGGCTTCCTGATTTTAAAAATCCTAGCCCTAGGCCGAACCCCAACCCTAAGACGAGAAAGGCAAATCAGCCAGGAATTAGGCATGTCCACAAGGAAAAAGCTGTGGAGGCAGGCATGTTGTGGTACTTTTGCGCTCTTCTTGGCTAGTCCTTCGCAGCTGCTGTGTTCTTGGAACTCAGGGCTTTCTGGTTAATAGACCCTTACCCTAGGCGTAACTCAAACCTTAACCCTAGGAAGGAAAATCAGCCTATGGTTCGGGATGCTCTCATGGAAATATCAGTGGTGGCAGCCAAGTTGCGTCACTTTTGCGCTCCCCTTGGGATGCCTTTCGCAGCTGCAGTGTGCCTGGAGCCCAGGGCTTCCTGGTTTTAAAAGTCCTAGGCCTAAGCCTAACAGTAACCCTAGGAAGGTAAATCAGCCGGGTATTAGGGTTCTTCCTAAGGGAAAAGCCGTGAAAGCAGCCATGTTGTGGCACTTCTGCACTCCCTTTGGGATGCCTTTGGCAGATGAAGTAAGCCTGGAACTCAGGGCTTCCTGGTTAAAAAAATCCAAGCCCTAGGCTGAACCCTAACCCTAACCCTAGGCAGATAAATCAGCCTAGGTATAGGGATGGTGCCAAGGAAAAAGCTGTGAAAGCTGCCATGTTGTTGCACTTTTGTACTCCCCTTGGGATGCCTTGAACAGCTGCAGTGTGCCTGGAGCTAAGGGCTTCCTAGTTTTAAAAATCCTAGCCCTAGGCCTAAGCCTAACAGTAACCCTGGGAAGGCAAATCAGCCTGGTGTTAGGCGTCTTGCCAAGGAAAAAGCCATGAAAGCAGCCATGTTGTGGCACTTTTGCACTCGCTTTTGGATGCCTTTCACAGCTGCAGTGTGCCTGGAACTCAGGGCTTCCTGCTTTTAAAAATCCTAGCCCTAGGCCGAACCCCAACCCTAAGACGAGAAAGGCAAATCAGCCAGGAATTAGGCATGTCCCCAAGGAAAAAGCTGTGGAGGCAGGCATGTTGTGGTACTTTTGCGCTCTTCTTGGCTAGTCCTTCGCAGCTGCTGTGTTCTTGGAACTCAGGGCTTTCTGGTTAATAGACCCTTACCCTAGGCGTAACTCAAACCTTAACCCTAGGAAGGAAAATCAGCCTATGGTTCGGGATGGTCTCATGGAAATATCAGTGGTGGCAGCCAAGTTGCGTCACTTTTGCGCTCCCCTTGGGATGCCTTTCGCAGCTGCAGTGTGCCTGGAGCCCAGGGCTTCCTGGTTTTAAAAGTCCTAGGCCTAAGCCTAACAGTAACCCTAGGAAGGTAAATCAGCCGGGTATTAGGGTTCTTCCTAAGGGAAAAGCCGTGAAAGCAGCCATGTTGTGGCACTTCTGCACTCCCTTTGGGATGCCTTTGGCAGATGAAGTAAGCCTGGAACTCAGGGCTTCCTGGTTAAAGAAATCCGAGCCCTAGGCTTAACCCTAACCCTAACCCTAGGCAGATAAATCAACCCAGGTATAGGGATGGTGCCAAGGAAAAAGCTGAGAAAGCTGCCATGTTGTTGCACTTTTGTACTCCCCTTGGGATGCCTTGAACAGCTGCAGTGTGCCTGGAGCCCAGGGCTTCCTAGTTTTAAAAATCCTAGCCCTAGGCCTAAGCCTAACAGTAACCCTGGGAAGGCAAATCAGCCTGGTGTTAGGCGTCTTGCCAAGGAAAAAGCCGTGAAAGCAGCCATGTTGTGGCACTTTTGCACTCCCTTTTGGATGCCTTTCACAGCTCCAGTGTGCCTGGAACTCAGGGCTTCCTGATTTTAAAATCCTAGCCCTAGGCCGAACCCCAACCCTAAGACGAGAAAGGCAAATCAGCCAGGAATTAGGCATGTCCCCAAGGAAAAAGCTGTGGAGGCAGGCATGTTGTGGTACTTTTGCGCTCTTCTTGGCTAGTCCTTCGCAGCTGCTGTGTTCTTGGAACTCAGGGCTTTCTGGTAAATAGAAACCTTACCCTAGGCGTAACTCAAACCTTAACCCTAGGAAGGAAAATCAGCCTATGGTTCGGGATGGTCTCATGGAAATATCAGTGGTGGCAGCCAAGTTGCGTCATTTTTGCGCTCCCCTTGGGATGCCTTTCGCAGCTGCAGTGTGCCTGGAGCCCAGGGCTTCCTGGTTTTAAAAGTCCTAGGCCTAAGCCTAACAGTAACCCTAGGAAGGTAAATCAGCCGGGTATTAGGGTTCTTCCTAAGGGAAAAGCCGTGAAAGCAGCCATGTTGTGGCACTTCTGCACTCCCTTTGGGATGCCTTTGGCAGATGAAGTAAGCCTGGAACTCAGGGCTTCCTGGTTAAAAAAATCCAAGCCCTAGGCTGAACCCTAACCCTAACCCTAGGCAGATAAATCAGCCTAGGTATAGGGATGGTGCCAAGGAAAAAGCTGTGAAAGCTGCCATGTTGTTGCACTTTTGTACTCCCCTTGGGATGCCTTGAACAGCTGCAGTGTGCCTGGAGCTAAGGGCTTCCTAGTTTTAAAAATCCTAGCCCTAGGCCTAAGCCTAACAGTAACCCTGGGAAGGTAAATCAGCCTGGTGTTAGGCTTCTTGCCAAGGAAAAAGCCGTGAAAGCAGCCATGTTGTGGCACTTTTGCACTCCCTTTTGGATGCCTTTCACAGCTGCAGTGTGCCTGGAACTCAGGGCTTCCTGATTTTAAAAATCCTAGCCCTAGGCCGAACCCCAACCCTAAGACGAGAAAGGCAAATCAGCCAGGAATTAGGCATGTCCACAAGGAAAAAGCTGTGGAGGCAGGCATGTTGTGGTACTTTTGCGCTCTTCTTGGCTAGTCCTTCGCAGCTGCTGTGTTCTTGGAACTCAGGGCTTTCTGGTTAATAGACCCTTACCCTAGGCGTAACTCAAACCTTAACCCTAGGAAGGAAAATCAGCCTATGGTTCGGGATGCTCTCATGGAAATATCAGTGGTGGCAGCCAAGTTGCGTCACTTTTGCGCTCCCCTTGGGATGCCTTTCGCAGCTGCAGTGTGCCTGGAGCCCAGGGCTTCCTGGTTTTAAAAGTCCTAGGCCTAAGCCTAACAGTAACCCTAGGAAGGTAAATCAGCCGGGTATTAGGGTTCTTCCTAAGGGAAAAGCCGTGAAAGCAGCCATGTTGTGGCACTTCTGCACTCCCTTTGGGATGCCTTTGGCAGATGAAGTAAGCCTGGAACTCAGGGCTTCCTGGTTAAAAAAATCCAAGCCCTAGGCTGAACCCTAACCCTAACCCTAGGCAGATAAATCAGCCTAGGTATAGGGATGGTGCCAAGGAAAAAGCTGTGAAAGCTGCCATGTTGTTGCACTTTTGTACTCCCCTTGGGATGCCTTGAACAGCTGCAGTGTGCCTGGAGCTAAGGGCTTCCTAGTTTTAAAAATCCTAGCCCTAGGCCTAAGCCTAACAGTAACCCTGGGAAGGCAAATCAGCCTGGTGTTAGGCGTCTTGCCAAGGAAAAAGCCATGAAAGCAGCCATGTTGTGGCACTTTTGCACTCGCTTTTGGATGCCTTTCACAGCTGCAGTGTGCCTGGAACTCAGGGCTTCCTGCTTTTAAAAATCCTAGCCCTAGGCCGAACCCCAACCCTAAGACGAGAAAGGCAAATCAGCCAGGAATTAGGCATGTCCCCAAGGAAAAAGCTGTGGAGGCAGGCATGTTGTGGTACTTTTGCGCTCTTCTTGGCTAGTCCTTCGCAGCTGCTGTGTTCTTGGAACTCAGGGCTTTCTGGTTAATAGACCCTTACCCTAGGCGTAACTCAAACCTTAACCCTAGGAAGGAAAATCAGCCTATGGTTCGGGATGGTCTCATGGAAATATCAGTGGTGGCAGCCAAGTTGCGTCACTTTTGCGCTCCCCTTGGGATGCCTTTCGCAGCTGCAGTGTGCCTGGAGCCCAGGGCTTCCTGGTTTTAAAAGTCCTAGGCCTAAGCCTAACAGTAACCCTAGGAAGGTAAATCAGCCGGGTATTAGGGTTCTTCCTAAGGGAAAAGCCGTGAAAGCAGCCATGTTGTGGCACTTCTGCACTCCCTTTGGGATGCCTTTGGCAGATGAAGTAAGCCTGGAACTCAGGGCTTCCTGGTTAAAGAAATCCGAGCCCTAGGCTTAACCCTAACCCTAACCCTAGGCAGATAAATCAACCCAGGTATAGGGATGGTGCCAAGGAAAAAGCTGAGAAAGCTGCCATGTTGTTGCACTTTTGTACTCCCCTTGGGATGCCTTGAACAGCTGCAGTGTGCCTGGAGCCCAGGGCTTCCTAGTTTTAAAAATCCTAGCCCTAGGCCTAAGCCTAACAGTAACCCTGGGAAGGCAAATCAGCCTGGTGTTAGGCGTCTTGCCAAGGAAAAAGCCGTGAAAGCAGCCATGTTGTGGCACTTTTGCACTCCCTTTTGGATGCCTTTCACAGCTCCAGTGTGCCTGGAACTCAGGGCTTCCTGATTTTAAAATCCTAGCCCTAGGCCGAACCCCAACCCTAAGACGAGAAAGGCAAATCAGCCAGGAATTAGGCATGTCCCCAAGGAAAAAGCTGTGGAGGCAGGCATGTTGTGGTACTTTTGCGCTCTTCTTGGCTAGTCCTTCGCAGCTGCTGTGTTCTTGGAACTCAGGGCTTTCTGGTTAATAGACCCTTACCCTAGGCGTAACTCAAACCTTAACCCTAGGAAGGAAAATCAGCCTATGGTTCGGGATGCTCTCATGGAAATATCAGTGGTGGCAGCCAAGTTGCGTCACTTTTGCGCTCCCCTTGGGATGCCTTTCGCAGCTGCAGTGTGCCTGGAGCCCAGGGCTTCCTGGTTTTAAAAGTCCTAGGCCTAAGCCTAACAGTAACCCTAGGAAGGTAAATCAGCCGGGTATTAGGGTTCTTCCTAAGGGAAAAGCCGTGAAAGCAGCCATGTTGTGGCACTTCTGCACTCCCTTTGGGATGCCTTTTGCAGATGAAGTAAGCCTGGAACTCAGGGCTTCCTGGTTAAAGAAATCCAAGCCCTAGGCTGAACCCTAACCCTAACCCTAGGCAGATAAATCAGCCTAGGTATAGGGATGGTGCCAAGGAAAAAGCTGTGAAAGCTGCCATGTTGTTGCACTTTTGTACTCCCCTTGGGATGCCTTGAACAGCTGCAGTGTGCCTGGAGCCCAGGGCTTCCTAGTTTTAAAAATCCTAGCCCTAGGCCTAAGCCTAACAGTAACTCTGGGAAGGTAAATCAGCCTGGTGTTAGGCTTCTTGCCAAGGAAAAAGCCGTGAAAGCAGCCATGTTGTGGCACTTTTGCACTCCCTTTTGGATGCCTTTCACAGCTCCAGTGTGCCTGGAACTCAGGGCTTCCTGCTTTTAAATATCCTAGCCCTAGGCTGAACCCCAACCCTAAGACGAGAAAGGCAAATCAGCCAGGAATTAGGCATGTCCCCAAGGAAAAAGCTGTGGAGGCAGGCATGTTGTGCTACTTTTGCGCTCTTCTTGGCTAGTCCTTCGCAGCTGCTGTGTTCTTGGAACTCAGGGCTTTCTGGTTAATAGACCCTTACCCTAGGCGTAACTCAAACCTTAACCCTAGGAAGGAAAATCAGCCTATGGTTCGGGATGGTCTCATGGAAATATCAGTGGTGGCAGCCAAGTTGCGTCACTTTTGCGCTCCCCTTGGGATGCCTTTCGCAGCTGCAGTGTGCCTGGAGCCCAGGGCTTCCTGGTTTTAAAAGTCCTAGGCCTAAGCCTAACAGTAACCCTAGGAAGGTAAATCAGCCGGGTATTAGGGTTCTTCCTAAGGGAAAAGCCGTGAAAGCAGCCATGTTGTGGCACTTCTGCACTCCCTTTGGGATGCCTTTGGCAGATGAAGTAAGCCTGGAACTCAGGGCTTCCTGGTTAAAGAAATCCAAGCCCTAGGCTGAACCCTAACCCTAACCCTAGGCAGATAAATCAGCCTAGGTATAGGGATGGTGCCAAGGAAAAAGCTGTGAAAGCTGCCATGTTGTTGCACTTTTGTACTCCCCTTGGGATGCCTTGAACAGCTGCAGTGTGCCTGGAGCCCAGGGCTTCCTAGTTTTAAAAATCCTAGCCCTAGGCCTAAGCCTAACAGTAACCCTGGGAAGGTAAATCAGCCTGGTGTTAGGCGTCTTGCCAAGGAAAAAGCCGTGAAAGCAGCCATGTTGTGGCACTTTTGCACTCCCTTTTGGATGCCTTTCACAGCTCCAGTGTGCCTGGAACTCAGGGCTTCCTGCTTTTAAAAATCCTAGCCCTAGGCCAAACCCCAACCCTAAGACGAGAAAGGCAAATCAGCCAGGAATTAGGCATGTCCCCAAGGAAAAAGCTGTGGAGGCAGGCATGTTGTGGTACTTTTGCGCTCTTCTTGGCTAGTCCTTCGCAGCTGCTGTGTTCTTGGAACTCAGGGCTTTCTGGTTAATAGACCCTTACCCTAGGCGTAACTCAAACCTTAACCCTAGGAAGGAAAATCAGCCTATGGTTCGGGATGGTCTCCTGGAAATATCAGTGGTGGCAGCCAAGTTGCGTCACTTTTGCGCTCCCCTTGGGATGCCTTTCGCAGCTGCAGTGTGCCTGGAGCCCAGGGCTTCCTGGTTTTAAAAGTCCTAGGCCTAAGCCTAACAGTAACCCTAGGAAGGTAAATCAGCCGGGTATTAGGGTTCTTCCTAAGGGAAAAGCCGTGAAAGCAGCCATGTTGTGGCACTTCTGCACTCCCTTTGGGATGCCTTTGGCAGATGAAGTAAGCCTGGAACTCAGGGCTTCCTGGTTAAAAAAATCCAAGCCCTAGGCTGAACCCTAACCCTAACCCTAGGCAGATAAATCAGCCTAGGTATAGGGATGGTGCCAAGGAAAAAGCTGAGAAAGCTGCCATGTTGTTGCACTTTTGTACTCCCCTTGGGATGCCTTGAACAGCTGCAGTGTGCCTGGAGCTAAGGGCTTCCTAGTTTTAAAAATCCTAGCCCTAGGCCTAAGCCTAACAGTAACCCTGGGAAGGTAAATCAGCCTGGTGTTAGGCGTCTTGCCAAGGAAAAAGCCGTGAAAGCAGCCATGTTGTGGCACTTTTGCACTCCCTTTTGGATGCCTTTCACAGCTCCAGTGTGCCTGGAACTCAGGGCTTCCTGCTTTTAAAAATCCTAGCCCTAGGCCGAACCCCAACACTAAGACGAGAAAGGCAAATCAGCCAGGAATTAGGCATGTCCCCAAGGAAAAAGCTGTGGAGGCAGGCATGTTGTGGTACTTTTGCGCTCTTCTTGGGTAGTCCTTCGCAGCTGCTGTGTTCTTGGAACTCAGGGCTTTCTGGTAAATAGAAACCTTACCCTAGGCGTAACTCAAACCTTAACCCTAGGAAGGAAAATCAGCCTATGGTTCGGGATGGTCTCATGGAAATATCAGTGGTGGCAGCCAAGTTGCGTCACTTTTGCGCTCCCCTTGGGCTGCCTTTCGCAGCTGCAGTGTGCCTGGAGCCCAGGGCTTCCTGGTTTTAAAAGTCCTAGGCCTAAGCCTAACAGTAACCCTAGGAAGGTAAATCAGCCGGGTATTAGGGTTCTTCCTAAGGGAAAAGCCGTGAAAGCAGCCATGTTGTGGCACTTCTGCACTCCCTTTGGGATGCCTTTGGCAGATGAAGTAAGCCTGGAACTCAGGGCTTCCTGGTTAAAGAAATCCGAGCCCTAGGCTGAACCCTAACCCTAACCCTATGCAGATAAATCAGCCTAGGTATAGGGATGGTGCCAAGGAAAAAGCTGAGAAAGCTGCCATGTTGTTGCACTTTTGTACTCCCCTTGGGATGCCTTGAACAGCTGCAGTGTGCCTGGAGCCCAGGGCTTCCTAGTTTTAAAAATCCTAGCCCTAGGCCTAAGCCTAACAGTAACCCTGGGAAGGCAAATCAGCCTGGTGTTAGGCGTCTTGCCAAGGAAAAAGCCGTGAAAGCAGCCATGTTGTGGCACTTTTGCACTCCCTTTTGGATGCCTTTCACAGCTCCAGTGTGCCTGGAACTCAGGGCTTCCTGATTTTAAAAATCCTAGCCCTAGGCCGAACCCCAACCCTAAGACGAGAAAGGCAAATCAGCCAGGAATTAGGCATGTCCCCAAGGAAAAAGCTGTGGAGGCAGGCATGTTGTGCTACTTTTGCGCTCTTCTTGGCTAGTCCTTCGCAGCTGCTGTGTTCTTGGAACTCAGGGCTTTCTGGTTAATAGACCCTTACCCTAGGCGTAACTCAAACCTTAACCCTAGGAAGGAAAATCAGCCTATGGTTCGGGATGGTCTCATGGAAATATCAGTGGTGGCAGCCAAGTTGCATCACTTTTGCGCT
The DNA here is from genome assembly GCF_027887145.1 of Ammospiza caudacuta. Classification (NCBI taxonomy): domain Eukaryota; kingdom Metazoa; phylum Chordata; class Aves; order Passeriformes; family Passerellidae; genus Ammospiza; species Ammospiza caudacuta. The sequence goes on from NW_026682916.1 coordinate 98,861, forward strand.
CCCCTTGGGATGCCTTTCGCAGCTGCAGTGTGCCTGGAGCCCAGGGCTTCCTGGTTTTAAAAGTCCTAGGCCTAAGCCTAACAGTAACCCTAGGAAGGTAAATCAGCCGGGTATTAGGGTTCTTCCTAAGGGAAAAGCCGTGAAAGCAGCCATGTTGTGGCACTTCTGCACTCCCTTTGGGATGCCTTTGGCAGATGAAGTAAGCCTGGAACTCAGGGCTTCCTGGTTAAAGAAATCCGAGCCCTAGGCTGAACCCTAACCCTAACCCTAGGCAGATAAGTCAGCCTAGGTATAGGGATGGTGCCAAGGAAAAAGCTGAGAAAGCTGCCATGTTGTTGCACTTTTGTACTCCCCTTGGGATGCCTTGAACAGCTGCAGTGTGCCTGGAGCCCAGGGCTTCCTAGTTTTAAAAATCCTAGCCCTAGGCCTAAGCCTAACAGTAACCCTGGGAAGGCAAATCAGCCTGGTGTTAGGCGTCTTGCCAAGGAAAAAGCCGTGAAAGCAGCCATGTTGTGGCACTTTTGCACTCCCTTTTGGATGCCTTTCACAGCTCCAGTGTGCCTGGAACTCAGGGCTTCCTGCTTTTAAAAATCCTAGCCCTAGGCCGAACCCCAACCCTAAGACGAGAAAGGCAAATCAGCCAGGAATTAGGCATGTCCCCAAGGAAAAACCTGTGGAGGCAGGCATGTTGTGGTACTTTTGCGCTCTTCTTGGGTAGTCCTTCGCAGCTGCTGTGTTCTTGGAACTCAGGGCTTTCTGGTTAATAGACCCTTACCCTAGGCGTAACTCAAACCTTAACCCTAGGAAGGAAAATCAGCCTATGGTTCGGGATGGTCTCATGGAAATATCAGTGGTGGCAGCCAAGTTGCGTCACTTTTGCGCTCCCCTTGGGATGCCTTTCGCAGCTGCAGTGTGCCTGGAGCCCAGGGCTTCCTGGTTTTAAAAGTCCTAGGCCTAAGCCTAACAGTAACCCTAGGAAGGTAAATCAGCCGGGTATTAGGGTTCTTCCTAAGGGAAAAGCCGTGAAAGCAGCCATGTTGTGGCACTTCTGCACTCCCTTTGGGATGCCTTTGGCAGATGAAGTAAGCCTGGAACTCAGGGCTTCCTGGTTAAAAAAATCCAAGCCCTAGGCTGAACCCTAACCCTAACCCTAGGCAGATAAATCAGCCTAGGTATAGGGATGGTGCCAAGGAAAAAGCTGTGAAAGCTGCCATGTTGTTGCACTTTTGTACTCCCCTTGGGATGCCTTGAACAGCTGCAGTGTGCCTGGAGCCAAGGGCTTCCTAGTTTTAAAAATCCTAGCCCTAGGCCTAAGCCTAACAGTAACCCTGGGAAGGTAAATCAGCCTGGTGTTAGGCGTCTTGCCAAGGAAAAAGCCGTGAAAGCAGCCATGTTGTGGCACTTTTGCACTCCCTTTTGGATGCCTTTCACAGCTCCAGTGTGCCTGGAACTCAGGGCTTCCTGATTTTAAAAATCCTAGCCCTAGGCCGAACCCCAACCCTAAGACGAGAAAGGCAAATCAGCCAGGAATTAGGCATGTCCCCAAGGAAAAAGCTGTGGAGGCAGGCATGTTGTGCTACTTTTGCGCTCTTCTTGGCTAGTCCTTCGCAGCTGCTGTGTTCTTGGAACTCAGGGCTTTCTGGTTAATAGACCCTTACCCTAGGCGTAACTCAAACCTTAACCCTAGGAAGGAAAATCAGCCTATGGTTCGGGATGGTCTCATGGAAATATCAGTGGTGGCAGCCAAGTTGCGTCACTTTTGCGCTCCCCTTGGGATGCCTTTCGCAGCTGCAGTGTGCCTGGAGCCCAGGGCTTCCTGGTTTTAAAAGTCCTAGGCCTAAGCCTAACAGTAACCCTAGGAAGGTAAATCAGCCGGGTATTAGGGTTCTTCCTAAGGGAAAAGCCGTGAAAGCAGCCATGTTGTGGCACTTCTGCACTCCCTTTGGGATGCCTTTGGCAGATGAAGTAAGCCTGGAACTCAGGGCTTCCTGGTTAAAGAAATCCAAGCCCTAGGCTGAACCCTAACCCTAACCCTAGGCAGATAAATCAGCCTAGGTATAGGGATGGTGCCAAGGAAAAAGCTGTGAAAGCTGCCATGTTGTTGCACTTTTGTACTCCCCTTGGGATGCCTTGAACAGCTGCAGTGTGCCTGGAGCCCAGGGCTTCCTAGTTTTAAAAATCCTAGCCCTAGGCCTAAGCCTAACAGTAACCCTGGGAAGGCAAATCAGCCTGGTGTTAGGCGTCTTGCCAAGGAAAAAGCCGTGAAAGCAGCCATGTTGTGGCACTTTTGTACTCCCTTTTGGATGCCTTTCACAGCTCCAGTGTGCCTGGAACTCAGGGCTTCCTGATTTAAAAATCCTAGCCCTAGGCCGAACCCCAACCCTAAGACGAGAAAGGCAAATCAGCCAGGAATTAGGCATGTCCCCAAGGAAAAAGCTGTGGAGGCAGGCATGTTGTGGTACTTTTGCGCTCTTCTTGGGTAGTCCTTCGCAGCTGCTGTGTTCTTGGAACTCAGGGCTTTCTGGTTAATAGACCCTTACCCTAGGCGTAACTCAAACCTTAACCCTAGGAAGGAAAATCAGCCTATGGTTCGGGATGGTCTCATGGAAATATCAGTGGTGGCAGCCAAGTTGCGTCACTTTTGCGCTCCCCTTGGGATGCCTTTCGCAGCTGCAGTGTGCCTGGAGCCCAGGGCTTCCTGGTTTTAAAAGTCCTAGGCCTAAGCCTAACAGTAACCCTAGGAAGGTAAATCAGCCGGGTATTAGGGTTCTTCCTAAGGGAAAAGCCGTGAAAGCAGCCATGTTGTGGCACTTCTGCACTCCCTTTGGGATGCCTTTGGCAGATGAAGTAAGCCTGGAACTCAGGGCTTCCTGGTTAAAGAAATCCAAGCCCTAGGCTGAACCCTAACCCTAACCCTAGGCAGATAAATCAGCCTAGGTATAGGGATGGTGCCAAGGAAAAAGCTGTGAAAGCTGCCATGTTGTTGCACTTTTGTACTCCCCTTGGGATGCCTTGAACAGCTGCAGTGTGCCTGGAGCTAAGGGCTTCCTAGTTTTAAAAATCCTAGCCCTAGGCCTAAGCCTAACAGTAACCCTGGGAAGGCAAATCAGCCTGGTGTTAGGCGTCTTGCCAAGGAAAAAGCCGTGAAAGCAGCCATGTTGTGGCACTTTTGCACTCCCTTTTGGATGCCTTTCACAGCTCCAGTGTGCCTGGAACTCAGGGCTTCCTGCTTTTAAAAATCCTAGCCCTAGGCCGAACCCCAACCCTAAGACGAGAAAGGCAAATCAGCCAGGAATTAGGCATGTCCCCAAGGAAAAAGCTGTGGAGGCAGGCATGTTGTGGTACTTTTGCGCTCTTCTTGGCTAGTCCTTCGCAGCTGCTGTGTTCTTGGAACTCAGGGCTTTCTGGTTAATAGACCCTTACCCTAGGCGTAACTCAAACCTTAACCCTAGGAAGGAAAATCAGCCTATGGTTCGGGATGGTCTCATGGAAATATCAGTGGTGGCAGCCAAGTTGCGTCACTTTTGCGCTCCCCTTGGGATGCCTTTCGCAGCTGCAGTGTGCCTGGAGCCCAGGGCTTCCTGGTTTTAAAAGTCCTAGGCCTAAGCCTAACAGTAACCCTAGGAAGGTAAATCAGCCGGGTATTAGGGTTCTTCCTAAGGGAAAAGCCGTGAAAGCAGCCATGTTGTGGCACTTCTGCACTCCCTTTGGGATGCCTTTGGCAGATGAAGTAAGCCTGGAACTCAGGGCTTCCTGGTTAAAAAAATCCAAGCCCTAGGCTGAACCCTAACCCTAACCCTAGGCAGATAAATCAGCCTAGGTATAGGGATGGTGCCAAGGAAAAAGCTGTGAAAGCTGCCATGTTGTTGCACTTTTGTACTCCCCTTGGGATGCCTTGAACAGCTGCAGTGTGCCTGGAGCCCAGGGCTTCCTAGTTTTAAAAATCCTAGCCCTAGGCCTAAGCCTAACAGTAACCCTGGGAAGGTAAATCAGCCTGGTGTTAGGCTTCTTGCCAAGGAAAAAGCCGTGAAAGCAGCCATGTTGTGGCACTTTTGCACTCCCTTTTGGATGCCTTTCACAGCTCCAGTGTGCCTGGAACTCAGGGCTTCCTGCTTTTAAAAATCCTAGCCCTAGGCCGAACCCCAACCCTAAGACGAGAAAGGCAAATCAGCCAGGAATTAGGCATGTCCCCAAGGAAAAAGCTGTGGAGGCAGGCATGTTGTGCTACTTTTGCGCTCTTCTTGGCTAGTCCTTCGCAGCTGCTGTGTTCTTGGAACTCAGGGCTTTCTGGTTAATAGACCCTTACCCTAGGCGTAACTCAAACCTTAACCCTAGGAAGGAAAATCAGCCTATGGTTCGGGAAGCTCTCATGGAAATATCAGTGGTGGCAGCCAAGTTGCGTCACTTTTGCGCTCCCCTTGGGCTGCCTTTCGCAGCTGCAGTGTGCCTGGAGCCCAGGGCTTCCTGGTTTTAAAAGTCCTAGGCCTAAGCCTAACAGTAACCCTAGGAAGGTAAATCAGCCGGGTATTAGGGTTCTTCCTAAGGGAAAAGCCGTGAAAGCAGCCATGTTGTGGCACTTCTGCACTCCCTTTGGGATGCCTTTGGCAGATGAAGTAAGCCTGGAACTCAGGGCTTCCTGGTTAAAAAAATCCAAGCCCTAGGCTGAACCCTAACCCTAACCCTAGGCAGATAAATCAGCCTAGGTATAGGGATGGTGCCAAGGAAAAAGCTGTGAAAGCTGCCATGTTGTTGCACTTTTGTACTCCCCTTGGGATGCCTTGAACAGCTGCAGTGTGCCTGGAGCCCAGGGCTTCCTAGTTTTAAAAATCCTAGCCCTAGGCCTAAGCCTAACAGTAACCCTGGGAAGGTAAATCAGCCTGGTGTTAGGCGTCTTGCCAAGGAAAAAGCCGTGAAAGCAGCCATGTTGTGGCACTTTTGCACTCTCTTTTGGATGCCTTTCACAGCTCCAGTGTGCCTGGAACTCAGGGCTTCCTGATTTTAAAAATCCTAGCCCTAGGCCGAACCCCAACCCTAAGACGAGAAAGGCAAATCAGCCAGGAATTAGGCATGTCCCCAAGGAAAAAGCTGTGGAGGCAGGCATGTTGTGGTACTTTTGCGCTCTTCTTGGCTAGTCCTTCGCAGCTGCTGTGTTCTTGGAACTCAGGGCTTTCTGGTTAATAGACCCTTACCCTAGGCGTAACTCAAACCTTAACCCTAGGAAGGAAAATCAGCCTATGGTTCGGGATGGTCTCCTGGAAATATCAGTGGTGGCAGCCAAGTTGCGTCACTTTTGCGCTCCCCTTGGGATGCCTTTCGCAGCTGCAGTGTGCCTGGAGCCCAGGGCTTCCTGGTTTTAAAAGTCCTAGGCCTAAGCCTAACAGTAACCCTAGGAAGGTAAATCAGCCGGGTATTAGGGTTCTTCCTAAGGGAAAAGCCGTGAAAGCAGCCATGTTGTGGCACTTCTGCACTCCCTTTGGGATGCCTTTGGCAGATGAAGTAAGCCTGGAACTCAGGGCTTCCTGGTTAAAGAAATCCAAGCCCTAGGCTGAACCCTAACCCTAACCCTAGGCAGATAAATCAGCCTAGGTATAGGGATGGTGCCAAGGAAAAAGCTGTGAAAGCTGCCATGTTGTTGCACTTTTGTACTCCCCTTGGGATGCCTTGAACAGCTGCAGTGTGCCTGGAGCCCAGGGCTTCCTAGTTTTAAAAATCCTAGCCCTAGGCCTAAGCCTAACAGTAACCCTGGGAAGGCAAATCAGCCTGGTGTTAGGCGTCTTGCCAAGGAAAAAGCCGTGAAAGCAGCCATGTTGTGGCACTTTTGCACTCCCTTTTGGATGCCTTTCACAGCTCCAGTGTGCCTGGAACTCAGGGCTTCCTGATTTTAAAAATCCTAGCCCTAGGCCGAACCCCAACCCTAAGACGAGAAAGGCAAATCAGCCAGGAATTAGGCATGTCCCCAAGGAAAAAGCTGTGGAGGCAGGCATGTTGTGCTACTTTTGCGCTCTTCTTGGCTAGTCCTTCGCAGCTGCTGTGTTCTTGGAACTCAGGGCTTTCTGGTTAATAGACCCTTACCCTAGGCGTAACTCAAACCTTAACCCTAGGAAGGAAAATCAGCCTATGGTTCGGGATGGTCTCATGGAAATATCAGTGGTGGCAGCCAAGTTGCGTCACTTTTGCGCTCCCCTTGGGATGCCTTTCGCAGCTGCAGTGTGCCTGGAGCCCAGGGCTTCCTGGTTTTAAAAGTCCTAGGCCTAAGCCTAACAGTAACCCTAGGAAGGTAAATCAGCCGGGTATTAGGGTTCTTCCTAAGGGAAAAGCCGTGAAAGCAGCCATGTTGTGGCACTTCTGCACTCCCTTTGGGATGCCTTTGGCAGATGAAGTAAGCCTGGAACTCAGGGCTTCCTGGTTAAAGAAATCCGAGCCCTAGGCTGAACCCTAACCCTAACCCTAGGCAGATAAATCAGCCTAGGTATAGGGATGGTGCCAAGGAAAAAGCTGAGAAAGCTGCCATGTTGTTGCACTTTTGTACTCCCCTTGGGATGCCTTGAACAGCTGCAGTGTGCCTGGAGCCCAGGGCTTCCTAGTTTTAAAAATCCTAGCCCTAGGCCTAAGCCTAACAGTAACCCTGGGAAGGCAAATCAGCCTGGTGTTAGGCGTCTTGCCAAGGAAAAAGCCGTGAAAGCAGCCATGTTGTGGCACTTTTGCACTCCCTTTTGGATGCCTTTCACAGCTCCAGTGTGCCTGGAACTCAGGGCTTCCTGCTTTTAAAAATCCTAGCCCTAGGCCGAACCCCAACCCTAAGACGAGAAAGGCAAATCAGCCAGGAATTAGGCATGTCCCCAAGGAAAAACCTGTGGAGGCAGGCATGTTGTGGTACTTTTGCGCTCTTCTTGGGTAGTCCTTCGCAGCTGCTGTGTTCTTGGAACTCAGGGCTTTCTGGTTAATAGACCCTTACCCTAGGCGTAACTCAAACCTTAACCCTAGGAAGGAAAATCAGCCTATGGTTCGGGATGGTCTCATGGAAATATCAGTGGTGGCAGCCAAGTTGCGTCACTTTTGCGCTCCCCTTGGGATGCCTTTCGCAGCTGCAGTGTGCCTGGAGCCCAGGGCTTCCTGGTTTTAAAAGTCCTAGGCCTAAGCCTAACAGTAACCCTAGGAAGGTAAATCAGCCGGGTATTAGGGTTCTTCCTAAGGGAAAAGCCGTGAAAGCAGCCATGTTGTGGCACTTCTGCACTCCCTTTGGGATGCCTTTGGCAGATGAAGTAAGCCTGGAACTCAGGGCTTCCTGGTTAAAGAAATCCAAGCCCTAGGCTGAACCCTAACCCTAACCCTAGGCAGATAAATCAGCCTAGGTATAGGGATGGTGCCAAGGAAAAAGCTGTGAAAGCTGCCATGTTGTTGCACTTTTGTACTCCCCTTGGGATGCCTTGAACAGCTGCAGTGTGCCTGGAGCCCAGGGCTTCCTAGTTTTAAAAATCCTAGCCCTAGGCCTAAGCCTAACAGTAACCCTGGGAAGGCAAATCAGCCTGGTGTTAGGCGTCTTGCCAAGGAAAAAGCCGTGAAAGCAGCCATGTTGTGGCACTTTTGTACTCCCTTTTGGATGCCTTTCACAGCTCCAGTGTGCCTGGAACTCAGGGCTTCCTGATTTAAAAATCCTAGCCCTAGGCCGAACCCCAACCCTAAGACGAGAAAGGCAAATCAGCCAGGAATTAGGCATGTCCCCAAGGAAAAAGCTGTGGAGGCAGGCATGTTGTGGTACTTTTGCGCTCTTCTTGGGTAGTCCTTCGCAGCTGCTGTGTTCTTGGAACTCAGGGCTTTCTGGTTAATAGACCCTTACCCTAGGCGTAACTCAAACCTTAACCCTAGGAAGGAAAATCAGCCTATGGTTCGGGATGGTCTCATGGAAATATCAGTGGTGGCAGCCAAGTCGTCACTTTTGCGCTCCCCTTGGGATGCCTTTCGCAGCTGCAGTGTGCCTGGAGCCCAGGGCTTCCTGGTTTTAAAAGTCCTAGGCCTAAGCCTAACAGTAACCCTAGGAAGGTAAATCAGCCGGGTATTAGGGTTCTTCCTAAGGGAAAAGCCGTGAAAGCAGCCATGTTGTGGCACTTCTGCACTCCCTTTGGGATGCCTTTGGCAGATGAAGTAAGCCTGGAACTCAGGGCTTCCTGGTTAAAGAAATCCAAGCCCTAGGCTGAACCCTAACCCTAACCCTAGGCAGATAAATCAGCCTAGGTATAGGGATGGTGCCAAGGAAAAAGCTGTGAAAGCTGCCATGTTGTTGCACTTTTGTACTCCCCTTGGGATGCCTTGAACAGCTGCAGTGTGCCTGGAGCTAAGGGCTTCCTAGTTTTAAAAATCCTAGCCCTAGGCCTAAGCCTAACAGTAACCCTGGGAAGGCAAATCAGCCTGGTGTTAGGCGTCTTGCCAAGGAAAAAGCCGTGAAAGCAGCCATGTTGTGGCACTTTTGCACTCCCTTTTGGATGCCTTTCACAGCTCCAGTGTGCCTGGAACTCAGGGCTTCCTGCTTTTAAAAATCCTAGCCCTAGGCCGAACCCCAACCCTAAGACGAGAAAGGCAAATCAGCCAGGAATTAGGCATGTCCCCAAGGAAAAAGCTGTGGAGGCAGGCATGTTGTGGTACTTTTGCGCTCTTCTTGGCTAGTCCTTCGCAGCTGCTGTGTTCTTGGAACTCAGGGCTTTCTGGTTAATAGACCCTTACCCTAGGCGTAACTCAAACCTTAACCCTAGGAAGGAAAATCAGCCTATGGTTCGGGATGGTCTCATGGAAATATCAGTGGTGGCAGCCAAGTTGCGTCACTTTTGCGCTCCCCTTGGGATGCCTTTCGCAGCTGCAGTGTGCCTGGAGCCCAGGGCTTCCTGGTTTTAAAAGTCCTAGGCCTAAGCCTAACAGTAACCCTAGGAAGGTAAATCAGCCGGGTATTAGGGTTCTTCCTAAGGGAAAAGCCGTGAAAGCAGCCATGTTGTGGCACTTCTGCACTCCCTTTGGGATGCCTTTGGCAGATGAAGTAAGCCTGGAACTCAGGGCTTCCTGGTTAAAAAAATCCAAGCCCTAGGCTGAACCCTAACCCTAACCCTAGGCAGATAAATCAGCCTAGGTATAGGGATGGTGCCAAGGAAAAAGCTGTGAAAGCTGCCATGTTGTTGCACTTTTGTACTCCCCTTGGGATGCCTTGAACAGCTGCAGTGTGCCTGGAGCCCAGGGCTTCCTAGTTTTAAAAATCCTAGCCCTAGGCCTAAGCCTAACAGTAACCCTGGGAAGGTAAATCAGCCTGGTGTTAGGCTTCTTGCCAAGGAAAAAGCCGTGAAAGCAGCCATGTTGTGGCACTTTTGCACTCCCTTTTGGATGCCTTTCACAGCTCCAGTGTGCCTGGAACTCAGGGCTTCCTGCTTTTAAAAATCCTAGCCCTAGGCCGAACCCCAACCCTAAGACGAGAAAGGCAAATCAGCCAGGAATTAGGCATGTCCCCAAGGAAAAAGCTGTGGAGGCAGGCATGTTGTGCTACTTTTGCGCTCTTCTTGGCTAGTCCTTCGCAGCTGCTGTGTTCTTGGAACTCAGGGCTTTCTGGTTAATAGACCCTTACCCTAGGCGTAACTCAAACCTTAACCCTAGGAAGGAAAATCAGCCTATGGTTCGGGAAGCTCTCATGGAAATATCAGTGGTGGCAGCCAAGTTGCGTCACTTTTGCGCTCCCCTTGGGCTGCCTTTCGCAGCTGCAGTGTGCCTGGAGCCCAGGGCTTCCTGGTTTTAAAAGTCCTAGGCCTAAGCCTAACAGTAACCCTAGGAAGGTAAATCAGCCGGGTATTAGGGTTCTTCCTAAGGGAAAAGCCGTGAAAGCAGCCATGTTGTGGCACTTCTGCACTCCCTTTGGGATGCCTTTGGCAGATGAAGTAAGCCTGGAACTCAGGGCTTCCTGGTTAAAAAAATCCAAGCCCTAGGCTGAACCCTAACCCTAACCCTAGGCAGATAAATCAGCCTAGGTATAGGGATGGTGCCAAGGAAAAAGCTGTGAAAGCTGCCATGTTGTTGCACTTTTGTACTCCCCTTGGGATGCCTTGAACAGCTGCAGTGTGCCTGGAGCCCAGGGCTTCCTAGTTTTAAAAATCCTAGCCCTAGGCCTAAGCCTAACAGTAACCCTGGGAAGGTAAATCAGCCTGGTGTTAGGCGTCTTGCCAAGGAAAAAGCCGTGAAAGCAGCCATGTTGTGGCACTTTTGCACTCTCTTTTGGATGCCTTTCACAGCTCCAGTGTGCCTGGAACTCAGGGCTTCCTGATTTTAAAAATCCTAGCCCTAGGCCGAACCCCAACCCTAAGACGAGAAAGGCAAATCAGCCAGGAATTAGGCATGTCCCCAAGGAAAAAGCTGTGGAGGCAGGCATGTTGTGGTACTTTTGCGCTCTTCTTGGCTAGTCCTTCGCAGCTGCTGTGTTCTTGGAACTCAGGGCTTTCTGGTTAATAGACCCTTACCCTAGGCGTAACTCAAACCTTAACCCTAGGAAGGAAAATCAGCCTATGGTTCGGGATGGTCTCATGGAAATATCAGTGGTGGCAGCCAAGTTGCGTCACTTTTGCGCTCCCCTTGGGATGCCTTTCGCAGCTGCAGTGTGCCTGGAGCCCAGGGCTTCCTGGTTTTAAAAGTCCTAGGCCTAAGCCTAACAGTAACCCTAGGAAGGTAAATCAGCCGGGTATTAGGGTTCTTCCTAAGGGAAAAGCCGTGAAAGCAGCCATGTTGTGGCACTTCTGCACTCCCTTTGGGATGCCTTTGGCAGATGAAGTAAGCCTGGAACTCAGGGCTTCCTGGTTAAAGAAATCCAAGCCCTAGGCTGAACCCTAACCCTAACCCTAGGCAGATAAATCAGCCTAGGTATAGGGATGGTGCCAAGGAAAAAGCTGTGAAAGCTGCCATGTTGTTGCACTTTTGTACTCCCCTTGGGATGCCTTGAACAGCTGCAGTGTGCCTGGAGCCCAGGGCTTCCTAGTTTTAAAAATCCTAGCCCTAGGCCTAAGCCTAACAGTAACCCTGGGAAGGCAAATCAGCCTGGTGTTAGGCGTCTTGCCAAGGAAAAAGCCGTGAAAGCAGCCATGTTGTGGCACTTTTGCACTCCCTTTTGGATGCCTTTCACAGCTGCAGTGTGCCTGGAACTCAGGGCTTCCTGATTTTAAAAATCCTAGCCCTAGGCCGAACCCCAACCCTAAGACGAGAAAGGCAAATCAGCCAGGAATTAGGCATGTCCCCAAGGAAAAAGCTGTGGAGGCAGGCATGTTGTGCTACTTTTGCGCTCTTCTTGGCTAGTCCTTCGCAGCTGCTGTGTTCTTGGAACTCAGGGCTTTCTGGTTAATAGACCCTTACCCTAGGCGTAACTCAAACCTTAACCCTAGGAAGGAAAATCAGCCTATGGTTCGGGATGGTCTCATGGAAATATCAGTGGTGGCAGCCAAGTTGCGTCACTTTTGCGCTCCCCTTGGGATGCCTTTCGCAGCTGCAGTGTGCCTGGAGCCCAGGGCTTCCTGGTTTTAAAAGTCCTAGGCCTAAGCCTAACAGTAACCCTAGGAAGGTAAATCAGCCGGGTATTAGGGTTCTTCCTAAGGGAAAAGCCGTGAAAGCAGCCATGTTGTGGCACTTCTGCACTCCCTTTGGGATGCCTTTGGCAGATGAAGTAAGCCTGGAACTCAGGGCTTCCTGGTTAAAGAAATCCAAGCCCTAGGCTGAACCCTAACCCTAACCCTAGGCAGATAAATCAGCCTAGGTATAGGGATGGTGCCAAGGAAAAAGCTGTGAAAGCTGCCATGTTGTTGCACTTTTGTACTCCCCTTGGGATGCCTTGAACAGCTGCAGTGTGCCTGGAGCCCAGGGCTTCCTAGTTTTAAAAATCCTAGCCCTAGGCCTAAGCCTAACAGTAACCCTGGGAAGGTAAATCAGCCTGGTGTTAGGCGTCTTGCCAAGGAAAAAGCCGTGAAAGCAGCCATGTTGTGGCACTTTTGCACTCCCTTTTGGATGCCTTTCACAGCTCCAGTGTGCCTGGAACTCAGGGCTTCCTGATTTTAAAAATCCTAGCCCTAGGCCGAACCCCAACACTAAGACGAGAAAGGCAAATCAGCCAGGAATTAGGCATGTCCCCAAGGAAAAAGCTGTGGAGGCAGGCATGTTGTGGTACTTTTGCGCTCTTCTTGGGTAGTCCTTCGCAGCTGCTGTGTTCTTGGAACTCAGGGCTTTCTGGTTAATAGACCCTTACCCTAGGCGTAACTCAAACCTTAACCCTAGGAAGGAAAATCAGCCTATGGTTCGGGATGGTCTCCTGGAAATATCAGTGGTGGCAGCCAAGTTGCGTCACTTTTGCGCTCCCCTTGGGATGCCTTTCGCAGCTGCAGTGTGCCTGGAGCCCAGGGCTTCCTGGTTTTAAAAGTCCTAGGCCTAAGCCTAACAGTAACCCTAGGAAGGTAAATCAGCCGGGTATTAGGGTTCTTCCTAAGGGAAAAGCCGTGAAAGCAGCCATGTTGTGGCACTTCTGCACTCCCTTTGGGATGCCTTTGGCAGATGAAGTAAGCCTGGAACTCAGGGCTTCCTGGTTAAAAAAATCCAAGCCCTAGGCTGAAGCCTAACCCTAACCCTAGGCAGATAAATCAGCCTAGGTATAGGGATGGTGCCAAGGAAAAAGCTGTGAAAGCTGCCATGTTGTTGCACTTTTGTACTCCCCTTGGGATGCCTTGAACAGCTGCAGTGTGCCTGGAGCCCAGGGCTTCCTAGTTTTAAAAATCCTAGCCCTAGGCCTAAGCCTAACAGTAACCCTGGGAAGGTAAATCAGCCTGGTGTTAGGCGTCTTGCCAAGGAAAAAGCCGTGAAAGCAGCCATGTTGTGGCACTTTTGCACTCCCTTTTGGATGCCTTTCACAGCTCCAGTGTGCCTGGAACTCAGGGCTTCCTGATTTTAAAAATCCTAGCCCTAGGCCGAACCCCAACCCTAAGACGAGAAAGGCAAATCAGCCAGGAATTAGGCATGTCCCCAAGGAAAAAGCTGTGGAGGCAGGCATGTTGTGGTACTTTTGCGCTCTTCTTGGCTAGTCCTTCGCAGCTGCTGTGTTCTTGGAACTCAGGGCTTTCTGGTTAATAGACCCTTACCCTAGGCGTAACTCAAACCTTAACCCTAGGAAGGAAAATCAGCCTATGGTTCGGGATGGTCTCATGGAAATATCAGTGGTGGCAGCCAAGTTGCGTCACTTTTGCGCTCCCCTTGGGATGCCTTTCGCAGCTGCAGTGTGCCTGGAGCCCAGGGCTTCCTGGTTTTAAAAGTCCTAGGCCTAAGCCTAACAGTAACCCTAGGAAGGTAAATCAGCCGGGTATTAGGGTTCTTCCTAAGGGAAAAGCCGTGAAAGCAGCCATGTTGTGGCACTTCTGCACTCCCTTTGGGATGCCTTTGGCAGATGAAGTAAGCCTGGAACTCAGGGCTTCCTGGTTAAAGAAATCCAAGCCCTAGGCTGAACCCTAACCCTAACCCTAGGCAGATAAATCAGCCTAGGTATAGGGATGGTGCCAAGGAAAAAGCTGTGAAAGCTGCCATGTTGTTGCACTTTTGTACTCCCCTTGGGATGCCTTGAACAGCTGCAGTGTGCCTGGAGCCCAGGGCTTCCTAGTTTTAAAAATCCTAGCCCTAGGCCTAAGCCTAACAGTAACCCTGGGAAGGCAAATCAGCCTGGTGTTAGGCGTCTTGCCAAGGAAAAAGCCGTGAAAGCAGCCATGTTGTGGCACTTTTGCACTCCCTTTTGGATGCCTTTCACAGCTCCAGTGTGCCTGGAACTCAGGGCTTCCTGATTTTAAAAATCCTAGCCCTAGGCCGAACCCCAACCCTAAGACGAGAAAGGCAAATCAGCCAGGAATTAGGCATGTCCCCAAGGAAAAAGCTGTGGAGGCAGGCATGTTGTGCTACTTTTGCGCTCTTCTTGGCTAGTCCTTCGCAGCTGCTGTGTTCTTGGAACTCAGGGCTTTCTGGTTAATAGACCCTTACCCTAGGCGTAACTCAAACCTTAACCCTAGGAAGGAAAATCAGCCTATGGTTCGGGATGCTCTCATGGAAATATCAGTGGTGGCAGCCAAGTTGCGTCACTTTTGCGCTCCCCTTGGGATGCCTTTCGCAGCTGCAGTGTGCCTGGAGCCCAGGGCTTCCTGGTTTTAAAAGTCCTAGGCCTAAGCCTAACAGTAACCCTAGGAAGGTAAATCAGCCGGGTATTAGGGTTCTTCCTAAGGGAAAAGCCGTGAAAGCAGCCATGTTGTGGCACTTCTGCACTCCCTTTGGGATGCCTTTGGCAGATGAAGTAAGCCTGGAACTCAGGGCTTCCTGGTTAAAAAAATCCAAGCCCTAGGCTGAACCCTAACCCTAACCCTAGGCAGATAAATCAGCCTAGGTATAGGGATGGTGCCAAGGAAAAAGCTGTGAAAGCTGCCATGTTGTTGCACTTTTGTACTCCCCTTGGGATGCCTTGAACAGCTGCAGTGTGCCTGGAGCCCAGGGCTTCCTAGTTTTAAAAATCCTAGCCCTAGGCCTAAGCCTAACAGTAACCCTGGGAAGGTAAATCAGCCTGGTGTTAGGCTTCTTGCCAAGGAAAAAGCCGTGAAAGCAGCCATGTTGTGGCACTTTTGCACTCCCTTTTGGATGCCTTTCACAGCTGCAGTGTGCCTGGAACTCAGGGCTTCCTGCTTTTAAAAATCCTAGCCCTAGGCCGAACCCCAACCCTAAGACGAGAAAGGCAAATCAGCCAGGAATTAGGCATGTCCCCAAGGAAAAAGCTGTGGAGGCAGGCATGTTGTGGTACTTTTGCGCTCTTCTTGGCTAGTCCTTCGCAGCTGCTGTGTTCTTGGAACTCAGGGCTTTCTGGTTAATAGACCCTTACCCTAGGCGTAACTCAAACCTTAACCCTAGGAAGGAAAATCAGCCTATGGTTCGGGATGGTCTCATGGAAATATCAGTGGTGGCAGCCAAGTTGCGTCACTTTTGCGCTCCCCTTGGGCTGCCTTTCGCAGCTGCAGTGTGCCTGGAGCCCAGGGCTTCCTGGTTTTAAAAGTCCTAGGCCTAAGCCTAACAGTAACCCTAGGAAGGTAAATCAGCCGGGTATTAGGGTTCTTCCTAAGGGAAAAGCCGTGAAAGCAGCCATGTTGTGGCACTTCTGCACTCCCTTTGGGATGCCTTTGGCAGATGAAGTAAGCCTGGAACTCAGGGCTTCCTGGTTAAAAAAATCCAAGCCCTAGGCTGAACCCTAACCCTAACCCTAGGCAGATAAATCAGCCTAGGTATAGGGATGGTGCCAAGGAAAAAGCTGTGAAAGCTGCCATGTTGTTGCACTTTTGTACTCCCCTTGGGATGCCTTGAACAGCTGCAGTGTGCCTGGAGCCCAGGGCTTCCTAGTTTTAAAAATCCTAGCCCTAGGCCTAAGCCTAACAGTAACCCTGGGAAGGTAAATCAGCCTGGTGTTAGGCGTCTTGCCAAGGAAAAAGCCGTGAAAGCAGCCATGTTGTGGCACTTTTGCACTCCCTTTTGGATGCCTTTCACAGCTCCAGTGTGCCTGGAACTCAGGGCTTCCTGCTTTTAAAAATCCTAGCCCTAGGCGGAACCCCAACCCTAAGACGAGAAAGGCAAATCAGCCAGGAATTAGGCATGTCCCCAAGGAAAAAGCTGTGGAGGCAGGCATGTTGTGGTACTTTTGCGCTCTTCTTGGGTAGTCCTTCGCAGCTGCTGTGTTCTTGGAACTCAGGGCTTTCTGGTTAATAGACCCTTACCCTAGGCGTAACTCAAACCTTAACCCTAGGAAGGAAAATCAGCCTATGATTCCGGATGGTCTCATGGAAATATCAGTGGTGGCAGCCAAGTTGCGTCACTTTTGCGCTCCCCTTGGGATGCCTTTCGCAGCTGCAGTGTGCCTGGAGCCCAGGGCTTCCTGGTTTTAAAAGTCCTAGGCCTAAGCCTAACAGTAACCCTAGGAAGGTAAATCAGCCGGGTATTAGGGTTCTTCCTAAGGGAAAAGCCGTGAAAGCAGCCATGTTGTGGCACTTCTGCACTCCCTTTGGGATGCCTTTGGCAGATGAAGTAAGCCTGGAACTCAGGGCTTCCTGGTTAAAGAAATCCAAGCCCTAGGCTGAACCCTAACCCTAACCCTAGGCAGATAAATCAGCCTAGGTATAGGGATGGTGCCAAGGAAAAAGCTGTGAAAGCTGCCATGTTGTTGCACTTTTGTACTCCCCTTGGGATGCCTTGAACAGCTGCAGTGTGCCTGGAGCTAAGGGCTTCCTAGTTTTAAAAATCCTAGCCCTAGGCCTAAGCCTAACAGTAACCCTGGGAAGGCAAATCAGCCTGGTGTTAGGCGTCTTGCCAAGGAAAAAGCCGTGAAAGCAGCCATGTTGTGGCACTTTTGCACTCCCTTTTGGATGCCTTTCACAGCTGCAGTGTGCCTGGAACTCAGGGCTTCCTGATTTTAAAAATCCTAGCCCTAGGCCGAACCTCAAACCTAAGACGAGAAAGGCAAATCAGCCAGGAATTAGGCATGTCCCCAAGGAAAAAGCTGTGGAGGCAGGCATATTGTGGTACTTTTGCGCTCTTCTTGGCTAGTCCTTCGCAGCTGCTGTGTTCTTGGAACTCAGGGCTTTCTGGTTAATAGACCCTTACCCTAGGCGTAACTCAAACCTTAACCCTAGGAAGGAAAATCAGCCTATGGTTCGGGATGGTCTCATGGAAATATCAGTGGTGGCAGCCAAGTTGCGTCACTTTTGCGCTCCCCTTGGGATGCCTTTCGCAGCTGCAGTGTGCCTGGAGCCCAGGGCTTCCTGGTTTTAAAAGTCCTAGGCCTAAGCCTAACAGTAACCCTAGGAAGGTAAATCAGCCGGGTATTAGGGTTCTTCCTAAGGGAAAAGCCGTGAAAGCAGCCATGTTGTGGCACTTCTGCACTCCCTTTGGGATGCCTTTGGCAGATGAAGTAAGCCTGGAACTCAGGGCTTCCTGGTTAAAGAAATCCAAGCCCTAGGCTGAACCCTAACCCTAACCCTAGGCAGATAAATCAGCCTAGGTATAGGGATGGTGCCAAGGAAAAAGCTGTGAAAGCTGCCATGTTGTTGCACTTTTGTACTCCCCTTGGGATGCCTTGAACAGCTGCAGTGTGCCTGGAGCCCAGGGCTTCCTAGTTTTAAAAATCCTAGCCCTAGGCCTAAGCCTAACAGTAACCCTGGGAAGGTAAATCAGCCTGGTGTTAGGCTTCTTGCCAAGGAAAAAGCCGTGAAAGCAGCCATGTTGTGGCACTTTTGCACTCCCTTTTGGATGCCTTTCACAGCTCCAGTGTGCCTGGAACTCAGGGCTTCCTGATTTTAAAAATCCTAGCCCTAGGCCGAACCCCAACCCTAAGACGAGAAAGGCAAATCAGCCAGGAATTAGGCATGTCCACAAGGAAAAAGCTGTGGAGGCAGGCATGTTGTGGTACTTTTGCGCTCTTCTTGGCTAGTCCTTCGCAGCTGCTGTGTTCTTGGAACTCAGGGCTTTCTGGTTAATAGACCCTTACCCTAGGCGTAACTCAAACCTTAACCCTAGGAAGGAAAATCAGCCTATGGTTCGGGATGGTCTCATGGAAATATCAGTGGTGGCAGCCAAGTTGCGTCACTTTTGCGCTCCCCTTGGGATGCCTTTCGCAGCTGCAGTGTGCCTGGAGCCCAGGGCTTCCTGGTTTTAAAAGTCCTAGGCCTAAGCCTAACAGTAACCCTAGGAAGGTAAATCAGCCGGGTATTAGGGTTCTTCCTAAGGGAAAAGCCGTGAAAGCAGCCATGTTGTGGCACTTCTGCACTCCCTTTGGGATGCCTTTGGCAGATGAAGTAAGCCTGGAACTCAGGGCTTCCTGGTTAAAAAAATCCAAGCCCTAGGCTGAACCCTAACCCTAACCCTAGGCAGATAAATCAGCCTAGGTATAGGGATGGTGCCAAGGAAAAAGCTGTGAAAGCTGCCATGTTGTTGCACTTTTGTACTCCCCTTGGGATGCCTTGAACAGCTGCAGTGTGCCTGGAGCTAAGGGCTTCCTAGTTTTAAAAATCCTAGCCCTAGGCCTAAGCCTAACAGTAACCCTGGGAAGGTAAATCAGCCTGGTGTTAGGCTTCTTGCCAAGGAAAAAGCCGTGAAAGCAGCCATGTTGTGGCACTTTTGCACTCCCTTTTGGATGCCTTTCACAGCTCCAGTGTGCCTGGAACTCAGGGCTTCCTGATTTTAAAAATCCTAGCCCTAGGCCGAACCCCAACCCTAAGACGAGAAAGGCAAATCAGCCAGGAATTAGGCATGTCCCCAAGGAAAAAGCTGTGGAGGCAGGCATGTTGTGGTACTTTTGCGCTCTTCTTGGCTAGTCCTTCGCAGCTGCTGTGTTCTTGGAACTCAGGGCTTTCTGGTTAATAGACCCTTACCCTAGGCGTAACTCAAACCTTAAGCCTAGGAAGGAAAATCAGCCTATGGTTCGGGATGCTCTCATGGAAATATCAGTGGTGGCAGCCAAGTTGCGTCACTTTTGCGCTCCCCTTGGGATGCCTTTCGCAGCTGCAGTGTGCCTGGAGCCCAGGGCTTCCTGGTTTTAAAAGTCCTAGGCCTAAGCCTAACAGTAACCCTAGGAAGGTAAATCAGCCGGGTATTAGGGTTCTTCCTAAGGGAAAAGCCGTGAAAGCAGCCATGTTGTGGCACTTCTGCACTCCCTTTGGGATGCCTTTGGCAGATGAAGTAAGCCTGGAACTCAGGGCTTCCTGGTTAAAGAAATCCAAGCCCTAGGCTGAACCCTAACCCTAACCCTAGGCAGATAAATCAGCCTAGGTATAGGGATGGTGCCAAGGAAAAAGCTGTGAAAGCTGCCATGTTGTTGCACTTTTGTACTCCCCTTGGGATGCCTTGAACAGCTGCAGTGTGCCTGGAGCCCAGGGCTTCCTAGTTTTAAAAATCCTAGCCCTAGGCCTAAGCCTAACAGTAACCCTGGGAAGGCAAATCAGCCTGGTGTTAGGCGTCTTGCCAAGGAAAAAGCCGTGAAAGCAGCCATGTTGTGGAACTTTTGCACTCCCTTTTGGATGCCTTTCACAGCTCCAGTGTGCCTGGAACTCAGGGCTTCCTGATTTTAAAAATCCTAGCCCTAGGCCGAACCCCAACCCTAAGACGAGAAAGGCAAATCAGCCAGGAATTAGGCATGTCCCCAAGGAAAAAGCTGTGGAGGCAGGCATGTTGTGGTACTTTTGCGCTCTTCTTGGCTAGTCCTTCGCAGCTGCTGTGTTCTTGGAACTCAGGGCTTTCTGGTTAATAGACCCTTACCCTAGGCGTAACTCAAACCTTAACCCTAGGAAGGAAAATCAGCCTATGGTTCGGGATGGTCTCATGGAAATATCAGTGGTGGCAGCCAAGTTGCGTCACTTTTGCGCTCCCCTTGGGATGCCTTTCGCAGCTGCAGTGTGCCTGGAGCCCAGGGCTTCCTGGTTTTAAAAGTCCTAGGCCTAAGCCTAACAGTAACCCTAGGAAGGTAAATCAGCCGGGTATTAGGGTTCTTCCTAAGGGAAAAGCCGTGAAAGCAGCCATGTTGTGGCACTTCTGCACTCCCTTTGGGATGCCTTTGGCAGATGAAGTAAGCCTGGAACTCAGGGCTTCCTGGTTAAAAAAATCCAAGCCCTAGGCTGAACCCTAACCCTAACCCTAGGCAGATAAATCAGCCTAGGTATAGGGATGGTGCCAAGGAAAAAGCTGTGAAAGCTGCCATGTTGTTGCACTTTTGTACTCCCCTTGGGATGCCTTGAACAGCTGCAGTGTGCCTGGAGCCCAGGGCTTCCTAGTTTTAAAAATCCTAGCCCTAGGCCTAAGCCTAACAGTAACCCTGGGAAGGTAAATCAGCCTGGTGTTAGGCTTCTTGCCAAGGAAAAAGCCGTGAAAGCAGCCATGTTGTGGCACTTTTGCACTCCCTTTTGGATGCCTTTCACAGCTCCAGTGTGCCTGGAACTCAGGGCTTCCTGCTTTTAAAAATCCTAGCCCTAGGCCGAACCCCAACCCTAAGACGAGAAAGGCAAATCAGCCAGGAATTAGGCATGTCCCCAAGGAAAAAGCTGTGGAGGCAGGCATGTTGTGGTACTTTTGCGCTCTTCTTGGCTAGTCCTTCGCAGCTGCTGTGTTCTTGGAACTCAGGGCTTTCTGGTTAATAGACCCTTACCCTAGGCGTAACTCAAACCTTAACCCTAGGAAGGAAAATCAGCCTATGGTTCGGGATGGTCTCATGGAAATATCAGTGGTGGCAGCCAAGTTGCGTCACTTTTGCGTTCCCCTTGGGCTGCCTTTCGCAGCTGCAGTGTGCCTGGAGCCCAGGGCTTCCTGGTTTTAAAAGTCCTAGGCCTAAGCCTAACAGTAACCCTAGGAAGGTAAATCAGCCGGGTATTAGGGTTCTTCCTAAGGGAAAAGCCGTGAAAGCAGCCATGTTGTGGCACTTCTGCACTCCCTTTGGGATGCCTTTGGCAGATGAAGTAAGCCTGGAACTCAGGGCTTCCTGGTTAAAAAAATCCAAGCCCTAGGCTGAAGCCTAACCCTAACCCTAGGCAGATAAATCAGCCTAGGTATAGGGATGGTGCCAAGGAAAAAGCTGTGAAAGCTGCCATGTTGTTGCACTTTTGTACTCCCCTTGGGATGCCTTGAACAGCTGCAGTGTGCCTGGAGCCCAGGGCTTCCTAGTTTTAAAAATCCTAGCCCTAGGCCTAAGCCTAACAGTAACCCTGGGAAGGTAAATCAGCCTGGTGTTAGGCGTCTTGCCAAGGAAAAAGCCGTGAAAGCAGCCATGTTGTGGCACTTTTGCACTCCCTTTTGGATGCCTTTCACAGCTCCAGTGTGCCTGGAACTCAGGGCTTCCTGCTTTTAAAAATCCTAGCCCTAGGCCGAACCCCAACCCTAAGACGAGAAAGGCAAATCAGCCAGGAATTAGGCATGTCCCCAAGGAAAAAGCTGTGGAGGCAGGCATGTTGTGGTACTTTTGCGCTCTTCTTGGGTAGTCCTTCGCAGCTGCTGTGTTCTTGGAACTCAGGGCTTTCTGGTTAATAGACCCTTACCCTAGGCGTAACTCAAACCTTAACCCTAGGAAGGAAAATCAGCCTATGATTCCGGATGGTCTCATGGAAATATCAGTGGTGGCAGCCAAGTTGCGTCACTTTTGCGCTCCCCTTGGGATGCCTTTCGCAGCTGCAGTGTGCCTGGAGCCCAGGGCTTCCTGGTTTTAAAAGTCCTAGGCCTAAGCCTAACAGTAACCCTAGGAAGGTAAATCAGCCGGGTATTAGGGTTCTTCCTAAGGGAAAAGCCGTGAAAGCAGCCATGTTGTGGCACTTCTGCACTCCCTTTGGGATGCCTTTGGCAGATGAAGTAAGCCTGGAACTCCGGGCTTCCTGGTTAAAAAAATCCAAGCCCTAGGCTGAACCCTAACCCTAACCCTAGGCAGATAAATCAGCCTAAGTATAGGGATGGTGCCAAGGAAAAAGCTGTGAAAGCTGCCATGTTGTTGCACTTTTGTACTCCCCTTGGGATGCCTTGAACAGCTGCAGTGTGCCTGGAGCCCAGGGCTTCCTAGTTTTAAAAATCCTAGCCCTAGGCCTAAGCCTAACAGTAACCCTGGGAAGGTAAATCAGCCTGGTGTTAGGCGTCTCGCCAAGGAAAAAGCCGTGAAAGCAGCCATGTTGTGGCACTTTTGCACTCCCTTTTGGATGCCTTTCACAGCTCCAGTGTGCCTGGAACTCAGGGCTTCCTGATTTTAAAAATCCTAGCCCTAGGCCGAACCTCAAACCTAAGACGAGAAAGGCAAATCAGCCAGGAATTAGGCATGTCCCCAAGGAAAAAGCTGTGGAGGCAGGCATGTTGTGCTACTTTTGCGCTCTTCTTGGCTAGTCCTTCGCAGCTGCTGTGTTCTTGGAACTCAGGGCTTTCTGGTTAATAGAACCCTTACCCTAGGCGTAACTCAAACCTTAACCCTAGGAAGGAAAATCAGCCTATGGTTCGGGATGGTCTCATGGAAATATCAGTGGTGGCAGCCATGTTGCGTCACTTTTGCGCTCCCCTTGGGCTGCCTTTCGCAGCTGCAGTGTGCCTGGAGCCCAGGGCTTCCTGGTTTTAAAAGTCCTAGGCCTAAGCCTAACAGTAACCCTAGGAAGGTAAATTAGCCGGGTATTAGGGTTCTTCCTAAGGGAAAAGCCGTGAAAGCAGCCATGTTGTGGCACTTCTGCACTCCCTTTGGGATGCCTTTGGCAGATGAAGTAAGCCTGGAACTCAGGGCTTCCTGGTTAAAGAAATCCAAGCCCTAGGCTGAACCCTAACCCTAACCCTAGGCAGATAAATCAGCCTAGGTATAGGGATGATGGCAAGGAAAAAGCTGTGAAAGCTGCCATGTTGTTGCACTTTTGTACTCCCCTTGGGATGCCTTGAACAGCTGCAGTGTGCCTGGAGCTAAGGGCTTCCTAGTTTTAAAAATCCTAGCCCTAGGCCTAAGCCTAACAGTAACCCTGGGAAGGTAAATCAGCCTGGTGTTAGGCGTCTTGCCAAGGAAAAAGCCGTGAAAGCAGCCATGTTGTGGCACTTTTGCACTCCCTTTTGGATGCCTTTCACAGCTCCAGTGTGCCTGGAACTCAGGGCTTCCTGATTTTAAAAATCCTAGCCCTAGGCCGAACCCCAACCCTAAGACGAGAAAGGCAAATCAGCCAGGAATTAGGCATGTCCCCAAGGAAAAAGCTGTGGAGGCAGGCATGTTGTGGTACTTTTGCGCTCTTCTTGGCTAGTCCTTCGCAGCTGCTGTGTTCTTGGAACTCAGGGCTTTCTGGTTAATAGACCCTTACCCTAGGCGTAACTCAAACCTTAACCCTAGGAAGGAAAATCAGCCTATGGTTCGGGATGCTCTCATGGAAATATCAGTGGTGGCAGCCAAGTTGCGTCACTTTTGCACTCCCCTTGGGATGCCTTTCGCAGCTGCAGTGTGCCTGGAGCCCAGGGCTTCCTGGTTTTAAAAGTCCTAGGCCTAAGCCTAACAGTAACCCTAGGAAGGTAAATCAGCCGGGTATTAGGGTTCTTCCTAAGGGAAAAGCCGTGAAAGCAGCCATGTTGTGGCACTTCTGCACTCCCTTTGGGATGCCTTTGGCAGATGAAGTAAGCCTGGAACTCAGGGCTTCCTGGTTAAAAAAATCCAAGCCCTAGGCTGAACCCTAACCCTAACCCTAGGCAGATAAATCAGCCTAGGTATAGGGATGGTGCCAAGGAAAAAGCTGTGAAAGCTGCCATGTTGTTGCACTTTTGTACTCCCCTTGGGATGCCTTGAACAGCTGCAGTGTGCCTGGAGCTAAGGGCTTCCTAGTTTTAAAAATCCTAGCCCTAGGCCTAAGCCTAACAGTAACCCTGGGAAGGTAAATCAGCCTGGTGTTAGGCTTCTTGCCAAGGAAAAAGCCGTGAAAGCAGCCATGTTGTGGCACTTTTGCACTCCCTTTTGGATGCCTTTCACAGCTCCAGTGTGCCTGGAACTCAGGGCTTCCTGCTTTTAAAAATCCTAGCCCTAGGCCGAACCCCAACCCTAAGACGAGAAAGGCAAATCAGCCAGGAATTAGGCATGACCCCAAGGAAAAAGCTGTGGAGGCAGGCATGTTGTGCTACTTTTGCGCTCTTCTTGGCTAGTCCTTCGCAGCTGCTGTGTTCTTGGAACTCAGGGCTTTCTGGTTAATAGAAACCTTACCCTAGGCGTAACTTAAACCTTAACCCTAGGAAGGAAAATCAGCCTATGGTTCGGGATGGTCTCATGGAAATATCAGTGGTGGCAGCCAAGTTGCGTCACTTTTGCGCTCCCCTTGGGCTGCCTTTCGCAGCTGCAGTGTGCCTGGAGCCCAGGGCTTCCTGGTTTTAAAAGTCCTAGGCCTAAGCCTAACAGTAACCCTAGGAAGGTAAATCAGCCGGGTATTAGGGTTCTTCCTAAGGGAAAAGCCGTGAAAGCAGCCATGTTGTGGCACTTCTGCACTCCCTTTGGGATGCCTTTGGCAGATGAAGTAAGCCTGGAACTCAGGGCTTCCTGGTTAAAGAAATCCAAGCCCTAGGCTGAACCCTAACCCTAACCCTAGGCAGATAAATCAGCCTAGGTATAGGGATGGTGCCAAGGAAAAAGCTGTGAAAGCTGCCATGTTGTTGCACTTTTGTACTCCCCTTGGGATGCCTTGAACAGCTGCAGTGTGCCTGGAGCTAAGGGCTTCCTAGTTTTAAAAATCCTAGCCCTAGGCCTAAGCCTAACAGTAACCCTGGGAAGGTAAATCAGCCTGGTGTTAGGCGTCTTGCCAAGGAAAAAGCCGTGAAAGCAGCCATGTTGTGGCACTTTTGCACTCCCTTTTGGATGCCTTTCACAGCTCCAGTGTGCCTGGAACTCAGGGCTTCCTGATTTTAAAAATCCTAGCCCTAGGCCGAACCCCAACCCTAAGACGAGAAAGGCAAATCAGCCAGGAATTAGGCATGTCCCCAAGGAAAAAGCTGTGGAGGCAGGCATGTTGTGCTACTTTTGCGCTCTTCTTGGCTAGTCCTTCGCAGCTGCTGTGTTCTTGGAACTCAGGGCTTTCTGGTTAATAGAAACCTTACCCTAGGCGTAACTTAAACCTTAACCCTAGGAAGGAAAATCAGCCTATGGTTCGGGATGTTCTCATGGAAATATCAGTGGTGGCAGCCAAGTTGCGTCATTTTTGCGCTCCCCTTGGGAAGCCTTTCGCAGCTGCAGTGTGCCTGGAGCCCAGGGCTTCCTGGTTTTAAAAGTCCTAGGCCTAAGCCTAACAGTAACCCTAGGAAGGTAAATCAGCCGGGTATTAGGGTTCTTCCTAAGGGAAAAGCCGTGAAAGCAGCCATGTTGTGGCACTTCTGCACTCCCTTTGGGATGCCTTTGGCAGATGAAGTAAGCCTGGAACTCAGGGCTTCCTGGTTAAAAAAATCCAAGCCCTAGGCTGAACCCTAACCCTAACCCTAGGCAGATAAATCAGCCTAGGTATAGGGATGGTGCCAAGGAAAAAGCTGTGAAAGCTGCCATGTTGTTGCACTTTTGTACTCCCCTTGGGATGCCTTGAACAGCTGCAGTGTGCCTGGAGCTAAGGGCTTCCTAGTTTTAAAAATCCTAGCCCTAGGCCTAAGCCTAACAGTAACCCTGGGAAGGTAAATCAGCCTGGTGTTAGGCGTCTTGCCAAGGAAAAAGCCGTGAAAGCAGCCATGTTGTGGCACTTTTGCACTCCCTTTTGGATGCCTTTCACAGCTCCAGTGTGCCTGGAACTCAGGGCTTCCTGATTTTAAAAATCCTAGCCCTAGGCCAAACCCCAACCCTAAGACGAGAAAGGCAAATCAGCCAGGAATTAGGCATGTCCCCAAGGAAAAAGCTGTGGAGGCAGGCATGTTGTGCTACTTTTGCGCTCTTCTTGGCTAGTCCTTCGCAGCTGCTGTGTTCTTGGAACTCAGGGCTTTCTGGTTAATAGACCCTTACCCTAGGCGTAACTCAAACCTTAACCCTAGGAAGGAAAATCAGCCTATGGTTCGGGATGGTCTCATGGAAATATCAGTGGTGGCAGCCAAGTTGCGTCACTTTTGCGCTCCCCTTGGGATGCCTTTCGCAGCTGCAGTGTGCCTGGAGCCCAGGGCTTCCTGGTTTTAAAAGTCCTAGGCCTAAGCCTAACAGTAACCCTAGGAAGGTAAATCAGCCGGGTATTAGGGTTCTTCCTAAGGGAAAAGCCGTGAAAGCAGCCATGTTGTGGCACTTCTGCACTCCCTTTGGGATGCCTTTGGCAGATGAAGTAAGCCTGGAACTCAGGGCTTCCTGGTTAAAAAAATCCAAGCCCTAGGCTGAACCCTAACCCTAACCCTAGGCAGATAAATCAGCCTAGGTATAGGGATGGTGCCAAGGAAAAAGCTGTGAAAGCTGCCATGTTGTTGCACTTTTGTACTCCCCTTGGGATGCCTTGAACAGCTGCAGTGTGCCTGGAGCCCAGGGCTTCCTAGTTTTAAAAATCCTAGCCCTAGGCCTAAGCCTAACAGTAACCCTGGGAAGGTAAATCAGCCTGGTGTTAGGCGTCTTGCCAAGGAAAAAGCCGTGAAAGCAGCCATGTTGTGGCACTTTTGCACTCCCTTTTGGATGCCTTTCACAGCTGCAGTGTGCCTGGAACTCAGGGCTTCCTGATTTTAAAAATCCTAGCCCTAGGCCGAACCCCAACCCTAAGACGAGAAAGGCAAATCAGCCAGGAATTAGGCATGTCCCCAAGGAAAAAGCTGTGGAGGCAGGCATGTTGTGGTACTTTTGCGCTCTTCTTGGCTAGTCCTTCGCAGCTGCTGTGTTCTTGGAACTCAGGGCTTTCTGGTTAATAGACCCTTACCCTAGGCGTAACTCAAACCTTAACCCTAGGAAGGAAAATCAGCCTATGGTTCGGGATGGTCTCATGGAAATATCAGTGGTGGCAGCCAAGTTGCGTCACTTTTGCGCTCCCCTTGGGATGCCTTTTGCAGCTGCAGTGTGCCTGGAGCCCAGGGCTTCCTGGTTTTAAAAGTCCTAGGCCTAAGCCTAACAGTAACCCTAGGAAGGTAAATCAGCCGGGTATTAGCGTTCTTCCTAAGGGAAAAGCCGTGAAAGCAGCCATGTTGTGGCACTTCTGCACTCCCTTTGGGATGCCTTTGGCAGATGAAGTAAGCCTGGAACTCAGGGCTTCCTGGTTAAAGAAATCCAAGCCCTAGGCTGAAACCTAACCCTAACCCTAGGCAGAAAAATCAGCCTAGGTATAGGGATGGTGCCAAGGAAAAAGCTGTGAAAGCTGCCATGTTGTTGCACTTTTGTACTCCCCTTGGGATGCCTTGAACAGCTGCAGTGTGCCTGGAGCTAAGGGCTTCCTAGTTTTAAAAATCCTAGCCCTAGGCCTAAGCCTAACAGTAACCCTGGGAAGGCAAATCAGCCTGGTGTTAGGCGTCTTGCCAAGGAAAAAGCCGTGAAAGCAGCCATGTTGTGGCACTTTTGCACTCCCTTTTGGATGCCTTTCACAGCTGCAGTGTGCCTGGAACTCAGGGCTTCCTGATTTTAAAAATCCTAGCCCTAGGCCGAACCTCAAACCTAAGACGAGAAAGGCAAATCAGCCAGGAATTAGGCATGTCCCCAAGGAAAAAGCTGTGGAGGCAGGCATGTTGTGGTACTTTTGCGCTCTTCTTGGCTAGTCCTTCGCAGCTGCTGTGTTCTTGGAACTCAGGGCTTTCTGGTTAATAGACCCTTACCCTAGGCGTAACTCAAACCTTAACCCTAGGAAGGAAAATCAGCCTATGGTTCGGGATGGTCTCATGGAAATATCAGTGGTGGCAGCCAAGTTGCGTCACTTTTGCGCTCCCCTTGGGCTGCCTTTCGCAGCTGCAGTGTGCCTGGAGCCCAGGGCTTCCTGGTTTTAAAAGTCCTAGGCCTAAGCCTAACAGTAACCCTAGGAAGGTAAATCAGCCGGGTATTAGGGTTCTTCCTAAGGGAAAAGCCGTGAAAGCAGCCATGTTGTGGCACTTCTGCACTCCCTTTGGGATGCCTTTGGCAGATGAAGTAAGCCTGGAACTCAGGGCTTCCTGGTTAAAGAAATCCAAGCCCTAGGCTGAACCCTAACCCTAACCCTAGGCAGATAAATCAGCCTAGGTATAGGGATGGTGCCAAGGAAAAAGCTGTGAAAGCTGCCATGTTGTTGCACTTTTGTACTCCCCTTGGGATGCCTTGAACAGCTGCAGTGTGCCTGGAGCTAAGGGCTTCCTAGTTTTAAAAATCCTAGCCCTAGGCCTAAGCCTAACAGTAACCCTGGGAAGGTAAATCAGCCTGGTGTTAGGCGTCTTGCCAAGGAAAAAGCCGTGAAAGCAGCCATGTTGTGGCACTTTTGCACTCCCTTTTGGATGCCTTTCACAGCTCCAGTGTGCCTGGAACTCAGGGCTTCCTGATTTTAAAAATCCTAGCCCTAGGCCGAACCCCAACCCTAAGACGAGAAAGGCAAATCAGCCAGGAATTAGGCATGTCCCCAAGGAAAAAGCTGTGGAGGCAGGCATGTTGTGGTACTTTTGCGCTCTTCTTGGCTAGTCCTTCGCAGCTGCTGTGTTCTTGGAACTCAGGGCTTTCTGGTTAATAGACCCTTACCCTAGGCGTAACTCAAACCTTAACCCTAGGAAGGAAAATCAGCCTATGGTTCGGGATGGTCTCATGGAAATATCAGTGGTGGCAGCCAAGTTGCGTCACTTTTGCGCTCCCCTTGGGATGCCTGCCTTTCGCAGCTGCAGTGTGCCTGGAGCCCAGGGCTTCCTGGTTTTAAAAGTCCTAGGCCTAAGCCTAACAGTAACCCTAGGAAGGTAAATCAGCCGGGTATTAGGGTTCTTCCTAAGGGAAAAGCCGTGAAAGCAGCCATGTTGTGGCACTTCTGCACTCCCTTTGGGATGCCTTTGGCAGATGAAGTAAGCCTGGAACTCAGGGCTTCCTGGTTAAAGAAATCCAAGCCCTAGGCTGAACCCTAACCCTAACCCTAGGCAGATAAATCAGCCTAGGTATAGGGATGGTGCCAAGGAAAAAGCTGTGAAAGCTGCCATGTTGTTGCACTTTTGTACTCCCCTTGGGATGCCTTGAACAGCTGCAGTGTGCCTGGAGCCCAGGGCTTCCTAGTTTTAAAAATCCTAGCCCTAGGCCTAAGCCTAACAGTAACCCTGGGAAGGCAAATCAGCCTGGTGTTAGGCGTCTTGCCAAGGAAAAAGCCGTGAAAGCAGCCATGTTGTGGCACTTTTGCACTCCCTTTTGGATGCCTTTCACAGCTCCAGTGTGCCTGGAACTCAGGGCTTCCTGATTTTAAAAATCCTAGCCCTAGGCCGAACCTCAAACCTAAGACGAGAAAGGCAAATCAGCCAGGAATTAGGCATGTCCCCAAGGAAAAAGCTGTGGAGGCAGGCATGTTGTGGTACTTTTGCGCTCTTCTTGGCTAGTCCTTCGCAGCTGCTGTGTTCTTGGAACTCAGGGCTTTCTGGTTAATAGACCCTTACCCTAGGCGTAACTCAAACCTTAACCCTAGGAAGGAAAATCAGCCTATGGTTCGGGATGGTCTCATGGAAATATCAGTGGTGGCAGCCAAGTTGCGTCACTTTTGCGCTCCCCTTGGGATGCCTTTCGCAGCTGCAGTGTGCCTGGAGCCCAGGGCTTCCTGGTTTTAAAAGTCCTAGGCCTAAGCCTAACAGTAACCCTAGGAAGGTAAATCAGCCGGGTATTAGGGTTCTTCCTAAGGGAAAAGCCGTGAAAGCAGCCATGTTGTGGCACTTCTGCACTCCCTTTGGGATGCCTTTGGCAGATGAAGTAAGCCTGGAACTCAGGGCTTCCTGGTTAAAGAAATCCAAGCCCTAGGCTGAACCCTAACCCTAACCCTAGGCAGATAAATCAGCCTAGGTATAGGGATGGTGCCAAGGAAAAAGCTGTGAAAGCTGCCATGTTGTTGCACTTTTGTACTCCCCTTGGGATGCCTTGAACAGCTGCAGTGTGCCTGGAGCTAAGGGCTTCCTAGTTTTAAAAATCCTAGCCCTAGGCCTAAGCCTAACAGTAACCCTGGGAAGGTAAATCAGCCTGGTGTTAGGCGTCTTGCCAAGGAAAAAGCCGTGAAAGCAGCCATGTTGTGGCACTTTTGCACTCCCTTTTGGATGCCTTTCACAGCTCCAGTGTGCCTGGAACTCAGGGCTTCCTGATTTTAAAAATCCTAGCCCTAGGCCGAACCCCAACCCTAAGATGAGAAAGGCAAATCAGCCAGGAATTAGGCATGTCCCCAAGGAAAAAGCTGTGGAGGCAGGCATGTTGTGGTACTTTTGCGCTCTTCTTGGCTAGTCCTTCGCAGCTGCTGTGTTCTTGGAACTCAGGGCTTTCTGGTTAATAGACCCTTACCCTAGGCGTAACTCAAACCTTAACCCTAGGAAGGAAAATCAGCCTATGGTTCGGGATGGTCTCATGGAAATATCAGTGGTGGCAGCCAAGTTGCGTCACTTTTGCGCTCCCCTTGGGATGCCTGCCTTTCGCAGCTGCAGTGTGCCTGGAGCCCAGGGCTTCCTGGTTTTAAAAGTCCTAGGCCTAAGCCTAACAGTAACCCTAGGAAGGTAAATCAGCCGGGTATTAGGGTTCTTCCTAAGGGAAAAGCCGTGAAAGCAGCCATGTTGTGGCACTTCTGCACTCCCTTTGGGATGCCTTTGGCAGATGAAGTAAGCCTGGAACTCAGGGCTTCCTGGTTAAAGAAATCCAAGCCCTAGGCTGAACCCTAACCCTAACCCTAGGCAGATAAATCAGCCTAGGTATAGGGATGGTGCCAAGGAAAAAGCTGTGAAAGCTGCCATGTTGTTGCACTTTTGTACTCCCCTTGGGATGCCTTGAACAGCTGCAGTGTGCCTGGAGCCCAGGGCTTCCTAGTTTTAAAAATCCTAGCCCTAGGCCTAAGCCTAACAGTAACCCTGGGAAGGCAAATCAGCCTGGTGTTAGGCGTCTTGCCAAGGAAAAAGCCGTGAAAGCAGCCATGTTGTGGCACTTTTGCACTCCCTTTTGGATGCCTTTCACAGCTCCAGTGTGCCTGGAACTCAGGGCTTCCTGATTTTAAAAATCCTAGCCCTAGGCCGAACCTCAAACCTAAGACGAGAAAGGCAAATCAGCCAGGAATTAGGCATGTCCCCAAGGAAAAAGCTGTGGAGGCAGGCATGTTGTGGTACTTTTGCGCTCTTCTTGGCTAGTCCTTCGCAGCTGCTGTGTTCTTGGAACTCAGGGCTTTCTGGTTAATAGAACCCTTACCCTAGGCGTAACTCAAACCTTAACCCTAGGAAGGAAAATCAGCCTATGGTTCAGGAAGGTCTCATGGAAATATCAGTGGTGGCAGCCATGTTGCGTCACTTTTGCGCTCCCCTTGGGCTGCCTTTCGCAGCTGCAGTGTGCCTGGAGCCCAGGGCTTCCTGGTTTTAAAAGTCCTAGGCCTAAGCCTAACAGTAACCCTAGGAAGGTAAATCAGCCGGGTATTAGGGTTCTTCCTAAGGGAAAAGCCGTGAAAGCAGCCATGTTGTGGCACTTCTGCACTCCCTTTGGGATGCCTTTGGCAGATGAAGTAAGCCTGGAACTCAGGGCTTCCTGGTTAAAAAAATCACAGCCCTAGGCTGAACCCTAACCCTAACCCTAGGCAGATAAATCAGCCTAGGTATAGGGATGGTGCCAAGGAAAAAGCTGTGAAAGCTGCCATGTTGTTGCACTTTTGTACTCCCCTTGGGATGCCTTGAACAGCTGCAGTGTGCCTGGATCCCAGGGCTTCCTAGTTTTAAAAATCCTAGCCCTAGGCCTAAGCCTAACAGTAACCCTGGGAAGGTAAATCAGCCTGGTGTTAGGCGTCTTGCCAAGGAAAAAGCCGTGAAAGCAGCCATGTTGTGGCACTTTTGCACTCCCTTTTGGATGCCTTTCACAGCTGCAGTGTGCCTGGAACTCAGGGCTTCCTGATTTTAAAAATCCTAGCCCTAGGCCGAACCCCAACCCTAAGACGAGAAAGGCAAATCAGCCAGGAATTAGGCATGTCCCCAAGGAAAAAGCTGTGGAGGCAGGCATGTTGTGGTACTTTTGCGCTCTTCTTGGCTAGTCCTTCGCAGCTGCTGTGTTCTTGGAACTCAGGGCTTTCTGGTTAATAGACCCTTACCCTAGGCGTAACTCAAACCTTAACCCTAGGAAGGAAAATCAGCCTATGGTTCCGGATGGACTCATGGAAATATCAGTGGTGGCAGCCAAGTTGCGTCACTTTTGCGCTCCCCTTGGGATGCCTGCCTTTCGCAGCTGCAGTGTGCCTGGAGCCCAGGGCTTCCTGGTTTTAAAAGTCCTAGGCCTAAGCCTAACAGTAACCCTAGGAAGGTAAATCAGCCGGGTATTAGGGTTCTTCCTAAGGGAAAAGCCGTGAAAGCAGCCATGTTGTGGCACTTCTGCACTCCCTTTGGGATGCCTTTGGCAGATGAAGTAAGCCTGGAACTCAGGGCTTCCTGGTTAAAGAAATCACAGCCCTAGGCTGAACCCTAACCCTAACCCTAGGCAGATAAATCAGCCTAGGTATAGGGATGGTGCCAAGGAAAAAGCTGTGAAAGCTGCCATGTTGTTGCACTTTTGTACTCCCCTTGGGATGCCTTGAACAGCTGCAGTGTGCCTGGAGCCCAGGGCTTCCTAGTTTTAAAAATCCTAGCCCTAGGCCTAAGCCTAACAGTAACCCTGGGAAGGCAAATCAGCCTGGTGTTAGGCGTCTTGCCAAGGAAAAAGCCGTGAAAGCAGCCATGTTGTGGCACTTTTGCACTCCCTTTTGGATGCCTTTCACAGCTCCAGTGTGCCTGGAACTCAGGGCTTCCTGATTTTAAAAATCCTAGCCCTAGGCCGAACCTCAAACCTAAGACGAGAAAGGCAAATCAGCCAGGAATTAGGCATGTCCCCAAGGAAAAAGCTGTGGAGGCAGGCATGTTGTGGTACTTTTGCGCTCTTCTTGGCTAGTCCTTCGCAGCTGCTGTGTTCTTGGAACTCAGGGCTTTCTGGTTAATAGAACCCTTACCCTAGGCGTAACTCAAACCTTAACCCTAGGAAGGAAAATCAGCCTATGGTTCAGGAAGGTCTCATGGAAATATCAGTGGTGGCAGCCATGTTGCGTCACTTTTGCGCTCCCCTTGGGCTGCCTTTCGCAGCTGCAGTGTGCCTGGAGCCCAGGGCTTCCTGGTTTTAAAAGTCCTAGGCCTAAGCCTAACAGTAACCCTAGGAAGGTAAATCAGCCGGGTATTAGGGTTCTTCCTAAGGGAAAAGCCGTGAAAGCAGCCATGTTGTGGCACTTCTGCACTCCCTTTGGGATGCCTTTGGCAGATGAAGTAAGCCTGGAACTCAGGGCTTCCTGGTTAAAAAAATCCAAGCCCTAGGCTGAACCCTAACCCTAACCCTAGGCAGATAAATCAGCCTAGGTATAGGGATGGTGCCAAGGAAAAAGCTGTGAAAGCTGCCATGTTGTTGCACTTTTGTACTCCCCTTGGGATGCCTTGAACAGCTGCAGTGTGCCTGGAGCCCAGGGCTTCCTAGTTTTAAAAATCCTAGCCCTAGGCCTAAGCCTAACAGTAACCCTGGGAAGGGAAATCAGCCTGGTGTTAGGCGTCTTGCCAAGGAAAAAGCCATGAAAGCAGCCATGTTGTGGCACTTTTGCACTCCCTTTTGGATGCCTTTCACAGCTGCAGTGTGCCTGGAACTCAGGGCTTCCTGCTTTTAAAAATCCTAGCCCTAGGCCGAACCCCAACCCTAAGACGAGAAAGGCAAATCAGCCAGGAATTAGGCATGTCCCCAAGGAAAAAGCTGTGGAGGCAGGCATGTTGTGGTACTTTTGCGCTCTTCTTGGGTAGTCCTTCGCAGCTGCTGTGTTCTTGGAACTCAGGGCTTTCTGGTTAATAGAGCCCTTACCCTAGGCGTAACTCAAACCTTAACCCTAGGAAGGAAAATCAGCCTATGGTTCGGGATGGTCTCATGGAAATATCAGTGGTGGCAGCCAAGTTGCGTCACTTTTGCGCTCCCCTTGGGATGCCTTTCGCAGCTGCAGTGTTCCTGGAGCCCAGGGCTTCCTGGTTTTAAAAGTCCTAGGCCTAAGCCTAACAGTAACCCTAGGAAGGTAAATCAGCCGGGTATTAGGGTTCTTCCTAAGGGAAAAGCCGTGAAAGCAGCCATGTTGTGGCACTTCTGCACTCCCTTTGGGATGCCTTTGGCAGATGAAGTAAGCCTGGAACTCAGGGCTTCCTGGTTAAAAAAATCACAGCCCTAGGCTGAACCCTAACCCTAACCCTAGGCAGATAAATCAGCCTAGGTATAGGGATGGTGCCAAGGAAAAAGCTGTGAAAGCTGCCATGTTGTTGCACTTTTGTACTCCCCTTGGGATGCCTTGAACAGCTGCAGTGTGCCTGGAGCCCAGGGCTTCCTAGTTTTAAAAATCCTAGCCCTAGGCCTAAGCCTAACAGTAACCCTGGGAAGGTAAATCAGCCTGGTGTTAGGCGTCTTGCCAAGGAAAAAGCCGTGAAAGCAGCCATGTTGTGGCACTTTTGCACTCCCTTTTGGATGCCTTTCACAGCTCCAGTGTGCCTGGAACTCAGGGCTTCCTGATTTTAAAAATCCTAGCCCTAGGCCGAACCCCAACCCTAAGACGAGAAAGGCAAATCAGCCAGGAATTAGGCATGTCCCCAAGGAAAAAGCTGTGGAGGCAGGCATGTTGTGGTACTTTTGCGCTCTTCTTGGCTAGTCCTTCGCAGCTGCTGTGTTCTTGGAACTCAGGGCTTTCTGGTTAATAGACCCTTACCCTAGGCGTAACTCAAACCTTAACCCTAGGAAGGAAAATCAGCCTATGGTTCGGGATGGTCTCATGGAAATATCAGTGGTGGCAGCCAAGTTGCGTCACTTTTGCGCTCCCCTTGGGATGCCTTTCGCAGCTGCAGTGTGCCTGGAGCCCAGGGCTTCCTGGTTTTAAAAGTCCTAGGCCTAAGCCTAACAGTAACCCTAGGAAGGTAAATCAGCCGGGTATTAGGGTTCTTCCTAAGGGAAAAGCCGTGAAAGCAGCCATGTTGTGGCACTTCTGCACTCCCTTTGGGATGCCTTTGGCAGATGAAGTAAGCCTGGAACTCAGGGCTTCCTGGTTAAAGAAATCACAGCCCTAGGCTGAACCCTAACCCTAACCCTAGGCAGATAAATCAGCCTAGGTATAGGGATGGTGCCAAGGAAAAAGCTGTGAAAGCTGCCATGTTGTTGCACTTTTGTACTCCCCTTGGGATGCCTTGAACAGCTGCAGTGTGCCTGGAGCTAAGGGCTTCCTAGTTTTAAAAATCCTAGCCCTTGGCCTAAGCCTAACAGTAACCCTGGGAAGGCAAATCAGCCTGGTTTTAGGCGTCTTGCCAAGGAAAAAGCCGTGAAAGCAGCCATGTTGTGGCACTTTTGCACTCCCTTTTGGATGCCTTTCACAGCTCCAGTGTGCCTGGAACTCAGGGCTTCCTGATTTTAAAAATCCTAGCCCTAGGCCGAACCTCAAACCTAAGACGAGAAAGGCAAATCAGCCAGGAATTAGGCATGTCCCCAAGGAAAAAGCTGTGGAGGCAGGCATGTTGTGGTACTTTTGCGCTCTTCTTGGGTAGTCCTTCGCAGCTGCTGTGTTCTTGGAACTCAGGGCTTTCTGGTTAATAGAACCCTTACCCTAGGCGTAAATCAAACCTTAACCCTAGGAAGGAAAATCAGCCTATGGTTCAGGAAGGTCTCATGGAAATATCAGTGGTGGCAGCCATGTTGCGTCACTTTTGCGCTCCCCTTGGGCTGCCTTTCGCAGCTGCAGTGTGCCTGGAGCCCAGGGCTTCCTGGTTTTAAAAGTCCTAGGCCTAAGCCTAACAGTAACCCTAGGAAGGTAAATCAGCCGGGTATTAGGGTTCTTCCTAAGGGAAAAGCCGTGAAAGCAGCCATGTTGTGGCACTTCTGCACTCCCTTTGGGATGCCTTTGGCAGATGAAGTAAGCCTGGAACTCAGGGCTTCCTGGTTAAAGAAATCCAAGCCCTAGGCTGAACCCTAACCCTAACCCTAGGCAGATAAATCAGCCTAGGTATAGGGATGGTGCCAAGGAAAAAGCTGTGAAAGCTGCCATGTTGTTGCACTTTTGTACTCCCCTTGGGATGCCTTGAACAGCTGCAGTGTGCCTGGAGCTAAGGGCTTCCTAGTTTTAAAAATCCTAGCCCTAGGCCTAAGCCTAACAGTAACCCTGGGAAGGTAAATCAGCCTGGTGTTAGGCGTCTTGCCAAGGAAAAAGCCGTGAAAGCAGCCATGTTGTGGCACTTTTGCACTCCCTTTTGGATGCCTTTCACAGCTGCAGTGTGCCTGGAACTCAGGGCTTCCTGCTTTTAAAAATCCTAGCCCTAGGCCGAACCCCAACCCTAAGACGAGAAAGGCAAATCAGCCAGGAATTAGGCATGTCCCCAAGGAAAAAGCTGTGGAGGCAGGCATGTTGTGGTACTTTTGCGCTCTTCTTGGCTAGTCCTTCGCAGCTGCTGTGTTCTTGGAACTCAGGGCTTTCTGGTTAATAGACCCTTACCCTAGGCGTAACTCAAACCTTAACCCTAGGAAGGAAAATCAGCCTATGGTTCGGGATGGACTCATGGAAATATCAGTGGTGGCAGCCAAGTTGCGTCACTTTTGCGCTCCCCTTGGGATGCCTGCCTTTCGCAGCTGCAGTGTGCCTGGAGCCCAGGGCTTCCTGGTTTTAAAAGTCCTAGGCCTAAGCCTAACAGTAACCCTAGGAAGGTAAATCAGCCGGGTATTAGGGTTCTTCCTAAGGGAAAAGCCGTGAAAGCAGCCATGTTGTGGCACTTCTGCACTCCCTTTGGGATGCCTTTGGCAGATGAAGTAAGCCTGGAACTCAGGGCTTCCTGGTTAAAGAAATCCAAGCCCTAGGCTGAACCCTAACCCTAACCCTAGGCAGATAAATCAGCCTAGGTATAGGGATGGTGCCAAGGAAAAAGCTGTGAAAGCTGCCATGTTGTTGCACTTTTGTACTCCCCTTGGGATGTCTTGAACAGCTGCAGTGTGCCTGGAGCCCAGGGCTTCCTAGTTTTAAAAATCCTAGCCCTAGGCCTAAGCCTAACAGTAACCCTGGGAAGGCAAATCAGCCTGGTGTTAGGCGTCTTGCCAAGGAAAAAGCCGTGAAAGCAGCCATGTTGTGGCACTTTTGCACTCCCTTTTGGATGCCTTTCACAGCTGCAGTGTGCCTGGAACTCAGGGCTTCCTGATTTTAAAAATCCTAGCCCTAGGCCGAACCCCAACCCTAAGACGAGAAAGGCAAATCAGCCAGGAATTAGGCATGTCCCCAAGGAAAAAGCTGTGGAGGCAGGCATGTTGTGGTACTTTTGCGCTCTTCTTGGCTAGTCCTTCGCAGCTGCTGTGTTCTTGGAACTCAGGGCTTTCTGGTTAATAGACCCTTACCCTAGGCGTAACTCAAACCTTAACCCTAGGAAGGAAAATCAGCCTATGGTTCGGGATGGTCTCATGGAAATATCAGTGGTGGCAGCCAAGTTGCGTCACTTTTGCGCTCCCCTTGGGATGCCTTTCGCAGCTGCAGTGTGCCTGGAGCCCAGGGCTTCCTGGTTTTAAAAGTCCTAGGCCTAAGCCTAACAGTAACCCTAGGAAGGTAAATCAGCCGGGTATTAGGGTTCTTCCTAAGGGAAAAGCCGTGAAAGCAGCCATGTTGTGGCACTTCTGCACTCCCTTTGGGATGCCTTTGGCAGATGAAGTAAGCCTGGAACTCAGGGCTTCCTGGTTAAAGAAATCACAGCCCTAGGCTGAACCCTAACCCTAACCCTAGGCAGATAAATCAGCCTAGGTATAGGGATGGTGCCAAGGAAAAAGCTGTGAAAGCTGCCATGTTGTTGCACTTTTGTACTCCCCTTGGGATGCCTTGAACAGCTGCAGTGTGCCTGGAGCCCAGGGCTTCCTAGTTTTAAAAATCCTAGCCCTTGGCCTAAGCCTAACAGTAACCCTGGGAAGGCAAATCAGCCTGGTGTAAGGCGTCTTGCCAAGGAAAAAGCCATGAAAGCAGCCATGTTGTGGCACTTTTGCACTCCCTTTTGGATGCCTTTCACAGCTGCAGTGTGCCTGGAACTCAGGGCTTCCTGCTTTTAAAAATCCTAGCCCTAGGCCGAACCCCAACCCTAAGACGAGAAAGGCAAATCAGCCAGGAATTAGGCATGTCCCCAAGGAAAAAGCTGTGGAGGCAGGCATGTTGTGGTACTTTTGCGCTCTTCTTGGCTAGTCCTTCGCAGCTGCTGTGTTCTTGGAACTCAGGGCTTTCTGGTTAATAGACCCTTACCCTAGGCGTAACTCAAACCTTAACCCTAGGAAGGAAAATCAGCCTATGGTTCGGGATGGTCTCATGGAAATATCAGTGGTGGCAGCCAAGTTGCGTCACTTTTGCGCTCCCCTTGGGATGCCTGCCTTTCGCAGCTGCAGTGTGCCTGGAGCCCAGGGCTTCCTGGTTTTAAAAGTCCTAGGCCTAAGCCTAACAGTAACCCTAGGAAGGTAAATCAGCCGGGTATTAGGGTTCTTCCTAAGGGAAAAGCCGTGAAAGCAGCCATGTTGTGGCACTTCTGCACTCCCTTTGGGATGCCTTTGGCAGATGAAGTAAGCCTGGAACTCAGGGCTTCCTGGTTAAAGAAATCCAAGCCCTAGGCTGAACCCTAACCCTAACCCTAGGCAGATAAATCAGCCTAGGTATAGGGATGGTGCCAAGGAAAAAGCTGTGAAAGCTGCCATGTTGTTGCACTTTTGTACTCCCCTTGGGATGTCTTGAACAGCTGCAGTGTGCCTGGAGCCCAGGGCTTCCTAGTTTTAAAAATCCTAGCCCTAGGCCTAAGCCTAACAGTAACCCTGGGAAGGCAAATCAGCCTGGTGTTAGGCGTCTTGCCAAGGAAAAAGCCGTGAAAGCAGCCATGTTGTGGCACTTTTGCACTCCCTTTTGGATGCCTTTCACAGCTCCAGTGTGCCTGGAACTCAGGGCTTCCTGATTTTAAAAATCCTAGCCCTAGGCCGAACCTCAAACCTAAGACGAGAAAGGCAAATCAGCCAGGAATTAGGCATGTCCCCAAGGAAAAAGCTGTGGAGGCAGGCATGTTGTGGTACTTTTGCGCTCTTCTTGGCTAGTCCTTCGCAGCTGCTGTGTTCTTGGAACTCAGGGCTTTCTGGTTAATAGAACCCTTACCCTAGGCGTAACTCAAACCTTAACCCTAGGAAGGAAAATCAGCCTATGGTTCAGGAAGGTCTCATGGAAATATCAGTGGTGGCAGCCATGTTGCGTCACTTTTGCGCTCCCCTTGGGCTGCCTTTCGCAGCTGCAGTGTGCCTGGAGCCCAGGGCTTCCTGGTTTTAAAAGTCCTAGGCCTAAGCCTAACAGTAACCCTAGGAAGGTAAATCAGCCGGGTATTAGGGTTCTTCCTAAGGGAAAAGCCGTGAAAGCAGCCATGTTGTGGCACTTCTGCACTCCCTTTGGGATGCCTTTGGCAGATGAAGTAAGCCTGGAACTCAGGGCTTCCTGGTTAAAAAAATCACAGCCCTAGGCTGAACCCTAACCCTAACCCTAGGCAGATAAATCAGCCTAGGTATAGGGATGGTGCCAAGGAAAAAGCTGTGAAAGCTGCCATGTTGTTGCACTTTTGTACTCCCCTTGGGATGCCTTGAACAGCTGCAGTGTGCCTGGATCCCAGGGCTTCCTAGTTTTAAAAATCCTAGCCCTAGGCCTAAGCCTAACAGTAACCCTGGGAAGGTAAATCAGCCTGGTGTTAGGCGTCTTGCCAAGGAAAAAGCCGTGAAAGCAGCCATGTTGTGGCACTTTTGCACTCCCTTTTGGATGCCTTTCACAGCTGCAGTGTGCCTGGAACTCAGGGCTTCCTGATTTTAAAAATCCTAGCCCTAGGCCGAACCCCAACCCTAAGACGAGAAAGGCAAATCAGCCAGGAATTAGGCATGTCCCCAAGGAAAAAGCTGTGGGGGCAGGCATGTTGTGGTACTTTTGCGCTCTTCTTGGCTAGTCCTTCGCAGCTGCTGTGTTCTTGGAACTCAGGGCTTTCTGGTTAATAGACCCTTACCCTAGGCGTAACTCAAACCTTAACCCTAGGAAGGAAAATCAGCCTATGGTTCGGGATGGTCTCATGGAAATATCAGTGGTGGCAGCCAAGTTGCGTCACTTTTGCGCTCCCCTTGGGATGCCTTTCGCAGCTGCAGTGTGCCTGGAGCCCAGGGCTTCCTGGTTTTAAAAGTCCTAGGCCTAAGCCTAACAGTAACCCTAGGAAGGTAAATCAGCCGGGTATTAGGGTTCTTCCTAAGGGAAAAGCCGTGAAAGCAGCCATGTTGTGGCACTTCTGCACTCCCTTTGGGATGCCTTTGGCAGATGAAGTAAGCCTGGAACTCAGGGCTTCCTGGTTAAAGAAATCACAGCCCTAGGCTGAACCCTAACCCTAACCCTAGGCAGATAAATCAGCCTAGGTATAGGGATGGTGCCAAGGAAAAAGCTGTGAAAGCTGCCATGTTGTTGCACTTTTGTACTCCCCTTGGGATGCCTTGAACAGCTGCAGTGTGCCTGGAGCCCAGGGCTTCCTAGTTTTAAAAATCCTAGCCCTTGGCCTAAGCCTAACAGTAACCCTGGGAAGGCAAATCAGCCTGGTGTAAGGCGTCTTGCCAAGGAAAAAGCCGTGAAAGCAGCCATGTTGTGGCACTTTTGCACTCCCTTTTGGATGCCTTTCACAGCTCCAGTGTGCCTGGAACTCAGGGCTTCCTGATTTTAAAAATCCTAGCCCTAGGCCGAACCCCAACCCTAAGACGAGAAAGGCAAATCAGCCAGGAATTAGGCATGTCCCCAAGGAAAAAGCTGTGGAGGCAGGCATGTTGTGGTACTTTTGCGCTCTTCTTGGGTAGTCCTTCGCAGCTGCTGTGTTCTTGGAACTCAGGGCTTTCTGGTTAATAGACCCTTACCCTAGGCGTAACTCAAACCTTAACCCTAGGAAGGAAAATCAGCCTATGGTTCGGGATGGACTCATGGAAATATCAGTGGTGGCAGCCAAGTTGCGTCACTTTTGCGCTCCCCTTGGGATGCCTGCCTTTCGCAGCTGCAGTGTGCCTGGAGCCCAGGGCTTCCTGGTTTTAAAAGTCCTAGGCCTAAGCCTAACAGTAACCCTAGGAAGGTAAATCAGCCGGGTATTAGGGTTCTTCCTAAGGGAAAAGCCGTGAAAGCAGCCATGTTGTGGCACTTCTGCACTCCCTTTGGGATGCCTTTGGCAGATGAAGTAAGCCTGGAACTCAGGGCTTCCTGGTTAAAAAAATCCAAGCCCTAGGCTGAACCCTAACCCTAACCCTAGGCAGATAAATCAGCCTAGGTATAGGGATGGTGCCAAGGAAAAAGCTGTGAAAGCTGCCATGTTGTTGCACTTTTGTACTCCCCTTGGGATGCCTTGAACAGCTGCAGTGTGCCTGGATCCCAGGGCTTCCTAGTTTTAAAAATCCTAGCCCTAGGCCTAAGCCTAACAGTAACCCTGGGAAGGTAAATCAGCCTGGTGTTAGGCGTCTTGCCAAGGAAAAAGCCGTGAAAGCAGCCATGTTGTGGCACTTTTGCACTCCCTTTTGGATGCCTTTCACAGCTGCAGTGTGCCTGGAACTCAGGGCTTCCTGATTTTAAAAATCCTAGCCCTAGGCCGAACCCCAACCCTAAGACGAGAAAGGCAAATCAGCCAGGAATTAGGCATGTCCCCAAGGAAAAAGCTGTGGAGGCAGGCATGTTGTGGTACTTTTGCGCTCTTCTTGGCTAGTCCTTCGCAGCTGCTGTGTTCTTGGAACTCAGGGCTTTCTGGTTAATAGACCCTTACCCTAGGCGTAACTCAAACCTTAACCCTAGGAAGGAAAATCAGCCTATGGTTCGGGATGGTCTCATGGAAATATCAGTGGTGGCAGCCAAGTTGCGTCACTTTTGCGCTCCCCTTGGGATGCCTTTCGCAGCTGCAGTGTGCCTGGAGCCCAGGGCTTCCTGGTTTTAAAAGTCCTAGGCCTAAGCCTAACAGTAACCCTAGGAAGGTAAATCAGCCGGGTATTAGGGTTCTTCCTAAGGGAAAAGCCGTGAAAGCAGCCATGTTGTGGCACTTCTGCACTCCCTTTGGGATGCCTTTGGCAGATGAAGTAAGCCTGGAACTCAGGGCTTCCTGGTTAAAGAAATCACAGCCCTAGGCTGAACCCTAACCCTAACCCTAG
Source organism: Ammospiza caudacuta (assembly GCF_027887145.1). Classification (NCBI taxonomy): domain Eukaryota; kingdom Metazoa; phylum Chordata; class Aves; order Passeriformes; family Passerellidae; genus Ammospiza; species Ammospiza caudacuta. The sequence goes on from NW_026682916.1 coordinate 140,661, forward strand.
GCAGATAAATCAGCCTAGGTATAGGGATGGTGCCAAGGAAAAAGCTGTGAAAGCTGCCATGTTGTTGCACTTTTGTACTCCCCTTGGGATGCCTTGAACAGCTGCAGTGTGCCTGGAGCCCAGGGCTTCCTAGTTTTAAAAATCCTAGCCCTTGGCCTAAGCCTAACAGTAACCCTGGGAAGGCAAATCAGCCTGGTGTAAGGCTTCTTGCCAAGGAAAAAGCCGTGAAAGCAGCCATGTTGTGGCACTTTTGCACTCCCTTTTGGATGCCTTTCACAGCTCCAGTGTGCCTGGAACTCAGGGCTTCCTGATTTTAAAAATCCTAGCCCTAGGCCGAACCCCAACCCTAAGACGAGAAAGGCAAATCAGCCAGGAATTAGGCATGTCCCCAAGGAAAAAGCTGTGGAGGCAGGCATGTTGTGGTACTTTTGCGCTCTTCTTGGCTAGTCCTTCGCAGCTGCTGTGTTCTTGGAACTCAGGGCTTTCTGGTTAATAGACCCTTACCCTAGGCGTAACTCAAACCTTAACCCTAGGAAGGAAAATCAGCCTATGGTTCGGGATGGACTCATGGAAATATCAGTGGTGGCAGCCAAGTTGCGTCACTTTTGCGCTCCCCTTGGGATGCCTGCCTTTCGCAGCTGCAGTGTGCCTGGAGCCCAGGGCTTCCTGGTTTTAAAAGTCCTAGGCCTAAGCCTAACAGTAACCCTAGGAAGGTAAATCAGCCGGGTATTAGGGTTCTTCCTAAGGGAAAAGCCGTGAAAGCAGCCATGTTGTGGCACTTCTGCACTCCCTTTGGGATGCCTTTGGCAGATGAAGTAAGCCTGGAACTCAGGGCTTCCTGGTTAAAGAAATCCAAGCCCTAGGCTGAACCCTAACCCTAACCCTAGGCAGATAAATCAGCCTAGGTATAGGGATGGTGCCAAGGAAAAAGCTGTGAAAGCTGCCATGTTGTTGCACTTTTGTACTCCCCTTGGGATGCCTTGAACAGCTGCAGTGTGCCTGGAGCCCAGGGCTTCCTAGTTTTAAAAATCCTAGCCTTTGGCCTAAGCCTAACAGTAACCCTGGGAAGGCAAATCAGCCTGGTGTTAGGCGTCTTGCCAAGGAAAAAGCCGTGAAAGCAGCCATGTTGTGGCACTTTTGCACTCCCTTTTGGATGCCTTTCACAGCTCCAGTGTGCCTGGAACTCAGGGCTTCCTGATTTTAAAAATCCTAGCCCTAGGCCGAACCTCAAACCTAAGACGAGAAAGGCAAATCAGCCAGGAATTAGGCATGTCCCCAAGGAAAAAGCTGTGGAGGCAGGCATGTTGTGGTACTTTTGCGCTCTTCTTGGGTAGTCCTTCGCAGCTGCTGTGTTCTTGGAACTCAGGGCTTTCTGGTTAATAGAACCCTTACCCTAGGCGTAACTCAAACCTTAACCCTAGGAAGGAAAATCAGCCTATGGTTCAGGAAGGTCTCATGGAAATATCAGTGGTGGCAGCCATGTTGCGTCACTTTTGCGCTCCCCTTGGGCTGCCTTTCGCAGCTGCAGTGTGCCTGGAGCCCAGGGCTTCCTGGTTTTAAAAGTCCTAGGCCTAAGCCTAACAGTAACCCTAGGAAGGTAAATCAGCCGGGTATTAGGGTTCTTCCTAAGGGAAAAGCCGTGAAAGCAGCCATGTTGTGGCACTTCTGCACTCCCTTTGGGATGCCTTTGGCAGATGAAGTAAGCCTGGAACTCAGGGCTTCCTGGTTAAAGAAATCACAGCCCTAGGCTGAACCCTAACCCTAACCCTAGGCAGATAAATCAGCCTAGGTATAGGGATGGTGCCAAGGAAAAAGCTGTGAAAGCTGCCATGTTGTTGCACTTTTGTACTCCCCTTGGGATGCCTTGAACAGCTGCAGTGTGCCTGGAGCCCAGGGCTTCCTAGTTTTAAAAATCCTAGCCCTAGGCCTAAGCCTAACAGTAACCCTGGGAAGGTAAATCAGCCTGGTGTTAGGCGTCTTGCCAAGGAAAAAGCCGTGAAAGCAGCCATGTTGTGGCACTTTTGCACTCCCTTTTGGATGCCTTTCACAGCTGCAGTGTGCCTGGAACTCAGGGCTTCCTGATTTTAAAAATCCTAGCCCTAGGCCGAACCCCAACCCTAAGACGAGAAAGGCAAATCAGCCAGGAATTAGGCATGTCCCCAAGGAAAAAGCTGTGGAGGCAGGCATGTTGTGGTACTTTTGCGCTCTTCTTGGCTAGTCCTTCGCAGCTGCTGTGTTCTTGGAACTCAGGGCTTTCTGGTTAATAGAGCCCTTACCCTAGGCGTAACTCAAACCTTAACCCTAGGAAGGAAAATCAGCCTATGGTTCGGGATGGTCTCATGGAAATATCAGTGGTGGCAGCCAAGTTGCGTCACTTTTGCGCTCCCCTTGGGCTGCCTTTCGCAGCTGCAGTGTGCCTGGAGCCCAGGGCTTCCTGGTTTTAAAAGTCCTAGGCCTAAGCCTAACAGTAACCCTAGGAAGGTAAATCAGCCGGGTATTAGGGTTCTTCCTAAGGGAAAAGCCGTGAAAGCAGCCATGTTGTGGCACTTCTGCACTCCCTTTGGGATGCCTTTGGCAGATGAAGTAAGCCTGGAACTCAGGGCTTCCTGGTTAAAAAAATCACAGCCCTAGGCTGAACCCTAACCCTAACCCTAGGCAGATAAATCAGCCTAGGTATAGGGATGGTGCCAAGGAAAAAGCTGTGAAAGCTGCCATGTTGTTGCACTTTTGTACTCCCCTTGGGATGCCTTGAACAGCTGCAGTGTGCCTGGAGCCCAGGGCTTCCTAGTTTTAAAAATCCTAGCCTTTGGCCTAAGCCTAACAGTAACCCTGGGAAGGCAAATCAGCCTGGTGTTAGGCGTCTTGCCAAGGAAAAAGCCGTGAAAGCAGCCATGTTGTGGCACTTTTGCACTCCCTTTTGGATGCCTTTCACAGCTCCAGTGTGCCTGGAACTCAGGGCTTCCTGATTTTAAAAATCCTAGCCCTAGGCCGAACCCCAACCCTAAGACGAGAAAGGCAAATCAGCCAGGAATTAGGCATGTCCCCAAGGAAAAAGCTGTGGAGGCAGGCATGTTGTGGTACTTTTGCGCTCTTCTTGGCTAGTCCTTCGCAGCTGCTGTGTTCTTGGAACTCAGGGCTTTCTGGTTAATAGACCCTTACCCTAGGCGTAACTCAAACCTTAACCCTAGGAAGGAAAATCAGCCTATGGTTCGGGATGCTCTCATGGAAATATCAGTGGTGGCAGCCAAGTTGCGTCACTTTTGCGCTCCCCTTGGGATGCCTTTCGCAGCTGCAGTGTGCCTGGAGCCCAGGGCTTCCTGGTTTTAAAAGTCCTAGGCCTAAGCCTAACAGTAACCCTAGGAAGGTAAATCAGCCGGGTATTAGGGTTCTTCCTAAGGGAAAAGCCGTGAAAGCAGCCATGTTGTGGCACTTCTGCACTCCCTTTGGGATGCCTTTGGCAGATGAAGTAAGCCTGGAACTCAGGGCTTCCTGGTTAAAGAAATCCAAGCCCTAGGCTGAACCCTAACCCTAACCCTAGGCAGATAAATCAGCCTAGGTATAGGGATGGTGCCAAGGAAAAAGCTGTGAAAGCTGCCATGTTGTTGCACTTTTGTACTCCCCTTGGGATGCCTTGAACAGCTGCAGTGTGCCTGGAGCCCAGGGCTTCCTAGTTTTAAAAATCCTAGCCCTAGGCCTAAGCCTAACAGTAACCCTGGGAAGGTAAATCAGCCTGGTGTTAGGCTTCTTGCCAAGGAAAAAGCCGTGAAAGCAGCCATGTTGTGGCACTTTTGCACTCCCTTTTGGATGCCTTTCACAGCTGCAGTGTGCCTGGAACTCAGGGCTTCCTGCTTTTAAAAATCCTAGCCCTAGGCCGAACCCCAACCCTAAGACGAGAAAGGCAAATCAGCCAGGAATTAGGCATGTCCCCAAGGAAAAAGCTGTGGAGGCAGGCATGTTGTGGTACTTTTGCGCTCTTCTTGGCTAGTCCTTCGCAGCTGCTGTGTTCTTGGAACTCAGGGCTTTCTGGTAAATAGACCCTTACCCTAGGCGTAACTCAAACCTTAACCCTAGGAAGGAAAATCAGCCTATGGTTCGGGATGGTCTCATGGAAATATCAGTGGTGGCAGCCAAGTTGCGTCACTTTTGCGCTCCCCTTGGGATGCCTTTCGCAGCTGCAGTGTGCCTGGAGCCCAGGGCTTCCTGGTTTTAAAAGTCCTAGGCCTAAGCCTAACAGTAACCCTAGGAAGGTAAATCAGCCGGGTATTAGGGTTCTTCCTAAGGGAAAAGCCGTGAAAGCAGCCATGTTGTGGCACTTCTGCACTCCCTTTGGGATGCCTTTGGCAGATGAAGTAAGCCTGGAACTCAGGGCTTCCTGGTTAAAGAAATCCAAGCCCTAGGCTGAACCCTAACCCTAACCCTAGGCAGATAAATCAGCCTAGGTATAGGGATGGTGCCAAGGAAAAAGCTGTGAAAGCTGCCATGTTGTTGCACTTTTGTACTCCCCTTGGGATGCCTTGAACAGCTGCAGTGTGCCTGGAGCCCAGGGCTTCCTAGTTTTAAAAATCCTAGCCCTAGGCCTAAGCCTAACAGTAACCCTGGGAAGGTAAATCAGCCTGGTGTTAGGCGTCTTGCCAAGGAAAAAGCCGTGAAAGCAGCCATGTTGTGGCACTTTTGCACTCCCTTTTGGATGCCTTTCACAGCTCCAGTGTGCCTGGAACTCAGGGCTTCCTGCTTTTAAAAATCCTAGCCCTAGGCCGAACCCCAACCCTAAGACGAGAAAGGCAAATCAGCCAGGAATTAGGCATGTCCCCAAGGAAAAAGCTGTGGAGGCAGGCATGTTGTGCTACTTTTGCGCTCTTCTTGGCTAGTCCTTCGCAGCTGCTGTGTTCTTGGAACTCAGGGCTTTCTGGTTAATAGACCCTTACCCTAGGCGTAACTCAAACCTTAACCCTAGGAAGGAAAATCAGCCTATGGTTCGGGATGGTCTCATGGAAATATCAGTGGTGGCAGCCAAGTTGCGTCACTTTTGCGCTCCCCTTGGGATGCCTTTCGCAGCTGCAGTGTGCCTGGAGCCCAGGGCTTCCTGGTTTTAAAAGTCCTAGGCCTAAGCCTAACAGTAACCCTAGGAAGGTAAATCAGCCGGGTATTAGGGTTCTTCCTAAGGGAAAAGCCGTGAAAGCAGCCATGTTGTGGCACTTCTGCACTCCCTTTGGGATGCCTTTGGCAGATGAAGTAAGCCTGGAACTCAGGGCTTCCTGGTTAAAGAAATCCAAGCCCTAGGCTGAACCCTAACCCTAACCCTAGGCAGATAAATCAGCCTAGGTATAGTGATGGTGCCAAGGAAAAAGCTGTGAAAGCTGCCATGTTGTTGCACTTTTGTACTCCCCTTGGGATGCCTTGAACAGCTGCAGTGTGCCTGGAGCCCAGGGCTTCCTAGTTTTAAAAATCCTAGCCCTAGGCCTAAGCCTAACAGTAACCCTGGGAAGGTAAATCAGCCTGGTGTTAGGCGTCTTGCCAAGGAAAAAGCCATGAAAGAAGCCATGTTGTGGCACTTTTGCACTCCCTTTTGGATGCCTTTCACAGCTCCACTGTGCCTGGAACTCAGGGCTTCCTGATTTTAAAAATCCTAGCCCTAGGCCGAACCCCAACCCTAAGACGAGAAAGGCAAATCAGCCAGGAATTAGGCATGTCCCCAAGGAAAAAGCTGTGGAGGCAGGCATGTTGTGCTACTTTTGCGCTCTTCTTGGGTAGTCCTTCGCAGCTGCTGTGTTCTTGGAACTCAGGGCTTTCTGGTTAATAGAACCCTTACCCTAGGCGTAACTCAAACCTTAACCCTCGGAAGGAAAATCAGCCTATGGTTCGGGATGGTCTCATGGAAATATCAGTGGTGGCAGCCAAGTTGCGTCACTTTTGCGCTCCCCTTGGGATGCCTTTCGCAGCTGCAGTGTGCCTGGAGCCCAGGGCTTCCTGGTTTTAAAAGTCCTAGGCCAAAGCCTAACAGTAACCCTAGGAAGGTAAATCAGCCGGGTATTAGGGTTCTTCCTAAGGGAAAAGCCGTGAAAGCAGCCATGTTGTGGCACTTCTGCACTCCCTTTGGGATGCCTTTGGCAGATGAAGTAAGCCTGGAACTCAGGGCTTCCTGGTTAAAGAAATCACAGCCCTAGGCTGAACCCTAACCCTAACCCTAGGCAGATAAATCAGCCTAGGTATAGGGATGGTGCCAAGGAAAAAGCTGTGAAAGCTGCCATGTTGTTGCACTTTTGTACTCCCCTTGGGATGCCTTGAACAGCTGCAGTGTGCCTGGAGCCCAGGGCTTCCTAGTTTTAAAAATCCTAGCCCTAGGCCTAAGCCTAACAGTAACCCTGGGAAGGTAAATCAGCCTGGTGTTAGGCGTCTTGCCAAGGAAAAAGCCGTGAAAGCAGCCATGTTGTGGCACTTTTGCACTCCCTTTTGGATGCCTTTCACAGCTCCAGTGTGCCTGGAACTCAGGGCTTCCTGATTTTAAAAATCCTAGCCCTAGGCTGAACCCCAACCCTAAGACGAGAAAGGCAAATCAGCCAGGAATTAGGCATGTCCCCAAGGAAAAAGCTGTGGAGGCAGGCATGTTGTGCTACTTTTGCGCTCTTCTTGGCTAGTCCTTCGCAGCTGCTGTGTTCTTGGAACTCAGGGCTTTCTGGTTAATAGACCCTTACCCTAGGCGTAACTCAAACCTTAACCCTAGGAAGGAAAATCAGCCTATGGTTCGGGATGCTCTCATGGAAATATCAGTGGTGGCAGCCAAGTTGCGTCACTTTTGCGCTCCCCTTGGGCTGCCTTTCGCAGCTGCAGTGTGCCTGGAGCCCAGGGCTTCCTGGTTTTAAAAGTCCTAGGCCTAAGCCTAACAGTAACCCTAGGAAGGTAAATCAGCCGGGTATTAGGGTTCTTCCTAAGGGAAAAGCCGTGAAAGCAGCCATGTTGTGGCACTTCTGCACTCCCTTTGGGATGCCTTTGGCAGATGAAGTAAGCCTGGAACTCAGGGCTTCCTGGTTAAAGAAATCCAAGCCCTAGGCTGAAGCCTAACCCTAACCCTAGGCAGATAAATCAGCCTAGGTATAGGGATGGTGCCAAGGAAAAAGCTGTGAAAGCTGCCATGTTGTTGCACTTTTGTACTCCCCTTGGGATGCCTTGAACAGCTGCAGTGTGCCTGGAGCCCAGGGCTTCCTAGTTTTAAAAATCCTAGCCTTAGGCCTAAGCCTAACAGTAACCCTGGGAAGGCAAATCAGCCTGGTGTTAGGCGTCTTGCCAAGGAAAAAGCCGTGAAAGCAGCCATGTTGTGGCACTTTTGCACTCCCTTTTGGATGCCTTTCACAGCTGCAGTGTGCCTGGAACTCAGGGCTTCCTGATTTTAAAAATCCTAGCCCTAGGCCGAACCTCAAACCTAAGACGAGAAAGGCAAATCAGCCAGGAATTAGGCATGTCCCCAAGGAAAAAGCTGTGGAGGCAGGCATGTTGTGGTACTTTTGCGCTCTTCTTGGCTAGTCCTTCGCAGCTGCTGTGTTCTTGGAACTCAGGGCTTTCTGGTTAATAGAACCCTTACCCTAGGCGTAAATCAAACCTTAACCCTAGGAAGGAAAATCAGCCTATGGTTCAGGAAGGTCTCATGGAAATATCAGTGGTGGCAGCCATGTTGCGTCACTTTTGCGCTCCCCTTGGGCTGCCTTTCGCAGCTGCAGTGTGCCTGGAGCCCAGGGCTTCCTGGTTTTAAAAGTCCTAGGCCTAAGCCTAACAGTAACCCTAGGAAGGTAAATCAGCCGGGTATTAGGGTTCTTCCTAAGGGAAAAGCCGTGAAAGCAGCCATGTTGTGGCACTTCTGCACTCCCTTTGGGATGCCTTTGGCAGATGAAGTAAGCCTGGAACTCAGGGCTTCCTGGTTAAAGAAATCCAAGCCCTAGGCTGAAGCCTAACCCTAACCCTAGGCAGATAAATCAGCCTAGGTATAGGGATGGTGCCAAGGAAAAAGCTGTGAAAGCTGCCATGTTGTTGCACTTTTGTACTCCCCTTGGGATGCCTTGAACAGCTGCAGTGTGCCTGGAGCCCAGGGCTTCCTAGTTTTAAAAATCCTAGCCCTAGGCCTAAGCCTAACAGTAACCCTGGGAAGGTAAATCAGCCTGGTGTTAGGCGTCTTGCCAAGGAAAAAGCCGTGAAAGCAGCCATGTTGTGGCACTTTTGCACTCCCTTTTGGATGCCTTTCACAGCTCCAGTGTGCCTGGAACTCAGGGCTTCCTGATTTTAAAAATCCTAGCCCTAGGCCGAACCCCAACCCTAAGACGAGAAAGGCAAATCAGCCAGGAATTAGGCATGTCCCCAAGGAAAAAGCTGTGGAGGCAGGCATGTTGTGGTACTTTTGCGCTCTTCTTGGCTAGTCCTTCGCAGCTGCTGTGTTCTTGGAACTCAGGGCTTTCTGGTTAATAGACCCTTACCCTAGGCGTAACTCAAACCTTAACCCTAGGAAGGAAAATCAGCCTATGGTTCGGGATGGTCTCATGGAAATATCAGTGGTGGCAGCCAAGTTGCGTCACTTTTGCGCTCCCCTTGGGCTGCCTTTCGCAGCTGCAGTGTGCCTGGAGCCCAGGGCTTCCTGGTTTTAAAAGTCCTAGGCCTAAGCCTAACAGTAACCCTAGGAAGGTAAATCAGCCGGGTATTAGGGTTCTTCCTAAGGGAAAAGCCGTGAAAGCAGCCATGTTGTGGCACTTCTGCACTCCCTTTGGGATGCCTTTGGCAGATGAAGTAAGCCTGGAACTCAGGGCTTCCTGGTTAAAGAAATCCAAGCCCTAGGCTGAACCCTAACCCTAACCCTAGGCAGATAAATCAGCCTAGGTATAGGGATGGTGCCAAGGAAAAAGCTGTGAAAGCTGCCATGTTGTTGCACTTTTGTACTCCCCTTGGGATGCCTTGAACAGCTGCAGTGTGCCTGGAGCTAAGGGCTTCCTAGTTTTAAAAATCCTAGCCCTAGGCCTAAGCCTAACAGTAACCCTGGGAAGGCAAATCAGCCTGGTGTTAGGCGTCTTGCCAAGGAAAAAGCCGTGAAAGCAGCCATGTTGTGGCACTTTTGCACTCCCTTTTGGATGCCTTTCACAGCTCCAGTGTGCCTGGAACTCAGGGCTTCCTGATTTTAAAAATCCTAGCCCTAGGCCGAACCTCAAACCTAAGACGAGAAAGGCAAATCAGCCAGGAATTAGGCATGTCCCCAAGGAAAAAGCTGTGGAGGCAGGCATGTTGTGGTACTTTTGCGCTCTTCTTGGGTAGTCCTTCGCAGCTGCTGTGTTCTTGGAACTCAGGGCTTTCTGGTTAATAGAACCCTTACCCTAGGCGTAAATCAAACCTTAACCCTAGGAAGGAAAATCAGCCTATGGTTCAGGATGGTCTCATGGAAATATCAGTGGTGGCAGCCATGTTGCGTCACTTTTGCGCTCCCCTTGGGCTGCCTTTCGCAGCTGCAGTGTGCCTGGAGCCCAGGGCTTCCTGGTTTTAAAAGTCCTAGGCCTAAGCCTAACAGTAACCCTAGGAAGGTAAATCAGCCGGGTATTAGGGTTCTTCCTAAGGGAAAAGCCGTGAAAGCAGCCATGTTGTGGCACTTCTGCACTCCCTTTGGGATGCCTTTGGCAGATGAAGTAAGCCTGGAACTCAGGGCTTCCTGGTTAAAAAAATCCAAGCCCTAGGCTGAACCCTAACCCTAACCCTAGGCAGATAAATCAGCCTAGGTATAGGGATGGTGCCAAGGAAAAAGCTGTGAAAGCTGCCATGTTGTTGCACTTTTGTACTCCCCTTGGGATGCCTTGAACAGCTGCAGTGTGCCTGGAGCTAAGGGCTTCCTAGTTTTAAAAATCCTAGCCCTAGGCCTAAGCCTAACAGTAACCCTGGGAAGGCAAATCAGCCTGGTGTTAGGCGTCTTGCCAAGGAAAAAGCCGTGAAAGCAGCCATGTTGTGGCACTTTTGCACTCCCTTTTGGATGCCTTTCACAGCTCCAGTGTGCCTGGAACTCAGGGCTTCCTGATTTTAAAAATCCTAGCCCTAGGCCGAACCTCAAACCTAAGACGAGAAAGGCAAATCAGCCAGGAATTAGGCATGTCCCCAAGGAAAAAGCTGTGGAGGCAGGCATGTTGTGGTACTTTTGCGCTCTTCTTGGGTAGTCCTTCGCAGCTGCTGTGTTCTTGGAACTCAGGGCTTTCTGGTTAATAGAACCCTTACCCTAGGCGTAAATCAAACCTTAACCCTAGGAAGGAAAATCAGCCTATGGTTCAGGAAGGTCTCATGGAAATATCAGTGGTGGCAGCCATGTTGCGTCACTTTTGCGCTCCCCTTGGGCTGCCTTTCGCAGCTGCAGTGTGCCTGGAGCCCAGGGCTTCCTGGTTTTAAAAGTCCTAGGCCTAAGCCTAACAGTAACCCTAGGAAGGTAAATCAGCCGGGTATTAGGGTTCTTCCTAAGGGAAAAGCCGTGAAAGCAGCCATGTTGTGGCACTTCTGCACTCCCTTTGGGATGCCTTTGGCAGATGAAGTAAGCCTGGAACTCAGGGCTTCCTGGTTAAAGAAATCACAGCCCTAGGCTGAACCCTAACCCTAACCCTAGGCAGATAAATCAGCCTAGGTATAGGGATGGTGCCAAGGAAAAAGCTGTGAAAGCTGCCATGTTGTTGCACTTTTGTACTCCCCTTGGGATGCCTTGAACAGCTGCAGTGTGCCTGGAGCCCAGGGCTTCCTAGTTTTAAAAATCCTAGCCCTAGGCCTAAGCCTAACAGTAACCCTGGGAAGGCAAATCAGCCTGGTGTTAGGCGTCTTGCCAAGGAAAAAGCCGTGAAAGCAGCCATGTTGTGGCACTTTTGCACTCCCTTTTGGATGCCTTTCACAGCTCCAGTGTGCCTGGAACTCAGGGCTTCCTGCTTTTAAATATCCTAGCCCTAGGCCGAACCCCAACCCTAAGACGAGAAAGGCAAATCAGCCAGGAATTAGGCATGTCCCCAAGGAAAAAGCTGTGGAGGCAGGCATGTTGTGGTACTTTTGCGCTCTTCTTGGGTAGTCCTTCGCAGCTGCTGTGTTCTTGGAACTCAGGGCTTTCTGGTTAATAGACCCTTACCCTAGGCGTAACTCAAACCTTAACCCTAGGAAGGAAAATCAGCCTATGGTTCGGGATGGTCTCATGGAAATATCAGTGGTGGCAGCCAAGTTGCGTCACTTTTGCGCTCCCCTTGGGCTGCCTTTCGCAGCTGCAGTGTGCCTGGAGCCCAGGGCTTCCTGGTTTTAAAAGTCCTAGGCCAAAGCCTAACAGTAACCCTAGGAAGGTAAATCAGCCGGGTATTAGGGTTCTTCCTAAGGGAAAAGCCGTGAAAGCAGCCATGTTGTGGCACTTCTGCACTCCCTTTGGGATGCCTTTGGCAGATGAAGTAAGCCTGGAACTCAGGGCTTCCTGGTTAAAGAAATCCAAGCCCTAGGCTGAACCCTAACCCTAACCCTAGGCAGATAAATCAGCCTAGGTATAGGGATGGTGCCAAGGAAAAAGCTGTGAAAGCTGCCATGTTGTTGCACTTTTGTACTCCCCTTGGGATGCCTTGAACAGCTGCAGTGTGCCTGGAGCCCAGGGCTTCCTAGTTTTAAAAATCCTAGCCCTAGGCCTAAGCCTAACAGTAACCCTGGGAAGGTAAATCAGCCTGGTGTTAGGCGTCTTGCCAAGGAAAAAGCCGTGAAAGCAGCCATGTTGTGGCACTTTTGCACTCCCTTTTGGATGCCTTTCACAGCTCCAGTGTGCCTGGAACTCAGGGCTTCCTGCTTTTAAAAATCCTAGCCCTAGGCCGAACCCCAACCCTAAGACGAGAAAGGCAAATCAGCCAGGAATTAGGCATGTCCCCAAGGAAAAAGCTGTGGAGGCAGGCATGTTGTGGTACTTTTGCGCTCTTCTTGGCTAGTCCTTCGCAGCTGCTGTGTTCTTGGAACTCAGGGCTTTCTGGTTAATAGACCCTTACCCTAGGCGTAACTAAAACCTTAACCCTAGGAAGGAAAATCAGCCTATGGTTCGGGATGGTCTCATGGAAATATCAGTGGTGGCAGCCAAGTTGCGTCACTTCTGCGCTCCCCTTGGGATGCCTTTTGCAGCTGCAGTGTGCCTGGAGCCCAGGGCTTCCTGGTTTTAAAAGTCCTAGGCCTAAGCCTAACAGTAACCCTAGGAAGGTAAATCAGCCGGGTATTAGGGTTCTTCCTAAGGGAAAAGCCGTGAAAGCAGCCATGTTGTGGCACTTCTGCACTCCCTTTGGGATGCCTTTGGCAGATGAAGTAAGCCTGGAACTCAGGGCTTCCTGGTTAAAGAAATCCAAGCCCTAGGCTGAACCCTAACCCTAACCCTAGGCAGATAAATCAGCCTAGGTATAGGGATGGTGCCAAGGAAAAAACTGTGAAAGCTGCCATGTTGTTGCACTTTTGTACTCCCCTTGGGATGCCTTGAACAGCTGCAGTGTGCCTGGAGCTAAGGGCTTCCTAGTTTTAAAAATCCTAGCCCTAGGCCTAAGCCTAACAGTAACCCTGGGAAGGTAAATCAGCCTGGTGTTAGGCGTCTTGCCAAGGAAAAAGCCGTGAAAGCAGCCATGTTGTGGCACTTTTGCACTCCCTTTTGGATGCCTTTCACAGCTGCAGTGTGCCTGGAACTCAGGGCTTCCTGATTTTAAAAATCCTAGCCCTAGGCCGAACCCCAACCCTAAGACGAGAAAGGCAAATCAGCCAGGAATTAGGCATGTCCCCAAGGAAAAAGCTGTGGAGGCAGGCATGTTGTGGTACTTTTGCGCTCTTCTTGGCTAGTCCTTCGCAGCTGCTGTGTTCTTGGAACTCAGGGCTTTCTGGTTAATAGACCCTTACCCTAGGCGTAACTCAAACCTTAACCCTAGGAAGGAAAATCAGCCTATGGTTCGGGATGGTCTCATGGAAATATCAGTGGTGGCAGCCAAGTTGCGTCACTTTTGCGCTCCCCTTGGGATGCCTTTCGCAGCTGCAGTGTGCCTGGAGCCCAGGGCTTCCTGGTTTTAAAAGTCCTAGGCCTAAGCCTAACAGTAACCCTAGGAAGGTAAATCAGCCGGGTATTAGGGTTCTTCCTAAGGGAAAAGCCGTGAAAGCAGCCATGTTGTGGCACTTCTGCACTCCCTTTGGGATGCCTTTGGCAGATGAAGTAAGCCTGGAACTCAGGGCTTCCTGGTTAAAGAAATCACAGCCCTAGGCTGAACCCTAACCCTAACCCTAGGCAGATAAATCAGCCTAGGTATAGTGATGGTGCCAAGGAAAAAGCTGTGAAAGCTGCCATGTTGTTGCACTTTTGTACTCCCCTTGGGATGCCTTGAACAGCTGCAGTGTGCCTGGAGCCCAGGGCTTCCTAGTTTTAAAAATCCTAGCCCTAGGCCTAAGCCTAACAGTAACCCTGGGAAGGGAAATCAGCCTGGTGTTAGGCGTCTTGCCAAGGAAAAAGCCGTGAAAGCAGCCATGTTGTGGCACTTTTGCACTCCCTTTTGGATGCCTTTCACAGCTCCAGTGTGCCTGGAACTCAGGGCTTCCTGCTTTTAAAAATCCTAGCCCTAGGCCGAACCCCAACCCTAAGACGAGAAAGGCAAATCAGCCATGAATTAGGCATGTCCCCAAGGAAAAAGCTGTGGAGGCAGGCATGTTGTGGTACTTTTGCGCTCTTCTTGGGTAGTCCTTCGCAGCTGCTGTGTTCTTGGAACTCAGGGCTTTCTGGTTAATAGAACCCTTACCCTAGGCGTAACTCAAACCTTAACCCTAGGAAGGAAAATCAGCCTATGGTTCGGGATGGTCTCATGGAAATATCAGTGGTGGCAGCCAAGTTGCGTCACTTTTGCGCTCCCCTTGGGATGCCTTTCGCAGCTGCAGTGTGCCTGGAGCCCAGGGCTTCCTGGTTTTAAAAGTCCTAGGCCTAAGCCTAACAGTAACCCTAGGAAGGTAAATCAGCCGGGTATTAGGGTTCTTCCTAAGGGAAAAGCCGTGAAAGCAGCCATGTTGTGGCACTTCTGCACTCCCTTTGGGATGCCTTTGGCAGATGAAGTAAGCCTGGAACTCAGGGCTTCCTGGTTAAAGAAATCACAGCCCTAGGCTGAACCCTAACCCTAACCCTAGGCAGATAAATCAGCCTAGGTATAGGGATGGTGCCAAGGAAAAAGCTGTGAAAGCTGCCATGTTGTTGCACTTTTGTACTCCCCTTGGGATGCCTTGAACAGCTGCAGTGTGCCTGGAGCCCAGGGCTTCCTAGTTTTAAAAATCCTAGCCCTAGGCCTAAGCCTAACAGTAACCCTGGGAAGGGAAATCAGCCTGGTGTTAGGCGTCTTGCCAAGGAAAAAGCCGTGAAAGCAGCCATGTTGTGGCACTTTTGCACTCCCTTTTGGATGCCTTTCACAGCTGCAGTGTGCCTGGAACTCAGGGCTTCCTGCTTTTAAAAATCCTAGCCCTAGGCCGAACCCCAACCCTAAGACGAGAAAGGCAAATCAGCCAGGAATTAGGCATGTCCCCAAGGAAAAAGCTGTGGAGGCAGGCATGTTGTGGTACTTTTGCGCTCTTCTTGGCTAGTCCTTCGCAGCTGCTGTGTTCTTGGAACTCAGGGCTTTCTGGTTAATAGAACCCTTACCCTAGGCGTAAATCAAACCTTAACCCTAGGAAGGAAAATCAGCCTATGGTTCAGGAAGGTCTCATGGAAATATCAGTGGTGGCAGCCATGTTGCGTCACTTTTGCGCTCCCCTTGGGATGCCTTTCGCAGCTGCAGTGTGCCTGGAGCCCAGGGCTTCCTGGTTTTAAAAGTCCTAGGCCTAAGCCTAACAGTAACTCTAGGAAGGTAAATCAGCCGGGTATTAGGGTTCTTCCTAAGGGAAAAGCCGTGAAAGCAGCCATGTTGTGGCACTTCTGCACTCCCTTTGGGATGCCTTTGGCAGATGAAGTAAGCCTGGAACTCAGGGCTTCCTGGTTAAAGAAATCACAGCCCTAGGCTGAACCCTAACCCTAACCCTAGGCAGATAAATCAGCCTAGGTATAGGGATGGTGCCAAGGAAAAAGCTGTGAAAGCTGCCATGTTGTTGCACTTTTGTACTCCCCTTGGGATGCCTTGAACAGCTGCAGTGTGCCTGGAGCCCAGGGCTTCCTAGTTTTAAAAATCCTAGCCCTTGGCCTAAGCCTAACAGTAACCCTGGGAAGGCAAATCAGCATGGTGTTAGGCGTCTTGCCAAGGAAAAAGCCGTGAAAGCAGCCATGTTGTGGCACTTTTGCACTCCCTTTTGGATGCCTTTCACAGCTCCAGTGTGCCTGGAACTCAGGGCTTCCTGCTTTTAAATATCCTAGCCCTAGGCCGAACCCCAACCCTAAGACGAGAAAGGCAAATCAGCCAGGAATTAGGCATGTCCCCAAGGAAAAAGCTGTGGAGGCAGGCATGTTGTGGTACTTTTGCGCTCTTCTTGGCTAGTCCTTCGCAGCTGCTGTGTTCTTGGAACTCAGGGCTTTCTGGTTAATAGACCCTTACCCTAGGCGTAACTCAAACCTTAACCCTAGGAAGGAAAATCAGCCTATGGTTCGGGATGCTCTCATGGAAATATCAGTGGTGGCAGCCATGTTGCGTCACTTTTGCGCTCCCCTTGGGATGCCTTTCGCAGCTGCAGTGTGCCTGGAGCCCAGGGCTTCCTGGTTTTAAAAGTCCTAGGCCAAAGCCTAACAGTAACCCTAGGAAGGTAAATCAGCCGGGTATTAGGGTTCTTCCTAAGGGAAAAGCCGTGAAAGCAGCCATGTTGTGGCACTTCTGCACTCCCTTTGGGATGCCTTTGGCAGATGAAGTAAGCCTGGAACTCAGGGCTTCCTGGTTAAAGAAATCACAGCCCTAGGCTGAACCCTAACCCTAACCCTAGGCAGATAAATCAGCCTAGGTATAGGGATGGTGCCAAGGAAAAAGCTGTGAAAGCTGCCATGTTGTTGCACTTTTGTACTCCCCTTGGGATGCCTTGAACAGCTGCAGTGTGCCTGGAGCCCAGGGCTTCCTAGTTTTAAAAATCCTAGCCCTAGGCCTAAGCCTAACAGTAACCCTGGGAAGGTAAATCAGCCTGGTGTTAGGCGTCTTGCCAAGGAAAAAGCCGTGAAAGCAGCCATGTTGTGGCACTTTTGCACTCCCTTTTGGATGCCTTTCACAGCTCCAGTGTGCCTGGAACTCAGGGCTTCCTGATTTTAAAAATCCTAGCCCTAGGCTGAACCCCAACCCTAAGACGAGAAAGGCAAATCAGCCAGGAATTAGGCATGTCCCCAAGGAAAAAGCTGTGGAGGCAGGCATGTTGTGCTACTTTTGCGCTCTTCTTGGCTAGTCCTTCGCAGCTGCTGTGTTCTTGGAACTCAGGGCTTTCTGGTTAATAGAACCCTTACCCTAGGCGTAAATCAAACCTTAACCCTAGGAAGGAAAATCAGCCTATGGTTCGGGATGGTCTCATGGAAATATCAGTGGTGGCAGCCAAGTTGCGTCACTTTTGCGCTCCCCTTGGGCTGCCTTTCGCAGCTGCAGTGTGCCTGGAGCCCAGGGCTTCCTGGTTTTAAAAGTCCTAGGCCTAAGCCTAACAGTAACCGTAGGAAGGTAAATCAGCCGGGTATTAGGGTTCTTCCTAAGGGAAAAGCCGTGAAAGCAGCCATGTTGTGGCACTTCTGCACTCCCTTTGGGATGCCTTTGGCAGATGAAGTAAGCCTGGAACTCAGGGCTTCCTGGTTAAAGAAATCCAAGCCCTAGGCTGAACCCTAACCCTAACCCTAGGCAGATAAATCAGCCTAGGTATAGGGATGGTGCCAAGGAAAAAGCTGTGAAAGCTGCCATGTTGTTGCACTTTTGTACTCCCCTTGGGATGCCTTGAACAGCTGCAGTGTGCCTGGAGCCCAGGGCTTCCTAGTTTCAAAAATCCTAGCCTTAGGCCTAAGCCTAACAGTAACCCTGGGAAGGGAAATCAGCCTGGTGTTAGGCGTCTTGCCAAGGAAAAAGCCGTGAAAGCAGCCATGTTGTGGCACTTTTGCACTCCCTTTTGGATGCCTTTCACAGCTCCAGTGTGCCTGGAACTCAGGGCTTCCTGATTTTAAAAATCCTAGCCCTAGGCCGAACCTCAAACCTAAGACGAGAAAGGCAAATCAGCCAGGAATTAGGCATGTCCCCAAGGAAAAAGCTGTGGAGGCAGGCATGTTGTGGTACTTTTGCGCTCTTCTTGGCTAGTCCTTCGCAGCTGCTGTGTTCTTGGAACTCAGGGCTTTCTGGTAAATAGAACCCTTACCCTAGACGTAACTCAAACCTTAACCCTAGGAAGGAAAATCAGCCTATGGTTCAGGAAGGTCTCATGGAAATATCAGTGGTGGCAGCCATGTTGCGTCACTTTTGCGCTCCCCTTGGGCTGCCTTTCGCAGCTGCAGTGTGCCTGGAGCCCAGGGCTTCCTGGTTTTAAAAGTCCTAGGCCTAAGCCTAACAGTAACCCTAGGAAGGTAAATCAGCCGGGTATTAGGGTTCTTCCTAAGGGAAAAGCCGTGAAAGCAGCCATGTTGTGGCACTTCTGCACTCCCTTTGGGATGCCTTTGGCAGATGAAGTAAGCCTGGAACTCAGGGCTTCCTGGTTAAAGAAATCACAGCCCTAGGCTGAACCCTAACCCTAACCCTAGGCAGATAAATCAGCCTAGGTATAGGGATGGTGCCAAGGAAAAAGCTGTGAAAGCTGCCATGTTGTTGCACTTTTGTACTCCCCTTGGGATGCCTTGAACAGCTGCAGTGTGCCTGGAGCCCAGGGCTTCCTAGTTTTAAAAATCCTAGCCCTAGGCCTAAGCCTAACAGTAACCCTGGGAAGGTAAATCAGCCTGGTGTTAGGCGTCTTGCCAAGGAAAAAGCCGTGAAAGCAGCCATGTTGTGGCACTTTTGCACTCCCTTTTGGATGCCTTTCACAGCTGCAGTGTGCCTGGAACTCAGGGCTTCCTGCTTTTAAAAATCCTAGCCCTAGGCCGAACCCCAACCCTAAGACGAGAAAGGCAAATCAGCCAGGAATTAGGCATGTCCCCAAGGAAAAAGCTGTGGAGGCAGGCATGTTGTGGTACTTTTGCGCTCTTCTTGGCTAGTCCTTCGCAGCTGCTGTGTTCTTGGAACTCAGGGCTTTCTGGTTAATAGAACCCTTACCCTAGGCGTAAATCAAACCTTAACCCTAGGAAGGAAAATCAGCCTATGGTTCAGGAAGGTCTCATGGAAATATCAGTGGTGGCAGCCATGTTGCGTCACTTTTGCGCTCCCCTTGGGATGCCTTTCGCAGCTGCAGTGTGCCTGGAGCCCAGGGCTTCCTGGTTTTAAAAGTCCTAGGCCTAAGCCTAACAGTAACCCTAGGAAGGTAAATCAGCCGGGTATTAGGGTTCTTCCTAAGGGAAAAGCCGTGAAAGCAGCCATGTTGTGGCACTTCTGCACTCCCTTTGGGATGCCTTTGGCAGATGAAGTAAGCCTGGAACTCAGGGCTTCCTGGTTAAAGAAATCACAGCCCTAGGCTGAACCCTAACCCTAACCCTAGGCAGATAAATCAGCCTAGGTATAGGGATGGTGCCAAGGAAAAAGCTGTGAAAGCTGCCATGTTGTTGCACTTTTGTACTCCCCTTGGGATGCCTTGAACAGCTGCAGTGTGCCTGGAGCCCAGGGCTTCCTAGTTTTAAAAATCCTAGCCCTTGGCCTAAGCCTAACAGTAACCCTGGGAAGGCAAATCAGCCTGGTGTTAGGCGTCTTGCCAAGGAAAAAGCCGTGAAAGCAGCCATGTTGTGGCACTTTTGCACTCCCTTTTGGATGCCTTTCACAGCTCCAGTGTGCCTGGAACTCAGGGCTTCCTGCTTTTAAATATCCTAGCCCTAGGCCGAACCCCAACCCTAAGACGAGAAAGGCAAATCAGCCAGGAATTAGGCATGTCCCCAAGGAAAAAGCTGTGGAGGCAGGCATGTTGTGGTACTTTTGCGCTCTTCTTGGCTAGTCCTTCGCAGCTGCTGTGTTCTTGGAACTCAGGGCTTTCTGGTTAATAGACCCTTACCCTAGGCGTAACTCAAACCTTAACCCTAGGAAGGAAAATCAGCCTATGGTTCGGGATGCTCTCATGGAAATATCAGTGGTGGCAGCCAAGTTGCGTCACTTTTGCGCTCCCCTTGGGATGCCTTTCGCAGCTGCAGTGTGCCTGGAGCCCAGGGCTTCCTGGTTTTAAAAGTCCTAGGCCAAAGCCTAACAGTAACCCTAGGAAGGTAAATCAGCCGGGTATTAGGGTTCTTCCTAAGGGAAAAGCCGTGAAAGCAGCCATGTTGTGGCACTTCTGCACTCCCTTTGGGATGCCTTTGGCAGATGAAGTAAGCCTGGAACTCAGGGCTTCCTGGTTAAAGAAATCACAGCCCTAGGCTGAACCCTAACCCTAACCCTAGGCAGATAAATCAGCCTAGGTATAGGGATGGTGCCAAGGAAAAAGCTGTGAAAGCTGCCATGTTGTTGCACTTTTGTACTCCCCTTGGGATGCCTTGAACAGCTGCAGTGTGCCTGGAGCCCAGGGCTTCCTAGTTTTAAAAATCCTAGCCCTAGGCCTAAGCCTAACAGTAACCCTGGGAAGGTAAATCAGCCTGGTGTTAGGCGTCTTGCCAAGGAAAAAGCCGTGAAAGCAGCCATGTTGTGGCACTTTTGCACTCCCTTTTGGATGCCTTTCACAGCTCCAGTGTGCCTGGAACTCAGGGCTTCCTGATTTTAAAAATCCTAGCCCTAGGCTGAACCCCAACCCTAAGACGAGAAAGGCAAATCAGCCAGGAATTAGGCATGTCCCCAAGGAAAAAGCTGTGGAGGCAGGCATGTTGTGGTACTTTTGCGCTCTTCTTGGCTAGTCCTTCGCAGCTGCTGTGTTCTTGGAACTCAGGGCTTTCTGGTTAATAGACCCTTACCCTAGGCGTAACTCAAACCTTAACCCTAGGAAGGAAAATCAGCCTATGGTTCGGGATGGTCTCATGGAAATATCAGTGGTGGCAGCCAAGTTGCGTCACTTTTGCGCTCCCCTTGGGCTGCCTTTCGCAGCTGCAGTGTGCCTGGAGCCCAGGGCTTCCTGGTTTTAAAAGTCCTAGGCCTAAGCCTAACAGTAACCGTAGGAAGGTAAATCAGCCGGGTATTAGGGTTCTTCCTAAGGGAAAAGCCATGAAAGCAGCCATGTTGTGGCACTTCTGCACTCCCTTTGGGATGCCTTTGGCAGATGAAGTAAGCCTGGAACTCAGGGCTTCCTGGTTAAAGAAATCCAAGCCCTAGGCTGAACCCTAACCCTAACCCTAGGCAGATAAATCAGCCTAGGTATAGGGATGGTGCCAAGGAAAAAGCTGTGAAAGCTGCCATGTTGTTGCACTTTTGTACTCCCCTTGGGATGCCTTGAACAGCTGCAGTGTGCCTGGAGCCCAGGGCTTCCTAGTTTCAAAAATCCTAGCCTTAGGCCTAAGCCTAACAGTAACCCTGGGAAGGGAAATCAGCCTGGTGTTAGGCGTCTTGCCAAGGAAAAAGCCGTGAAAGCAGCCATGTTGTGGCACTTTTGCACTCCCTTTTGGATGCCTTTCACAGCTCCAGTGTGCCTGGAACTCAGGGCTTCCTGATTTTAAAAATCCTAGCCCTAGGCCGAACCTCAAACCTAAGACGAGAAAGGCAAATCAGCCAGGAATTAGGCATGTCCCCAAGGAAAAAGCTGTGGAGGCAGGCATGTTGTGGTACTTTTGCGCTCTTCTTGGCTAGTCCTTCGCAGCTGCTGTGTTCTTGGAACTCAGGGCTTTCTGGTAAATAGAACCCTTACCCTAGACGTAACTCAAACCTTAACCCTAGGAAGGAAAATCAGCCTATGGTTCAGGAAGGTCTCATGGAAATATCAGTGGTGGCAGCCATGTTGCGTCACTTTTGCGCTCCCCTTGGGCTGCCTTTCGCAGCTGCAGTGTGCCTGGAGCCCAGGGCTTCCTGGTTTTAAAAGTCCTAGGCCTAAGCCTAACAGTAACCCTAGGAAGGTAAATCAGCCGGGTATTAGGGTTCTTCCTAAGGGAAAAGCCGTGAAAGCAGCCATGTTGTGGCACTTCTGCACTCCCTTTGGGATGCCTTTGGCAGATGAAGTAAGCCTGGAACTCAGGGCTTCCTGGTTAAAGAAATCACAGCCCTAGGCTGAACCCTAACCCTAACCCTAGGCAGATAAATCAGCCTAGGTATAGGGATGGTGCCAAGGAAAAAGCTGTGAAAGCTGCCATGTTGTTGCACTTTTGTACTCCCCTTGGGATGCCTTGAACAGCTGCAGTGTGCCTGGAGCCCAGGGCTTCCTAGTTTTAAAAATCCTAGCCCTAGGCCTAAGCCTAACAGTAACCCTGGGAAGGTAAATCAGCCTGGTGTTAGGCGTCTTGCCAAGGAAAAAGCCGTGAAAGCAGCCATGTTGTGGCACTTTTGCACTCCCTTTTGGATGCCTTTCACAGCTGCAGTGTGCCTGGAACTCAGGGCTTCCTGATTTTAAAAATCCTAGCCCTAGGCTGAACCCCAACCCTAAGACGAGAAAGGCAAATCAGCCAGGAATTAGGCATGTCCCCAAGGAAAAAGCTGTGGAGGCAGGCATGTTGTGGTACTTTTGCGCTCTTCTTGGCTAGTCCTTCGCAGCTGCTGTGTTCTTGGAACTCAGGGCTTTCTGGTTAATAGACCCTTACCCTAGGCGTAACTCAAACCTTAACCCTAGGAAGGAAAATCAGCCTATGGTTCGGGATGGTCTCATGGAAATATCAGTGGTGGCAGCCAAGTTGCGTCACTTTTGCGCTCCCCTTGGGATGCCTGCCTTTCGCAGCTGCAGTGTGCCTGGAGCCCAGGGCTTCCTGGTTTTAAAAGTCCTAGGCCTAAGCCTAACAGTAACCCTAGGAAGGTAAATCAGCCGGGTATTAGGGTTCTTCCTAAGGGAAAAGCCGTGAAAGCAGCCATGTTGTGGCACTTCTGCACTCCCTTTGGGATGCCTTTGGCAGATGAAGTAAGCCTGGAACTCAGGGCTTCCTGGTTAAAGAAATCCAAGCCCTAGGCTGAACCCTAACCCTAACCCTAGGCAGATAAATCAGCCTAGGTATAGGGATGGTGCCAAGGAAAAAGCTGTGAAAGCTGCCATGTTGTTGCACTTTTGTACTCCCCTTGGGATGCCTTGAACAGCTGCAGTGTGCCTGGAGCCCAGGGCTTCCTAGTTTTAAAAATCCTAGCCTTAGGCCTAAGCCTAACAGTAACCCTGGGAAGGCAAATCAGCCTGGTGTTAGGCGTCTTGCCAAGGAAAAAGCCGTGAAAGCAGCCATGTTGTGGCACTTTTGCACTCCCTTTTGGATGCCTTTCACAGCTCCAGTGTGCCTGGAACTCAGGGCTTCCTGATTTTAAAAATCCTAGCCCTAGGCCGAACCTCAAACCTAAGACGAGAAAGGCAAATCAGCCAGGAATTAGGCATGTCCCCAAGGAAAAAGCTGTGGAGGCAGGCATGTTGTGGTACTTTTGCGCTCTTCTTGGGTAGTCCTTCGCAGCTGCTGTGTTCTTGGAACTCAGGGCTTTCTGGTTAATAGAACCCTTACCCTAGGCGTAAATCAAACCTTAACCCTAGGAAGGAAAATCAGCCTATGGTTCAGGAAGGTCTCATGGAAATATCAGTGGTGGCAGCCATGTTGCGTCACTTTTGCGCTCCCCTTGGGATGCCTGCCTTTCGCAGCTGCAGTGTGCCTGGAGCCCAGGGCTTCCTGGTTTTAAAAGTCCTAGGCCTAAGCCTAACAGTAACCCTAGGAAGGTAAATCAGCCGGGTATTAGGGTTCTTCCTAAGGGAAAAGCCGTGAAAGCAGCCATGTTGTGGCACTTCTGCACTCCCTTTGGGATGCCTTTGGCAGATGAAGTAAGCCTGGTACTCAGGGCTTCCTGGTTAAAGAAATCCAAGCCCTAGGCTGAACCCTAACCCTAACCCTAGGCAGATAAATCAGCCTAGGTATAGGGATGGTGCCAAGGAAAAAGCTGTGAAAGCTGCCATGTTGTTGCACTTTTGTACTCCCCTTGGGATGCCTTGAACAGCTGCAGTGTGCCTGGAGCCCAGGGCTTCCTAGTTTTAAAAATCCTAGCCCTAGGCCTAAGCCTAACAGTAACCCTGGGAAGGTAAATCAGCCTGGTGTTAGGCGTCTTGCCAAGGAAAAAGCCGTGAAAGCAGCCATGTTGTGGCACTTTTGCACTCCCTTTTGGATGCCTTTCACAGCTCCAGTGTGCCTGGAACTCAGGGCTTCCTGATTTTAAAAATCCTAGCCCTAGGCTGAACCCCAACCCTAAGACGAGAAAGGCAAATCAGCCAGGAATTAGGCATGTCCCCAAGGAAAAAGCTGTGGAGGCAGGCATGTTGTGGTACTTTTGCGCTCTTCTTGGCTAGTCCTTCGCAGCTGCTGTGTTCTTGGAACTCAGGGCTTTCTGGTTAATAGACCCTTACCCTAGGCGTAACTCAAACCTTAACCCTAGGAAGGAAAATCAGCCTATGGTTCGGGATGGTCTCATGGAAATATCAGTGGTGGCAGCCAAGTTGCGTCACTTTTGCGCTCCCCTTGGGCTGCCTTTCGCAGCTGCAGTGTGCCTGGAGCCCAGGGCTTCCTGGTTTTAAAAGTCCTAGGCCTAAGCCTAACAGTAACCCTAGGAAGGTAAATCAGCCGGGTATTAGGGTTCTTCCTAAGGGAAAAGCCGTGAAAGCAGCCATGTTGTGGCACTTCTGCACTCCCTTTGGGATGCCTTTGGCAGATGAAGTAAGCCTGGAACTCAGGGCTTCCTGGTTAAAGAAATCACAGCCCTAGGCTGAACCCTAACCCTAACCCTAGGCAGATAAATCAGCCTAGGTATAGGGATGGTGCCAAGGAAAAAGCTGTGAAAGCTGCCATGTTGTTGCACTTTTGTACTCCCCTTGGGATGCCTTGAACAGCTGCAGTGTGCCTGGAGCCCAGGGCTTCCTAGTTTTAAAAATCCTAGCCCTAGGCCTAAGCCTAACAGTAACCCTGGGAAGGTAAATCAGCCTGGTGTTAGGCGTCTTGCCAAGGAAAAAGCCGTGAAAGCAGCCATGTTGTGGCACTTTTGCACTCCCTTTTGGATGCCTTTCACAGCTCCAGTGTGCCTGGAACTCAGGGCTTCCTGATTTTAAAAATCCTAGCCCTAGGCTGAACCCCAACCCTAAGACGAGAAAGGCAAATCAGCCAGGAATTAGGCATGTCCCCAAGGAAAAAGCTGTGGAGGCAGGCATGTTGTGGTACTTTTGCGCTCTTCTTGGCTAGTCCTTCGCAGCTGCTGTGTTCTTGGAACTCAGGGCTTTCTGGTTAATAGACCCTTACCCTAGGCGTAACTCAAACCTTAACCCTAGGAAGGAAAATCAGCCTATGGTTCGGGATGGTCTCATGGAAATATCAGTGGTGGCAGCCAAGTTGCGTCACTTTTGCGCTCCCCTTGGGCTGCCTTTCGCAGCTGCAGTGTGCCTGGAGCCCAGGGCTTCCTGGTTTTAAAAGTCCTAGGCCTAAGCCTAACAGTAACCCTAGGAAGGTAAATCAGCCGGGTATTAGGGTTCTTCCTAGGGGAAAAGCCGTGAAAGCAGCCATGTTGTGGCACTTCTGCACTCCCTTTGGGATGCCTTTGGCAGATGAAGTAAGCCTGGAACTCAGGGCTTCCTGGTTAAAGAAATCCAAGCCCTAGGCTGAACCCTAACCCTAACCCTAGGCAGATAAATCAGCCTAGGTATAGGGATGGTGCCAAGGAAAAAGCTGTGAAAGCTGCCATGTTGTTGCACTTTTGTACTCCCCTTGGGATGCCTTGAACAGCTGCAGTGTGCCTGGAGCCCAGGGCTTCCTAGTTTTAAAAATCCTAGCCTTAGGCCTAAGCCTAAAAGTAACCCTGGGAAGGCAAATCAGCCTGGTGTTAGGCGTCTTGCCAAGGAAAAAGCCGTGAAAGCAGCCATGTTGTGGCACTTTTGCACTCCCTTTTGGATGCCTTTCACAGCTCCAGTGTGCCTGGAACTCAGGGCTTCCTGATTTTAAAAATCCTAGCCCTAGGCCGAACCTCAAACCTAAGAAGAGAAAGGCAAATCAGCCAGGAATTAGGCATGTCCCCAAGGAAAAAGCTGTGGAGGCAGGCATGTTGTGGTACTTTTGCGCTCTTCTTGGCTAGTCCTTCGCAGCTGCTGTGTTCTTGGAACTCAGGGCTTTCTGGTCAATAGAACCCTTACCCTAGGCGTAAATCAAACCTTAACCCTAGGAAGGAAAATCAGACTATGGTTCAGGAAGGTCTCATGGAAATATCAGTGGTGGCAGCCATGTTGCGTCACTTTTGCGCTCCCCTTGGGCTGCCTTTCGCAGCTGCAGTGTGCCTGGAGCCCAGGGCTTCCTGGTTTTAAAAGTCCTAGGCCTAAGCCTAACAGTAACCCTAGGAAGGTAAATCAGCCGGGTATTAGGGTTCTTCCTAAGGGAAAAGCCGTGAAAGCAGCCATGTTGTGGCACTTCTGCACTCCCTTTGGGATGCCTTTGGCAGATGAAGTAAGCCTGGAACTCAGGGCTTCCTGGTTAAAGAAATCCAAGCCCTAGGCTGAACCCTAACCCTAACCCTAGGCAGATAAATCAGCCTAGGTATAGGGATGGTGCCAAGGAAAAAGCTGTGAAAGCTGCCATGTTGTTGCACTTTTGTACTCCCCTTGGGATGCCTTGAACAGCTGCAGTGTGCCTGGAGCCCAGGGCTTCCTAGTTTTAAAAATCCTAGCCCTAGGCCTAAGCCTAACAGTAACCCTGGGAAGGTAAATCAGCCTGGTGTTAGGCGTCTTGCCAAGGAAAAAGCCGTGAAAGCAGCCATGTTGTGGCACTTTTGCACTCCCTTTTGGATGCCTTTCACAGCTCCAGTGTGCCTGGAACTCAGGGCTTCCTGATTTTAAAAATCCTAGCCCTAGGCTGAACCCCAACCCTAAGACGAGAAAGGCAAATCAGCCAGGAATTAGGCATGTCCCCAAGGAAAAAGCTGTGGAGGCAGGCATGTTGTGGTACTTTTGCGCTCTTCTTGGCTAGTCCTTCGCAGCTGCTGTGTTCTTGGAACTCAGGGCTTTCTGGTTAATAGACCCTTACCCTAGGCGTAACTCAAACCTTAACCCTAGGAAGGAAAATCAGCCTATGGTTCGGGATGGTCTCATGGAAATATCAGTGGTGGCAGCCAAGTTGCGTCACTTTTGTGCTCCCCTTGGGCTGCCTTTCGCAGCTGCAGTGTGCCTGGAGCCCAGGGCTTCCTGGTTTTAAAAGTCCTAGGCCTAAGCCTAACAGTAACCCTAGGAAGGTAAATCAGCCGGGTATTAGGGTTCTTCCTAAGGGAAAAGCCGTGAAAGCAGCCATGTTGTGGCACTTCTGCACTCCCTTTGGGATGCCTTTGGCAGATGAAGTAAGCCTGGAACTCAGGGCTTCCTGGTTAAAGAAATCCAAGCCCTAGGCTGAACCCTAACCCTAACCCTAGGCAGATAAATCAGCCTAGGTATAGGGATGGTGCCAAGGAAAAAGCTGTGAAAGCTGCCATGTTGTTGCACTTTTGTACTCCCCTTGGGATGCCTTGAACAGCTGCAGTGTGCCTGGAGCCCAGGGCTTCCTAGTTTTAAAAATCCTAGCCTTAGGCCTAAGCCTAACAGTAACCCTGGGAAGGCAAATCAGCCTGGTGTTAGGCGTCTTGCCAAGGAAAAAGCCGTGAAAGCAGCCATGTTGTGGCACTTTTGCACTCCCTTTTGGATGCCTTTCACAGCTCCAGTGTGCCTGGAACTCAGGGCTTCCTGATTTTAAAAATCCTAGCCCTAGGCCGAACCTCAAACCTAAGACGAGAAAGGCAAATCAGCCAGGAATTAGGCATGTCCCCAAGGAAAAAGCTGTGGAGGCAGGCATGTTGTGGTACTTTTGCGCTCTTCTTGGGTAGTCCTTCGCAGCTGCTGTGTTCTTGGAACTCAGGGCTTTCTGGTTAATAGAACGCTTACCCTAGGCGTAAATCAAACCTTAACCCTAGGAAGGAAAATCAGCCTATGGTTCAGGAAGGTCTCATGGAAATATCAGTGGTGGCAGCCATGTTGCGTCACTTTTGCGCTCCCCTTGGGCTGCCTTTCGCAGCTGCAGTGTGCCTGGAGCCCAGGGCTTCCTGGTTTTAAAAGTCCTAGGCCTAAGCCTAACAGTAACCCTAGGAAGGTAAATCAGCTGGGTATTAGGGTTCTTCCTAAGGGAAAAGCCGTGAAAGCAGCCATGTTGTGGCACTTCTGCACTCCCTTTGGGATGCCTTTGGCAGATGAAGTAAGCCTGGAACTCAGGGCTTCCTGGTTAAAGAAATCACAGCCCTAGGCTGAACCCTAACCCTAACCCTAGGCAGATAAATCAGCCTAGGTATAGGGATGGTGCCAAGGAAAAAGCTGTGAAAGCTGCCATGTTGTTGCACTTTTGTACTCCCCTTGGGATGCCTTGAACAGCTGCAGTGTGCCTGGAGCCCAGGGCTTCTTAGTTTTAAAAATCCTAGCCCTAGGCCTAAGCCTAACAGTAACCCTGGGAAGGTAAATCAGCCTGGTGTTAGGCGTCTTGCCAAGGAAAAAGCCGTGAAAGCAGCCATGTTGTGGCACTTTTGCACTCCCTTTTGGATGCCTTTCACAGCTCCAGTGTGCCTGGAACTCAGGGCTTCCTGATTTTAAAAATCCTAGCCCTAGGCCGAACCCCAACCCTAAGACGAGAAAGGCAAATCAGCCAGGAATTAGGCATGTCCCCAAGGAAAAAGCTGTGGAGGCAGGCATGTTGTGGTACTTTTGCGCTCTTCTTGGCTAGTCCTTCGCAGCTGCTGTGTTCTTGGAACTCAGGGCTTTCTGGTTAATAGACCCTTACCCTAGGCGTAACTCAAACCTTAACCCTAGGAAGGAAAATCAGCCTATGGTTCGGGATGGTCTCATGGAAATATCAGTGGTGGCAGCCAAGTTGCGTCACTTTTGCGCTCCCCTTGGGATGCCTTTCGCAGCTGCAGTGTGCCTGGAGCCCAGGGCTTCCTGGTTTTAAAAGTCCTAGGCCTAAGCCTAACAGTAACCCTAGGAAGGTAAATCAGCCGGGTATTAGGGTTCTTCCTAAGGGAAAAGCCGTGAAAGCAGCCATGTTGTGGCACTTCTGCACTCCCTTTGGGATGCCTTTGGCAGATGAAGTAAGACTGGAACTCAGGGCTTCCTGGTTAAAGAAATCCAAGCCCTAGGCTGAACCCTAACCCTAACCCTAACCCTAGGCAGATAAATCAGCCTAGGTATAGGGATGGTGCCAAGGAAAAAGCTGTGAAAGCTGCCATGTTGTTGCACTTTTGTACTCCCCTTGGGATGCCTTGAACAGCTGCAGTGTGCCTGGAGCCCAGGGCTTCCTAGTTTTAAAAATCCTAGACCTAGGCCTAAGCCTAACAGTAACCCTGGGAAGGGAAATCAGCCTGGTGTTAGGCGTCCTGCCAAGGAAAAAGCCGTGAAACAGCCATGTTGTGGCACTTTTGCACTCCCTTTTGGATGCCTTTCACAGCTGCAGTGTGCCTGGAACTCAGGGCTTCCTGCTTTTAAAAATCCTAGCCCTAGGCCGAACCCCAACCCTAAGACGAGAAAGGCAAATCAGCCAGGAATTAGGCATGTCCCCAAGGAAAAAGCTGTGGAGGCAGGCATGTTGTGGTACTTTTGCGCTCTTCTTGGCTAGTCCTTCGCAGCTGCTGTGTTCTTGGAACTCAGGGCTTTCTGGTTAATAGACCCTTACCCTAGGCGTAACTCAAACCTTAACCCTAGGAAGGAAAATCAGCCTATGGTTCGGGATGGTCTCATGGAAATATCAGTGGTGGCAGCCAAGTTGCGTCACTTTTGCGCTCCCCTTGGGATGCCTTTCGCAGCTGCAGTGTGCCTGGAGCCCAGGGCTTCCTGGTTTTAAAAGTCCTAGGCCTAAGCCTAACAGTAACCCTAGGAAGGTAAATCAGCCGGGTATTAGGGTTCTTCCTAAGGGAAAAGCCGTGAAAGCAGCCATGTTGTGGCACTTCTGCACTCCCTTTGGGATGCCTTTGGCAGATGAAGTAAGACTGGAACTCAGGGCTTCCTGGTTAAAGAAATCACAGCCCTAGGCTGAACCCTAACCCTAACCCTAGGTAGATAAATCAGCCTAGGTATAGGGATGGTGCCAAGGAAAAAGCTGTGAAAGCTGCCATGTTGTTGCACTTTTGTACTCCCCTTGGGATGCCTTGAACAGCTGCAGTGTGCCTGGAGCCCAGGGCTTCCTAGTTTTAAAAATCCTAGCCCTAGGCCTAAGCCTAACAGTAACCCTGGGAAGGGAAATCAGCCTGGTGTTAGGCGTCTTGCCAAGGAAAAAGCCGTGAAAGCAGCCATGTTGTGGCACTTTTGCACTCCCTTTTGGATGCCTTTCACAGCTCCAGTGTGCCTGGAACTCAGGGCTTCCTGCTTTTAAAAATCCTAGCCCTAGGCTGAACCCCAACCCTAAGACGAGAAAGGCAAATCAGCCAGGAATTAGGCATGTCCCCAAGGAAAAAGCTGTGGAGGCAGGCATGTTGTGGTACTTTTGCGCTCTTCTTGGCTAGTCCTTCGCAGCTGCTGTGTTCTTGGAACTCAGGGCTTTCTGGTTAATAGACCCTTACCCTAGGCGTAACTCAAACCTTAACCCTAGGAAGGAAAATCAGCCTATGGTTCGGGATGGTCTCATGGAAATATCAGTGGTGGCAGCCAAGTTGCGTCACTTTTGCGCTCCCCTTGGGATGCCTGCCTTTCGCAGCTGCAGTGTGCCTGGAGCCCAGGGCTTCCTGGTTTTAAAAGTCCTAGGCCTAAGCCTAACAGTAACCCTAGGAAGGTAAATCAGCCGGGTATTAGGGTTCTTCCTAAGGGAAAAGCCGTGAAAGCAGCCATGTTGTGGCACTTCTGCACTCCCTTTGGGATGCCTTTGGCAGATGAAGTAAGCCTGGAACTCAGGGCTTCCTGGTTAAAGAAATCCAAGCCCTAGGCTGAACCCTAACCCTAACCCTAGGCAGATAAATCAGCCTAGGTATAGGGATGGTGCCAAGGAAAAAGCTGTGAAAGCTGCCATGTTGTTGCACTTTTGTACTCCCCTTGGGATGCCTTGAACAGCTGCAGTGTGCCTGGAGCCCAGGGCTTCCTAGTTTTAAAAATCCTAGCCCTAGGCCTAAGCCTAACAGTAACCCTGGGAAGGCAAATCAGCCTGGTGTTAGGCGTCTTGCCAAGGAAAAAGCCGTGAAAGCAGCCATGTTGTGGCACTTTTGCACTCCCTTTTGGATGCCTTTCACAGCTCCAGTGTGCCTGGAACTCAGGGCTTCCTGATTTTAAAAATCCTAGCCCTAGGCCGAACCTCAAACCTAAGACGAGAAAGGCAAATCAGCCAGGAATTAGGCATGTCCCCAAGGAAAAAGCTGTGGAGGCAGGCATGTTGTGGTACTTTTGCGCTCTTCTTGGGTAGTCCTTCGCAGCTGCTGTGTTCTTGGAACTCAGGGCTTTCTGGTTAATAGAACCCTTACCCTAGGCGTAAATCAAACCTTAACCCTAGGAAGGAAAATCAGCCTATGGTTCAGGAAGGTCTCATGGAAATATCAGTGGTGGCAGCCATGTTGCGTCACTTTTGCGCTCCCCTTGGGCTGCCTTTCGCAGCTGCAGTGTGCCTGGAGCCCAGGGCTTCCTGGTTTTAAAAGTCCTAGGCCTAAGCCTAACAGTAACCCTAGGAAGGTAAATCAGCCGGGTATTAGGGTTCTTCCTAAGGGAAAAGCCGTGAAAGCAGCCATGTTGTGGCACTTCTGCACTCCCTTTGGGATGCCTTTGGCAGATGAAGTAAGCCTGGAACTCAGGGCTTCCTGGTTAAAGAAATCACAGCCCTAGGCTGAACCCTAACCCTAACCCTAGGCAGATAAATCAGCATAGGTATAGGGATGGTGCCAAGGAAAAAGCTGTGAAAGCTGCCATGTTGTTGCACTTTTGTACTCCCCTTGGGATGCCTTGAACAGCTGCAGTGTGCCTGGAGCCCAGGGCTTCCTAGTTTTAAAAATCCTAGCCCTTGGCCTAAGCCTAACAGTAACCCTGGGAAGGGAAATCAGCCTGGTGTTAGGCGTCTTGCCAAGGAAAAAGCCGTGAAAGCAGCCATGTTGTGGCACTTTTGCACTCCCTTTTGGATGCCTTTCACAGCTGCAGTGTGCCTGGAACTCAGGGCTTCCTGATTTTAAAAATCCTAGCCCTAGGCCGAACCCCAACCCTAAGACGAGAAAGGCAAATCAGCCAGGAATTAGGCATGTCCCCAAGGAAAAAGCTGTGGAGGCAGGCATGTTGTGGTACTTTTGCGCTCTTCTTGGCTAGTCCTTCGCAGCTGCTGTGTTCTTGGAACTCAGGGCTTTCTGGTTAATAGACCCTTACCCTAGGCGTAACTCAAACCTTAACCCTAGGAAGGAAAATCAGCCTATGGTTCGGGATGGTCTCATGGAAATATCAGTGGTGGCAGCCAAGTTGCGTCACTTTTGCGCTCCCCTTGGGATGCCTTTCGCAGCTGCAGTGTGCCTGGAGCCCAGGGCTTCCTGGTTTTAAAAGTCCTAGGCCTAAGCCTAACAGTAACCCTAGGAAGGTAAATCAGCCGGGTATTAGGGTTCTTCCTAAGGGAAAAGCCGTGAAAGCAGCCATGTTGTGGCACTTCTGCACTCCCTTTGGGATGCCTTTGGCAGATGAAGTAAGCCTGGAACTCAGGGCTTCCTGGTTAAAGAAATCCAAGCCCTAGGCTGAACCCTAACCCTAACCCTAGGCAGATAAATCAGCCTAGGTATAGGGATGGTGCCAAGGAAAAAGCTGTGAAAGCTGCCATGTTGTTGCACTTTTGTACTCCCCTTGGGATGCCTTAAACAGCTGCAGTGTGCCTGGAGCCCAGGGCTTCCTAGTTTTAAAAATCCTAGCCCTAGGCCTAAGCCTAAGAGTAACCATGGGAAGGTAAATCAGCCTGGTGTTAGGCGTCTTGCCAAGGAAAAAGCCGTGAAAGCAGCCATGTTGTGGCACTTTTGCACTCCCTTTTGGATGCCTTTCACAGCTGCAGTGTGCCTGGAACTCAGGGCTTCCTGCTTTTAAAAATCCTAGCCCTAGGCCGAACCCCAACCCTAAGACGAGAAAGGCAAATCAGCCAGGAATTAGGCATGTCCCCAAGGAAAAAGCTGTGGAGGCAGGCATGTTGTGGTACTTTTGCGCTCTTCTTGGCTAGTCCTTCGCAGCTGCTGTGTTCTTGGAACTCAGGGCTTTCTGGTTAATAGACCCTTACCCTAGGCGTAACTCAAACCTTAACCCTAGGAAGGAAAATCAGCCTATGGTTCGGGATGGTCTCATGGAAATATCAGTGGTGGCAGCCAAGTTGCGTCACTTTTGCGCTCCCCTTGGGATGCCTTTCGCAGCTGCAGTGTGCCTGGAGCCCAGGGCTTCCTGGTTTTAAAAGTCCTAGGCCTAAGCCTAACAGTAACCCTAGGAAGGTAAATCAGCCGGGTATTAGGGTTCTTCCTAAGGGAAAAGCCGTGAAAGCAGCCATGTTGTGGCACTTCTGCACTCCCTTTGGGATGCCTTTGGCAGATGAAGTAAGCCTGGAACTCAGGGCTTCCTGGTTAAAGAAATCACAGCCCTAGGCTGAACCCTAACCCTAACCCTAGGCAGATAAATCAGCCTAGGTATAGGGATGGTGCCAAGGAAAAAGCTGTGAAAGCTGCCATGTTGTTGCACTTTTGTACTCCCCTTGGGATGCCTTGAACAGCTGCAGTGTGCCTGGAGCCCAGGGCTTCCTAGTTTTAAAAATCCTAGCCCTAGGCCTAAGCCTAACAGTAACCCTGAGAAGGCAAATCAGCCTGGTGTTAGGTGTCTTGCCAAGGAAAAAGCCGTGAAAGCAGCCATGTTGTGGCACTTTTGCACTCCCTTTTGGATGCCTTTCACAGCTCCAGTGTGCCTGGAACTCAGGGCTTCCTGATTTTAAAAATCCTAGCCCTAGGCCGAACCCCAACCCTAAGACGAGAAAGGCAAATCAGCCAGGAATTAGGCATGTCCCCAAGGAAAAAGCTGTGGAGGCAGGCATGTTGTGCTACTTTTGCGCTCTTCTTGGGTAGTCCTTTGCAGCTGCTGTGTTCTTGGAACTCAGGGCTTTCTGGTTAATAGACCCTTACCCTAGGCGTAACTCAAACCTTAACCCTAGGAAGGAAAATCAGCCTATGGTTCGGGATGGTCTCATGGAAATATCAGTGGTGGCAGCCAAGTTGCGTCGCTTTTGCGCTCCCCTTGGGATGCCTGCCTTTCGCAGCTGCAGTGTGCCTGGAGCCCAGGGCTTCCTGGTTTTAAAAGTCCTAGGCCTAAGCCTAACAGTAACCGTAGGAAGGTAAATCAGCCGGGTATTAGGGTTCTTCCTAAGGGAAAAGCCGTGAAAGCAGCCATGTTGTGGCACTTCTGCACTCCCTTTGGGATGCCTTTGGCAGATGAAGTAAGCCTGGAACTCAGGGCTTCCTGGTTAAAGAAATCCAAGCCCTAGGCTGAACCCTAACCCTAACCCTAGGCAGATAAATCAGCCTAGGTATAGGGATGGTGCCAAGGAAAAAGCTGTGAAAGCTGCCATGTTGTTGCACTTTTGTACTCCCCTTGGGATGCCTTGAACAGCTGCAGTGTGCCTGGAGCTAAGGGCTTCCTAGTTTTAAAAATCCTAGCCCTAGGCCTAAGCCTAACAGTAACCCTGGGAAGGTAAATCAGCCTGGTGTTAGGCTTCTTGCCAAGGAAAAAGCCGTGAAAGCAGCCATGTTGTGGCACTTTTGCACTCCCTTTTGGATGCCTTTCACAGCTCCAGTGTGCCTGGAACTCAGGGCTTCCTGCTTTTAAAAATCCTAGCCCTAGGCCGAACCCCAACCCTAAGACGAGAAAGGCAAATCAGCCAGGAATTAGGCATGTCCCCAAGGAAAAAGCTGTGGAGGCAGGCATGTTGTGGTACTTTTGCGCTCTTCTTGGCTAGTCCTTCGCAGCTGCTGTGTTCTTGGAACTCAGGGCTTTCTGGTTAATAGACCCTTACCCTAGGCGTAACTCAAACCTTAACCCTAGGAAGGAAAATCAGCCTATGGTTCGGGATGCTCTCATGGAAATATCAGTGGTGGCAGCCAAGTTGCGTCACTTTTGCGCTCCCCTTGGGATGCCTTTCGCAGCTGCAGTGTGCCTGGAGCCCAGGGCTTCCTGGTTTTAAAAGTCCTAGGCCTAAGCCTAACAGTAACCCTAGGAAGGTAAATCAGCCGGGTATTAGGGTTCTTCCTAAGGGAAAAGCCGTGAAAGCAGCCATGTTGTGGCACTTCTGCACTCCCTTTGGGATGCCTTTGGCAGATGAAGTAAGCCTGGAACTCAGGGCTTCCTGGTTAAAGAAATCACAGCCCTAGGCTGAACCCTAACCCTAACCCTAGGCAGATAAATCAGCCTAGGTATAGGGATGGTGCCAAGGAAAAAGCTGTGAAAGCTGCCATGTTGTTGCACTTTTGTACTCCCCTTGGGATGCCTTAAACAGCTGCAGTGTGCCTGGAGCCCAGGGCTTCCCAGTTTTAAAAATCCTAGCCCTAGGCCGAAGCCTAACAGTAACCCTGGGAAGGCAAATCAGCCTGGTGTTAGGCGTCTTGCCAAGGAAAAAGCCGTGAAACAGCCATGTTGTGGCACTTTTGCACTCCCTTTTGGATGCCTTTCACAGCTGCAGTGTGCCTGGAACTCAGGGCTTCCTGATTTTAAAAATCCTAGCCCTAGGCCGAACCCCAACCCTAAGACGAGAAAGGCAAATCAGCCAGGAATTAGGCATGTCCCCAAGGAAAAAGCTGTGGAGGCAGGCATGTTGTGGTACTTTTGCGCTCTTCTTGGCTAGTCCTTCGCAGCTGCTGTGTTCTTGGAACTCAGGGCTTTCTGGTTAATAGACCCTTACCCTAGGCGTAACTCAAACCTTAACCCTAGGAAGGAAAATCAGCCTATGGTTCGGGATGGTCTCATGGAAATATCAGTGGTGGCAGCCAAGTTGCGTCACTTTTGCGCTCCCCTTGGGATGCCTTTCGCAGCTGCAGTGTGCCTGGAGCCCAGGGCTTCCTGGTTTTAAAAGTCCTAGGCCTAAGCCTAACAGTAACCCTAGGAAGGTAAATCAGCCGGGTATTAGGGTTCTTCCTAAGGGAAAAGCCGTGAAAGCAGCCATGTTGTGGCACTTCTGCACTCCCTTTGGGATGCCTTTGGCAGATGAAGTAAGCCTGGAACTCAGGGCTTCCTGGTTAAAAAAATCCAAGCCCTAGGCTGAACCCTAACCCTAACCCTAGGCAGATAAATCAGCCTAGGTATAGGGATGGTGCCAAGGAAAAAGCTGTGAAAGCTGCCATGTTGTTGCACTTTTGTACTCCCCTTGGGATGCCTTGAACAGCTGCAGTGTGCCTGGAGCTAAGGGCTTCCTAGTTTTAAAAATCCTAGCCCTAGGCCTAAGCCTAACAGTAACCCTGGGAAGGTAAATCAGCCTGGTGTTAGGCGTCTTGCCAAGGAAAAAGCCGTGAAAGCAGCCATGTTGTGGCACTTTTGCACTCCCTTTTGGATGCCTTTCACAGCTCCAGTGTGCCTGGAACTCAGGGCTTCCTGATTTTAAAAATCCTAGCCCTAGGCCGAACCCCAACCCTAAGACGAGAAAGGCAAATCAGCCAGGAATTAGGCATGTCCCCAAGGAAAAAGCTGTGGAGGCAGGCATGTTGTGGTACTTTTGCGCTCTTCTTGGCTAGTCCTTCGCAGCTGCTGTGTTCTTGGAACTCAGGGCTTTCTGGTTAATAGACCCTTACCCTAGGCGTAACTCAAACCTTAACCCTAGGAAGGAAAATCAGCCTATGGTTCGGGATGGTCTCATGGAAATATCAGTGGTGGCAGCCAAGTTGTGCCACTTTTGCGCTCCCCTTGGGATGCCTTTCGCAGCTGCAGTGTGCCTGGAGCCCAGGGCTTCCTGGTTTTAAAAGTCCTAGGCCTAAGCCTAACAGTAACCCTAGGAAGGTAAATCAGCCGGGTATTAGGGTTCTTCCTAAGGGAAGAGCTGTGAAAGCAGCCATGTTGTGGCACTTCTGCACTCCCTTTGGGATGCCTTTGGCAGATGAAGTAAGCCTGGAACTCAGGGCTTCCTGGTTAAAAAAATCCAAGCCCTAGGCTGAACCCTAACCCTAACCCTAGGCAGATAAATCAGCCTAGGTATAGGGATGGTGCCAAGGAAAAAGCTGTGAAAGCTGCCATGTTGTTGCACTTTTGTACTCCCCTTGGGATGCCTTGAACAGCTGCAGTGTGCCTGGAGCTAAGGGCTTCCTAGTTTTAAAAATCCTAGCCCTAGGCCTAAGCCTAACAGTAACCCTGGGAAGGTAAATCAGCCTGGTGTTAGGCGTCTTGCCAAGGAAAAAGCCGTGAAAGCAGCCATGTTGTGGCACTTTTGCACTCCCTTTTGGATGCCTTTCACAGCTGCAGTGTGCCTGGAACTCAGGGCTTCCTGATTTTAAAAATCCTAGCCCTAGGCCAAACCCCAACCCTAAGATGAGAAAGGCAAATCAGCCAGGAATTAGGCATGTCCCCAAGGAAAAAGCTGTGGAGGCAGGCATGTTGTGGTACTTTTGCGCTCTTCTTGGCTAGTCCTTCGCAGCTGCTGTGTTCTTGGAACTCAGGGCTTTCTGGTTAA
This sequence comes from Ammospiza caudacuta, assembly GCF_027887145.1. Taxonomy (NCBI): domain Eukaryota; kingdom Metazoa; phylum Chordata; class Aves; order Passeriformes; family Passerellidae; genus Ammospiza; species Ammospiza caudacuta. Next base: position 177,397 of record NW_026682916.1, read on the forward strand.
TAGACCCTTACCCTAGGCGTAACTCAAACCTTAACCCTAGGAAGGAAAATCAGCCTATGGTTCGGGATGGTCTCATGGAAATATCAGTGGTGGCAGCCAAGTTACGTCACTTTTGCGCTCCCCTTGGGATGCCTGCCTTTCGCAGCTGCAGTGTGCCTGGAGCCCAGGGCTTCCTGGTTTTAAAAGTCCTAGGCCTAAGCCTAACAGTAACCCTAGGAAGGTAAATCAGCCGGGTATTAGGGTTCTTCCTAAGGGAAAAGCCGTGAAAGCAGCCATGTTGTGGCACTTCTGCACTCCCTTTGGGATGCCTTTGGCAGATGAAGTAAGCCTGGAACTCAGGGCTTCCTGGTTAAAGAAATCCAAGCCCTAGGCTGAACCCTAACCCTAACCCTAGGCAGATAAATCAGCCTAGGTATAGGGATGGTGCCAAGGAAAAAGCTGTGAAAGCTGCCATGTTGTTGCACTTTTGTACTCCCCTTGGGATGCCTTGAACAGCTGCAGTGTGCCTGGAGCTAAGGGCTTCCTAGTTTTAAAAATCCTAGCCCTAGGCCTAAGCCTAACAGTAACCCTGGGAAGGTAAATCAGCCTGGTGTTAGGCTTCTTGCCAAGGAAAAAGCCGTGAAAGCAGCCATGTTGTGGCACTTTTGCACTCCCTTTTGGATGCCTTTCACAGCTCCAGTGTGCCTGGAACTCAGGGCTTCCTGCTTTTAAAAATCCTAGCCCTAGGCTGAACCCCAACCCTAAGACGAGAAAGGCAAATCAGCCAGGAATTAGGCATGTCCCCAAGGAAAAAGCTGTGGAGGCAGGCATGTTGTGGTACTTTTGCGCTCTTCTTGGCTAGTCCTTCGCAGCTGCTGTGTTCTTGGAACTCAGGGCTTTCTGGTTAATAGACCCTTACCCTAGGCGTAACTCAAACCTTAACCCTAGGAAGGAAAATCAGCCTATGGTTCGGGATGGTCTCATGGAAATATCAGTGGTGGCAGCCAAGTTGCGTCACTTTTGCGCTCCCCTTGGGATGCCTGCCTTTCGCAGCTGCAGTGTGCCTGGAGCCCAGGGCTTCCTGGTTTTAAAAGTCCTAGGCCTAAGCCTAACAGTAACCCTAGGAAGGTAAATCAGCCGGGTATTAGGGTTCTTCCTAAGGGAAAAGCCGTGAAAGCAGCCATGTTGTGGCACTTCTGCACTCCCTTTGGGATGCCTTTGGCAGATGAAGTAAGCCTGGAACTCAGGGCTTCCTGGTTAAAGAAATCCAAGCCCTAGGCTGAACCCTAACCCTAACCCTAGGCAGATAAATCAGCCTAGGTATAGGGATGGTGCCAAGGAAAAAGCTGTGAAAGCTGCCATGTTGTTGCACTTTTGTACTCCCCTTGGGATGCCTTGAACAGCTGCAGTGTGCCTGGAGCTAAGGGCTTCCTAGTTTTAAAAATCCTAGCCCTAGGCCTAAGCCTAACAGTAACCCTGGGAAGGCAAATCAGCCTGGTGTTAGGCGTCTTGCCAAGGAAAAAGCCGTGAAACAGCCATGTTGTGGCACTTTTGCACTCCCTTTTGGATGCCTTTCACAGCTGCAGTGTGCCTGGAACTCAGGGCTTCCTGATTTTAAAAATCCTAGCCCTAGGCCGAACCCCAACCCTAAGACGAGAAAGGCAAATCAGCCAGGAATTAGGCATGTCCCCAAGGAAAAAGCTGTGGAGGCAGGCATGTTGTGCTACTTTTGCGCTCTTCTTGGCTAGTCCTTTGCAGCTGCTGTGTTCTTGGAACTCAGGGCTTTCTGGTTAATAGACCCTTACCCTAGGCGTAACTCAAACCTTAACCCTAGGAAGGAAAATCAGCCTATGGTTCGGGATGGTCTCATGGAAATATCAGTGGTGGCAGCCAAGTTGCGTCACTTTTGCGCTCCCCTTGGGATGCCTGCCTTTCGCAGCTGCAGTGTGCCTGGAGCCCAGGGCTTCCTGGTTTTAAAAGTCCTAGGCCTAAGCCTAACAGTAACCCTAGGAAGGTAAATCAGCCGGGTATTAGGGTTCTTCCTAAGGGAAAAGCCGTGAAAGCAGCCATGTTGTGGCACTTCTGCACTCCCTTTGGGATGCCTTTGGCAGATGAAGTAAGCCTGGAACTCAGGGCTTCCTGGTTAAAGAAATCACAGCCCTAGGCTGAACCCTAACCCTAACCCTAGGCAGATAAATCAGCCTAGGTATAGGGATGGTGCCAAGGAAAAAGCTGTGAAAGCTGCCATGTTGTTGCACTTTTGTACTCCCCTTGGGATGCCTTGAACAGCTGCAGTGTGCCTGGAGCCCAGGGCTTCCTAGTTGCAAAAATCCTAGCCCTAGGCCTAAGCCTAACAGTAACCCTGGGAAGGTAAATCAGCCTGGTGTTAGGCGTCTTGCCAAGGAAAAAGCCGTGAAAGCAGCCATGTTGTGGCACTTTTGCACTCCCTTTTGGATGCCTTTCACAGCTGCAGTGTGCCTGGAACTCAGGGCTTCCTGATTTTAAAAATCCTAGCCCTAGGCCGAACCCCAACCCTAAGACGAGAAAGGCAAATCAGCCAGGAATTAGGCATGTCCCCAAGGAAAAAGCTGTGGAGGCAGGCATGTTGTGGTACTTTTGCGCTCTTCTTGGCTAGTCCTTCGCAGCTGCTGTGTTCTTGGAACTCAGGGCTTTCTGGTTAATAGACCCTTACCCTAGGCGTAACTCAAACCTTAACCCTAGGAAGGAAAATCAGCCTATGGTTCGGGATGGTCTCATGGAAATATCAGTGGTGGCAGCCAAGTTGCGTCACTTTTGCGCTCCCCTTGGGATGCCTGCCTTTCGCAGCTGCAGTGTGCCTGGAGCCCAGGGCTTCCTGGTTTTAAAAGTCCTAGGCCTAAGCCTAACAGTAACCCTAGGAAGGTAAATCAGCCGGGTATTAGGGTTCTTCCTAAGGGAAAAGCCGTGAAAGCAGCCATGTTGTGGCACTTCTGCACTCCCTTTGGGATGCCTTTGGCAGATGAAGTAAGCCTGGAACTCAGGGCTTCCTGGTTAAAGAAATCCAAGCCCTAGGCTGAACCCTAACCCTAACCCTAGGCAGATAAATCAGCCTAGGTATAGGGATGGTGCCAAGGAAAAAGCTGTGAAAGCTGCCATGTTGTTGCACTTTTGTACTCCCCTTGGGATGCCTTAAACAGCTGCAGTGTGCCTGGAGCCCAGGGCTTCCCAGTTTTAAAAATCCTAGCCCTAGGCCTAAGCCTAACAGTAACCCTGGGAAGGCAAATCAGCCTGGTGTTAGGCGTCTTGCCAAGGAAAAAGCCGTGAAACAGCCATGTTGTGGCACTTTTGCACTCCCTTTTGGATGCCTTTCACAGCTGCAGTGTGCCTGGAACTCAGGGCTTCCTGATTTTAAAAATCCTAGCCCTAGGCCGAACCCCAACCCTAAGACGAGAAAGGCAAATCAGCCAGGAATTAGGCATGTCCCCAAGGAAAAAGCTGTGGAGGCAGGCATGTTGTGCTACTTTTGCGCTCTTCTAGGGTAGTCCTTCGCAGCTGCTGTGTTCTTGGAACTCAGGGCTTTCTGGTTAATAGACCCTTACCCTAGGCGTAACTCAAACCTTAACCCTAGGAAGGAAAATCAGCCTATGGTTCGGGATGGTCTCATGGAAATATCAGTGGTGGCAGCCAAGTTGCGTCACTTTTGCGCTCCCCTTGGGCTGCCTTTCGCAGCTGCAGTGTGCCTGGAGCCCAGGGCTTCCTGGTTTTAAAAGTCCTAGGCCTAAGCCTAACAGTAACCGTAGGAAGGTAAATCAGCCGGGTATTAGGGTTCTTCCTAAGGGAAAAGCCGTGAAAGCAGCCATGTTGTGGCACTTCTGCACTCCCTTTGGGATGCCTTTGGCAGATGAAGTAAGCCTGGAACTCAGGGCTTCCTGGTTAAAGAAATCCAAGCCCTAGGCTGAACCCTAACCCTAACCCTAGGCAGATAAATCAGCCTAGGTATAGGGATGGTGCCAAGGAAAAAGCTGTGAAAGCTGCCATGTTGTTGCACTTTTGTACTCCCCTTGGGATGCCTTGAACAGCTGCAGTGTGCCTGGAGCCCAGGGCTTCCCAGTATTAAAAATCCTAGCCCTAGGCCTAAGCCTAACAGTAACCCTGGGAAGGCAAATCAGCCTGGTGTTAGGCTTCTTGCCAAGGAAAAAGCCGTGAAACAGCCATGTTGTGGCACTTTTGCACTCCCTTTTGGATGCCTTTCACAGCTGCAGTGTGCCTGGAACTCAGGGCTTCCTGATTTTAAAAATCCTAGCCCTAGGCCGAACCCCAACCCTAAGACGAGAAAGGCAAATCAGCCAGGAATTAGGCATGTCCCCAAGGAAAAAGCTGTGGAGGCAGGCATGTTGTGGTACTTTTGCGCTCTTCTTGGCTAGTCCTTCGCAGCTGCTGTGTTCTTGGAACTCAGGGCTTTCTGGTTAATAGACCCTTACCCTAGGCGTAACTCAAACCTTAACCCTAGGAAGGAAAATCAGCCTATGGTTCGGGATGCTCTCATGGAAATATCAGTGGTGGCAGCCAAGTTGCGTCACTTTTGCGCTCCCCTTGGGATGCCTTTCGCAGCTGCAGTGTGCCTGGAGCCCAGGGCTTCCTGGTTTTAAAAGTCCTAGGCCTAAGCCTAACAGTAACCGTAGGAAGGTAAATCAGCCGGGTATTAGGGTTCTTCCTAAGGGAAAAGCCGTGAAAGCAGCCATGTTGTGGCACTTCTGCACTCCCTTTGGGATGCCTTTGGCAGATGAAGTAAGCCTGGAACTCAGGGCTTCCTGGTTAAAAAATCCAAGCCCTAGGCTGAACCCTAACCCTAGGCAGATAAATCAGCCTAGGTATAGGGATGGTGCCAAGGAAAAAGCTGTGAAAGCTGCCATGTTGTTGCACTTTTGTACTCCCCTTGGGATGCCTTGAACAGCTGCAGTGTGCCTGGAGCTAAGGGCTTCCTAGTTTTAAAAATCCTAGCCCTAGGCCTAAGCCTAACAGTAACCCTGGGAAGGTAAATCAGCCTGGTGTTAGGCGTCTTGCCAAGGAAAAAGCCGTGAAAGCAGCCATGTTGTGGCACTTTTGCACTCCCTTTTGGATGCCTTTCACAGCTCCAGTGTGCCTGGAACTCAGGGCTTCCTGATTTTAAAAATCCTAGCCCTAGGCCGAACCCCAACCCTAAGACGAGAAAGGCAAATCAGCCAGGAATTAGGCATGTCCCCAAGGAAAAAGCTGTGGAGGCAGGCATGTTGTGGTACTTTTGCGCTCTTCTTGGCTAGTCCTTCGCAGCTGCTGTGTTCTTGGAACTCAGGGCTTTCTGGTTAATAGACCCTTACCCTAGGCGTAACTCAAACCTTAACCCTAGGAAGGAAAATCAGCCTATGGTTCGGGATGGTCTCATGGAAATATCAGTGGTGGCAGCCACGTTGCGTCACTTTTGCGCTCCCCTTGGGATGCCTTTCGCAGCTGCAGTGTGCCTGGAGCCCAGGGCTTCCTGGTTTTAAAAGTCCTAGGCCTAAGCCTAACAGTAACCCTAGGAAGGTAAATCAGCCGGGTATTAGGGTTCTTCCTAAGGGAAAAGCTGTGAAAGCAGCCATGTTGTGGCACTTCTGCACTCCCTTTGGGATGCCTTTGGCAGATGAAGTAAGCCTGGAACTCAGGGCTTCCTGGTTAAAGAAATCCAAGCCCTAGGCTGAACCCTAACCCTAACCCTAGGCAGATGAATCAGCCTAGGTATAGGGATGGTGCCAAGGAAAAAGCTGTGAAAGCTGCCATGTTGTTGCACTTTTGTACTCCCCTTGGGATGCCTTGAACAGCTGCAGTGTGCCTGGAGCCCAGGGCTTCCTAGTTTCAAAAATCCTAGCCCTAGGCCTAAGCCTAACAGTAACCCTGAGAAGGTAAATCAGCCTGGTGTTAGGCGTCTTGCCAAGGAAAAAGCCGTGAAAGCAGCCATGTTGTGGCACTTTTGCACTCCCTTTTGGATGCCTTTCACAGCTCCAGTGTGCCTGGAACTCAGGGCTTCCTGATTTTAAAAATCCTAGCCCTAGGCCGAACCCCAACCCTAAGACGAGAAAGGCAAATCAGCCAGGAATTAGGCATGTCCCCAAGGAAAAAGCTGTGGAGGCAGGCATGTTGTGGTACTTTTGCGCTCTTCTTGGCTAGTCTTTCGCAGCTGCTGTGTTCTTGGAACTCAGGGCTTTCTGGTAAATAAAAACCTTACCCTAGGCGTAACTCAAACTTTAACCCTAGGAAGGAAAATCAGCCTATGGTTCGGGATGGTCTCATGGAAATATCAGTGGTGGCAGCCAAGTTGCGTCACTTTTGCGCTCCCCTTGGGATGCCTTTCGCAGCTGCAGTGTGCCTGGAGCCCAGGGCTTCCTGGTTTTAAAAGTCCTAGGCCTAAGCCTAACAGTAACCCTAGGAAGGTAAATCAGCCGGGTATTAGGGTTCTTCCTAAGGGAAAAGCCGTGAAAGCAGCCATGTTGTGGCACTTCTGCACTCCCTTTGGGATGCCTTTGGCAGATGAAGTAAGCCTGGAACTCAGGGCTTCCTGGTTAAAGAAATCCAAGCCCTAGGCTGAACCCTCACCCTAACCCTAGGCAGATAAATCAGCCTAGGTATAGGGATGGTGCCAAGGAAAAAGCTGTGAAAGCTGCCATGTTGTTGCACTTTTGTACTCCCCTTGGGATGCCTTGAACAGCTGCAGTGTGCCTGGAGCCCAGGGCTTCCTAGTTTTAAAAATCCTAGCCCTAGGCCTAAGCCTAACAGTAACCCTGGGAAGGTAAATCAGCCTGGTGTTAGGCTTCTTGCCAAGGAAAAAGCCGTGAAAGCAGCCATGTTGTGGCACTTTTGCACTCCCTTTTGGATGCCTTTCACAGCTCCAGTGTGCCTGGAACTCAGGGCTTCCTGATTTTAAAAATCCTAGCCCTAGGCCGAACCCCAACCCTAAGACGAGAAAGGCAAATCAGCCAGGAATTAGGCATGTCCCCAAGGAAAAAGCTGTGGAGGCAGGCATGTTGTGGTACTTTTGCGCTCTTCTTGGCTAGTCCTTCGCAGCTGCTGTGTTCTTGGAACTCAGGGCTTTCTGGTTAATAGACCCTTACCCTAGGCGTAACTCAAACCTTAACCCTAGGAAGGAAAATCAGCCTATGGTTCGGGATGGTCTCATGGAAATATCAGTGGTGGCAGCCAAGTTGCGTCACTTTTGCGCTCCCCTTGGGCTGCCTTTCGCAGCTGCAGTGTGCCTGGAGCCCAGGGCTTCCTGGTTTTAAAAGTCCTAGGCCTAAGCCTAACAGTAACCCTAGGAAGGTAAATCAGCCGGGTATTAGGGTTCTTCCTAAGGGAAAAGCCGTGAAAGCAGCCATGTTGTGGCACTTCTGCACTCCCTTTGGGATGCCTTTGGCAGATGAAGTAAGCCTGGAACTCAGGGCTTCCTGGTTAAAGAAATCCAAGCCCTAGGCTGAACCCTAACCCTAACCCTAGGCAGATAAATCAGCCTAGGTATAGGGATGGTGCCAAGGAAAAAGCTGTGAAAGCTGCCATGTTGTTGCACTTTTGTACTCCCCTTGGGATGCCTTAAACAGCTGCAGTGTGCCTGGAGCCCAGGGCTTCCTAGTTTTAAAAATCCTAGCCCTAGGCCTAAGCCTAACAGTAACCATGGGAAGGTAAATCAGCCTGGTGTTAGGCGTCTTGCCAAGGAAAAAGCCGTGAAAGCAGCCATGTTGTGGCACTTTTGCACTCCCTTTTGGATGCCTTTCACAGCTCCAGTGTGCCTGGAACTCAGGGCTTCCTGATTTTAAAAATCCTAGCCCTAGGCCGAACCCCAACCCTAAGACGAGAAAGGCAAATCAGCCAGGAATTAGGCATGTCCACAAGGAAAAAGCTGTGGAGGCAGGCATGTTGTGCTACTTTTGCGCTCTTCTTGGCTAGTCCTTCGCAGCTGCTGTGTTCTTGGAACTCAGGGCTTTCTGGTTAATAGACCCTTACCCTAGGCGTAACTCAAACCTTAACCCTAGGAAGGAAAATCAGCCTATGGTTCGGGATGGTCTCATGGAAATATCAGTGGTGGCAGCCAAGTTGCGTCACTTTTGCGCTCCCCTTGGGCTGCCTTTCGCAGCTGCAGTGTGCCTGGAGCCCAGGGCTTCCTGGTTTTAAAAGTCCTAGGCCTAAGCCTAACAGTAACCGTAGGAAGGTAAATCAGCCGGGTATTAGGGTTCTTCCTAAGGGAAAAGCCGTGAAAGCAGCCATGTTGTGGCACTTCTGCACTCCCTTTGGGATGCCTTTGGCAGATGAAGTAAGCCTGGAACTCAGGGCTTCCTGGTTAAAGAAATCCAAGCCCTAGGCTGAACCCTAACCCTAACCCTAGGCAGATAAATCAGCCTAGGTATAGGGATGGTGCCAAGGAAAAAGCTGTGAAAGCTGCCATGTTGTTGCACTTTTGTACTCCCCTTGGGATGCCTTAAACAGCTGCAGTGTGCCTGGAGCCCAGGGCTTCCTAGTTTTAAAAATCCTAGCCCTAGGCCTAAGCCTAACAGTAACCATGGGAAGGCAAATCAGCCTGGTGTTAGGCGTCTTGCCAAGGAAAAAGCCGTGAAACAGCCATGTTGTGGCACTTTTGCACTCCCTTTTGGATGCCTTTCACAGCTCCAGTGTGCCTGGAACTCAGGGCTTCCTGATTTTAAAAATCCTAGCCCTAGGCCGAACCCCAACCCTAAGACGAGAAAGGCAAATCAGCCAGGAATTAGGCATGTCCCCAAGGAAAAAGCTGTGGAGGCAGGCATGTTGTGCTACTTTTGCGCGCTTCTTGGCTAGTCCTTCGCAGCTGCTGTGTTCTTGGAACTCAGGGCTTTCTGGTTAATAGACCCTTACCCTAGGCGTAACTCAAACCTTAACCCTAGGAAGGAAAATCAGCCTATGGTTCGGGATGGTCTCATGGAAATATCAGTGGTGGCAGCCAAGTTGCGTCACTTTTGCGCTCCCCTTGGGATGCCTTTCGCAGCTGCAGTGTGCCTGGAGCCCAGGGCTTCCTGGTTTTAAAAGTCCTAGGCCTAAGCCTAACAGTAACCCTAGGAAGGTAAATCAGCCGGGTATTAGGGTTCTTCCTAAGGGAAAAGCCGTGAAAGCAGCCATGTTGTGGCACTTCTGCACTCCCTTTGGGATGCCTTTGGCAGATGAAGTAAGCCTGGAACTCAGGGCTTCCTGGTTAAAAAAATCCAAGCCCTAGGCTGAACCCTAACCCTAACCCTAGGCAGATAAATCAGCCTAGGTATAGGGATGGTGCCAAGGAAAAAGCTGTGAAAGCTGCCATGTTGTTGCACTTTTGTACTCCCCTTGGGATGCCTTGAACAGCTGCAGTGTGCCTGGAGCTAAGGGCTTCCTAGTTTTAAAAATCCTAGCCCTAGGCCTAAGCCTAACAGTAACCCTGAGAAGGTAAATCAGCCTGGTGTTAGGCGTCTTGCCAAGGAAAAAGCCGTGAAAGCAGCCATGTTGTGGCACTTTTGCACTCCCTTTTGGATGCCTTTCACAGCTCCAGTGTGCCTGGAACTCAGGGCTTCCTGCTTTTAAAAATCCTAGCCCTAGGCCGAACCCCAACCCTAAGACGAGAAAGGCAAATCAGCCAGGAATTAGGCATGTCCCCAAGGAAAAAGCTGTGGAGGCAGGCATGTTGTGCTACTTTTGTGCTCTTCTTGGCTAGTCCTTCGCAGCTGCTGTGTTCTTGGAACTCAGGGCTTTCTGGTTAATAGACCCTTACCCTAGGCGTAACTCAAACCTTAACCCTAGGAAGGAAAATCAGCCTATGGTTCGGGATGCTCTCATGGAAATATCAGTGGTGGCAGCCAAGTTGCGTCATTTTTGCGCTCCCCTTGGGATGCCTTTCGCAGCTGCAGTGTGCCTGGAGCCCAGGGCTTCCTGGTTTTAAAAGTCCTAGGCCTAAGCCTAACAGTAACCCTAGGAAGGTAAATCAGCCGGGTATTAGGGTTCTTCCTAAGGGAAAAGCCGTGAAAGCAGCCATGTTGTGGCACTTCTGCACTCCCTTTGGCATGCCTTTGGCAGATGAAGTAAGCCTGGAACTCAGGGCTTCCTGGTTAAAAAAATCCAAGGCCTAGGCTGAACCCTAACCCTAACCTTAGGCAGATAAATCAGCCTAGGTATAGGGATGGTGCCAAGGAAAAAGCTGTGAAAGCTGCCATGTTGTTGCACTTTTGTACTCCCCTTGGGATGCCTTGAACAGCTGCAGTGTGCTTGGAGCTAAGGGCTTCCTAGTTTTAAAAATCCTAGCCCTAGGCCTAAGCCTAACAGTAACCCTGGGAAGGTAAATCAGCCTGGTGTTAGGCGTCTTGCCAAGGAAAAAGCCGTGAAAGCAGCCATGTTGTGGCACTTTTGCACTCCCTTTTGGATGCCTTTCACAGCTCCAGTGTGCCTGGAACTCAGGGCTTCCTGCTTTTAAAAATCCAAGCCCTAGGCCGAACCCCAACCCTAAGACGAGAAAGGCAAATCAGCCAGGAATTAGGCATGTCCCCAAGGAAAAAGCTGTGGAGGCAGGCATGTTGTGGTACTTTTGCGCTCTTCTTGGCTAGTCCTTCGCAGCTGCTGTGTTCTTGGAACTCAGGGCTTTCTGGTTAATAGACCCTTACCCTAGGCGTAACTCAAACCTTAACCCTAGGAAGGAAAATCAGCCTATGGTTCGGGATGGTCTCATGGAAATATCAGTGGTGGCAGCCAAGTTGCGTCACTTTTGCGCTCCCCTTGGGATGCCTTTCGCAGCTGCAGTGTGCCTGGAGCCCAGGGCTTCCTGGTTTTAAAAGTCCTAGGCCTAAGCCTAACAGTAACCCTAGGAAGGTAAATCAGCCGGGTATTAGGGTTCTTCCTAAGGGAAAAGCCGTGAAAGCAGCCATGTTGTGGCACTTCTGCACTCCCTTTGGGATGCCTTTGGCAGATGAAGTAAGCCTGGAACTCAGGGCTTCCTGGTTAAAAAAATCCAAGCCCTAGGCTGAACCCTAACCCTAACCCTAGGCAGATGAATCAGCCTAGGTATAGGGATGGTGCCAAGGAAAAAGCTGTGAAAGCTGCCATGTTGTTGCACTTTTGTACTCCCCTTGGGATGCCTTGAACAGCTGCAGTGTGCCTGGAGCTAAGGGCTTCCTAGTTTTAAAAATCCTAGCCCTAGGCCTAAGCCTAACAGTAACCCTGGGAAGGCAAATCAGCCTGGTGTTAGGCGTCTTGCCAAGGAAAAAGCCGTGAAAGCAGCCATGTTGTGGCACTTTTGCACTCCCTTTTGGATGCCTTTCACAGCTCCAGTGTGCCTGGAACTCAGGGCTTCCTGATTTTAAAAATCCTAGCCCTAGGCCGAACCCCAACCCTAAGACGAGAAAGGCAAATCAGCCAGGAATTAGGCATGTCCCCAAGGAAAAACCTGTGGAGGCAGGCATGTTGTGGTACTTTTGCGCTCTTCTTGTGTAGTCCTTCGCAGCTGCTGTGTTCTTGGAACTCAGGGCTTTCTGGTTAATAGACCCTTACCCTAGGCGTAACTCAAACCTTAACCCTAGGAAGGAAAATCAGCCTATGGTTCGGGATGCTCTCATGGAAATATCAGTGGTGGCAGCCAAGTTGCGTCACTTTTGCGCTCCCCTTGGGATGCCTTTCGCAGCTGCAGTGTGCCTGGAGCCCAGGGCTTCCTGGTTTTAAAAGTCCTAGGCCTAAGCCTAACAGTAACCGTAGGAAGGTAAATCAGCCGGGTATTAGGGTTCTTCCTAAGGGAAAAGCCGTGAAAGCAGCCATGTTGTGGCACTTCTGCACTCCCTTTGGGATGCCTTTGGCAGATGAAGTAAGCCTGGAACTCAGGGCTTCCTGGTTAAAGAAATCCAAGCCCTAGGCTGAACCCTAACCCTAACCCTAGGCAGATAAATCAGCCTAGGTATAGGGATGGTGCCAAGGAAAAAGCTGTGAAAGCTGCCATGTTGTTGCACTTTTGTACTCCCCTTGGGATGCCTTGAACAGCTGCAGTGTGCCTGGAGCTAAGGGCTTCCTAGTTTTAAAAATCCTAGCCCTAGGCCTAAGCCTAACAGTAACCCTGGGAAGGTAAATCAGCCTGGTGTTAGGCGTCTTGCCAAGGAAAAAGCCGTGAAAGCAGCCATGTTGTGGCACTTTTGCACTCCCTTTTGGATGCCTTTCACAGCTCCAGTGTGCATGGAACTCAGGGCTTCCTGATTTTAAAAATCCTAGCCCTAGGCCGAACCCCAACCCTAAGACGAGAAAGGCAAATCAGCCAGGAATTAGGCATGTCCCCAAGGAAAAAGCTGTGGAGGCAGGCATGTTGTGCTACTTTTGCGCTCTTCTTGGGTAGTCCTTCGCAGCTGCTGTGTTCTTGGAACTCAGGGCTTTCTGGTTAATAGACCCTTACCCTAGGCGTAACTCAAACCTTAACCCTAGGAAGGAAAATCAGCCTATGGTTCGGGATGGTCTCATGGAAATATCAGTGGTGGCAGCCAAGTTGCGTCACTTTTGCGCTCCCCTTGGGATGCCTTTCGCAGCTGCAGTGTGCCTGGAGCCCAGGGCTTCCTGGTTTTAAAAGTCCTAGGCCTAAGCCTAACAGTAACCGTAGGAAGGTAAATCAGCCGGGTATTAGGGTTCTTCCTAAGGGAAAAGCCGTGAAAGCAGCCATGTTGTGGCACTTCTGCACTCCCTTTGGGATGCCTTTGGCAGATGAAGTAAGCCTGGAACTCAGGGCTTCCTGGTTAAAGAAATCCAAGCCCTAGGCTGAACCCTCACCCTAACCCTAGGCAGATAAATCAGCCTAGGTATAGGGATGGTGCCAAGGAAAAAGCTGTGAAAGCTGCCATGTTGTTGCACTTTTGTACTCCCCTTGGGATGCCTTGAACAGCTGCAGTGTGCCTGGAGCTAAGGGCTTCCTAGTTTTAAAAATCCTAGCCCTAGGCCTAAGCCTAACAGTAACCCTGGGAAGGTAAATCAGCCTGGTGTTAGGCTTCTTGCCAAGGAAAAAGCCGTGAAAGCAGCCATGTTGTGGCACTTTTGCACTCCCTTTTGGATGCCTTTCACAGCTCCAGTGTGCCTGGAACTCAGGGCTTCCTGATTTTAAAAATCCTAGCCCTAGGCCGAACCCCAACCCTAAGACGAGAAAGGCAAATCAGCCAGGAATTAGGCATGTCCCCAAGGAAAAAGCTGTGGAGGCAGGCATGTTGTGGTACTTTTGCGCTCTTCTTGGGTAGTCCTTCGCAGCTGCTGTGTTCTTGGAACTCAGGGCTTTCTGGTAAATAGAAACCTTACCCTAGGCGTAACTCAAACCTTAACCCTAGGAAGGAAAATCAGCCTATGGTTCGGGATGGTCTCATGGAAATATCAGTGGTGGCAGCCAAGTTGTGTCACTTTTGCGCTCCCCTTGGGATGCCTTTCGCAGCTGCAGTGTGCCTGGAGCCCAGGGCTTCCTGGTTTTAAAAGTCCTAGGCCTAAGCCTAACAGTAACCCTAGGAAGGTAAATCAGCCGGGTATTAGGGTTCTTCCTAAGGGAAAAGCCGTGAAAGCAGCCATGTTGTGGCACTTCTGCACTCCCTTTGGGATGCCTTTGGCAGATGAATTAAGCCTGGAACTCAGGGCTTCCTGGTTAAAAAAATCCAAGCCCTAGGCTGAACCCTAACCCTAACCCTAGGCAGATAAATCAGCCTAGGTATAGGGATGGTGCCAAGGAAAAAGCTGTGAAAGCTGCCATGTTGTTGCACTTTTGTACTCCCCTTGGGATGCCTTGAACAGCTGCAGTGTGCCTGGAGCTAAGGGCTTCCTAGTTTTAAAAATCCTAGCCCTAGGCCTAAGCCTAACAGTAACCCTGGGAAGGTAAATCAGCCTGGTGTTAGGCTTCTTGCCAAGGAAAAAGCCGTGAAAGCAGCCATGTTGTGGCACTTTTGCACTCCCTTTTGGATGCCTTTCACAGCTCCAGTGTGCCTGGAACTCAGGGCTTCCTGATTTTAAAAATCCTAGCCCTAGGCCGAACCCCAACCCTAAGACGAGAAAGGCAAATCAGCCAGGAATTAGGCATGTCCCCAAGGAAAAAGCTGTGGAGGCAGGCATGTTGTGGTACTTTTGCGCTCTTCTTGGCTAGTCCTTCGCAGCTGCTGTGTTCTTGGAACTCAGGGCTTTCTGGTTAATAGACCCTTACCCTAGGCGTAACTCAAACCTTAACCCTAGGAAGGAAAATCAGCCTATGGTTCGGGATGGTCTCATGGAAATATCAGTGGTGGCAGCCAAGTTGCGTCATTTTTGCGCTCCCCTTGGGATGCCTTTCGCAGCTGCAGTGTGCCTGGAGCCCAGGGCTTCCTGGTTTTAAAAGTCCTAGGCCTAAGCCTAACAGTAACCGTAGGAAGGTAAATCAGCCGGGTATTAGGGTTCTTCCTAAGGGAAAAGCCGTGAAAGCAGCCATGTTGTGGCACTTCTGCACTCCCTTTGGGATGCCTTTGGCAGATGAAGTAAGCCTGGAACTCAGGGCTTCCTGGTTAAAAAAATCCAAGCCCTAGGCTGAACCCTAACCCTAACCCTAGGCAGATAAATCAGCCTAGGTATAGGGATGGTGCCAAGGAAAAAGCTGTGAAAGCTGCCATGTTGTTGCACTTTTGTACTCCCCTTGGGATGCCTTGAACAGCTGCAGTGTGCCTGGAGCTAAGGGCTTCCTAGTTTTAAAAATCCTAGCCCTAGGCCTAAGCCTAACAGTAATCCTGGGAAGGCAAATCAGCCTGGTGTTAGGCGTCTTGCCAAGGAAAAAGCCGTGAAAGCAGCCATGTTGTGGCACTTTTGCACTCCCTTTTGGATGCCTTTCACAGCTCCAGTGTGCCTGGAACTCAGGGCTTCCTGATTTTAAAAATCCTAGCCCTAGGCCGAACCCCAACCCTAAGACGAGAAAGGCAAATCAGCCAGGAATTAGGCATGTCCCCAAGGAAAAAGCTGTGGAGGCAGGCATGTTGTGCTACTTTTGCGCTCTTCTTGGCTAGTCCTTCGCAGCTGCTGTGTTCTTGGAACTCAGGGCTTTCTGGTTAATAGACCCTTACCCTAGGCGTAACTCAAACCTTAACCCTAGGAAGGAAAATCAGCCTATGGTTCGGGATGGTCTCATGGAAATATCAGTGGTGGCAGCCAAGTTGCGTCACTTTTGCGCTCCCCTTGGGATGCCTTTCGCAGCTGCAGTGTGCCTGGAGCCCAGGGCTTCCTGGTTTTAAAAGTCCTAGGCCTAAGCCTAACAGTAACCCTAGGAAGGTAAATCAGCCGGGTATTAGGGTTCTTCCTAAGGGAAAAGCCGTGAAAGCAGCCATGTTGTGGCACTTCTGCACTCCCTTTGGGATGCCTTTGGCAGATGAAGTAAGCCTGGAACTCAGGGCTTCCTGGTTAAAGAAATCACAGCCCTAGGCTGAACCCTAACCCTAACCCTAGGCAGATAAATCAGCATAGGTATAGGGATGGTGCCAAGGAAAAAGCTGTGAAAGCTGCCATGTTGTTGCACTTTTGTACTCCCCTTGGGATGCCTTGAACAGCTGCAGTGTGCCTGGAGCTAAGGGCTTCCTAGTTTTAAAAATCCTAGCCCTAGGCCTAAGCCTAACAGTAACCCTGGGAAGGTAAATCAGCCTGGTGTTAGGCGTCTTGCCAAGGAAAAAGCCGTGAAAGCAGCCATGTTGTGGCACTTTTGCACTCCCTTTTGGATGCCTTTCACAGCTCCAGTGTGCCTGGAACTCAGGGCTTCCTGATTTTAAAAATCCTAGCCCTAGGCCGAACCCCAACCCTAAGACGAGAAAGGCAAATCAGCCAGGAATTAGGCATGTCCCCAAGGAAAAAGCTGTGGAGGCAGGCATGTTGTGCTACTTTTGCGCTCTTCTTGGCTAGTCCTTCGCAGCTGCTGTGTTCTTGGAACTCAGGGCTTTCTGGTTAATAGACCCTTACCCTAGGCGTAACTCAAACCTTAACCCTAGGAAGGAAAATCAGCCTATTGTTCGGGATGGTCTCATGGAAATATCAGTGGTGGCAGCCAAGTTGCGTCACTTTTGCGCTCCCCTTGGGATGCCTTTCGCAGCTGCAGTGTGCCTGGAGCCCAGGGCTTCCTGGTTTTAAAAGTCCTAGGCCTAAGCCTAACAGTAACCCTAGGAAGGTAAATCAGCCGGGTATTAGGGTTCTTCCTAAGGGAAAAGCCGTGAAAGCAGCCATGTTGTGGCACTTCTGCACTCCCTTTGGGATGCCTTTGGCAGATGAAGTAAGCCTGGAACTCAGGGCTTCCTGGTTAAAAAAATCCAAGCCCTAGGCTGAACCCTAACCCTAACCCTAGGCAGATGAATCAGCCTAGGTATAGGGATGGTGCCAAGGAAAAAGCTGTGAAAGCTGCCATGTTGTTGCACTTTTGTACTCCCCTTGGGATGCCTTGAACAGGTGCAGTGTGCCTGGAGCTAAGGGCTTCCTAGTTTTAAAAATCCTAGCCCTAGGCCTAAGCCTAACAGTAATCCTGGGAAGGCAAATCAGCCTGGTGTTAGGCGTCTTGCCAAGGAAAAAGCCGTGAAAGCAGCCATGTTGTGGCACTTTTGCACTCCCTTTTGGATGCCTTTCACAGCTCCAGTGTGCCTGGAACTCAGGGCTTCCTGATTTTAAAAATCCTAGCCCTAGGCCGAACCCCAACCCTAAGACGAGAAAGGCAAATCAGCCAGGAATTAGGCATGTCCCCAAGGAAAAACCTGTGGAGGCAGGCATGTTGTGGTACTTTTGCGCTCTTCTTGTGTAGTCCTTCGCAGCTGCTGTGTTCTTGGAACTCAGGGCTTTCTGGTTAATAGACCCTTACCCTAGGCGTAACTCAAACCTTAACCCTAGGAAGGAAAATCAGCCTATGGTTCGGGATGCTCTCATGGAAATATCAGTGGTGGCAGCCAAGTTGCGTCACTTTTGCGCTCCCCTTGGGATGCCTTTCGCAGCTGCAGTGTGCCTGGAGCCCAGGGCTTCCTGGTTTTAAAAGTCCTAGGCCTAAGCCTAACAGTAACCCTAGGAAGGTAAATCAGCCGGGTATTAGGGTTCTTCCTAAGGGAAAAGCCGTGAAAGCAGCCATGTTGTGGCACTTCTGCACTCCCTTTGGGATGCCTTTGGCAGATGAAGTAAGCCTGGAACTCAGGGCTTCCTGGTTAAAGAAATCCAAGCCCTAGGCTGAACCCTAACCCTAACCCTAGGCAGATAAATCAGCCTAGGTATAGGGATGGTGCCAAGGAAAAAGCTGTGAAAGCTGCCATGTTGTTGCACTTTTGTACTCCCCTTGGGATGCCTTGAACAGCTGCAGTGTGCCTGGAGCTAAGGGCTTCCTAGTTTTAAAAATCCTAGCCCTAGGCCTAAGCCTAACAGTAACCCTGGGAAGGTAAATCAGCCTGGTGTTAGGCGTCTTGCCAAGGAAAAAGCCGTGAAAGCAGCCATGTTGTGGCACTTTTGCACTCCCTTTTGGATGCCTTTCACAGCTCCAGTGTGCATGGAACTCAGGGCTTCCTGATTTTAAAAATCCTAGCCCTAGGCCGAACCCCAACCCTAAGACGAGAAAGGCAAATCAGCCAGGAATTAGGCATGTCCCCAAGGAAAAAGCTGTGGAGGCAGGCATGTTGTGGTACTTTTGCGCTCTTCTTGGGTAGTCCTTCGCAGCTGCTGTGTTCTTGGAACTCAGGGCTTTCTGGTTAATAGACCCTTACCCTAGGCGTAACTCAAACCTTAACCCTAGGAAGGAAAATCAGCCTATGGTTCGGGATGGTCTCATGGAAATATCAGTGGTGGCAGCCAAGTTGCGTCACTTTTGCGCTCCCCTTGGGCTGCCTTTCGCAGCTGCAGTGTGCCTGGAGCCCAGGGCTTCCTGGTTTTAAAAGTCCTAGGCCTAAGCCTAACAGTAACCGTAGGAAGGTAAATCAGCCGGGTATTAGGGTTCTTCCTAAGGGAAAAGCCATGAAAGCAGCCATGTTGTGGCACTTCTGCACTCCCTTTGGGATGCCTTTGGCAGATGAAGTAAGCCTGGAACTCAGGGCTTCCTGGTTAAAGAAATCCAAGCCCTAGGCTGAACCCTCACCCTAACCCTAGGCAGATAAATCAGCCTAGGTATAGGGATGGTGCCAAGGAAAAAGCTGTGAAAGCTGCCATGTTGTTGCACTTTTGTACTCCCCTTGGGATGCCTTGAACAGCTGCAGTGTGCCTGGAGCTAAGGGCTTCCTAGTTTTAAAAATCCTAGCCCTAGGCCTAAGCCTAACAGTAACCCTGGGAAGGTAAATCAGCCTGGTGTTAGGCTTCTTGCCAAGGAAAAAGCCGTGAAAGCAGCCATGTTGTGGCACTTTTGCACTCCCTTTTGGATGCCTTTCACAGCTCCAGTGTGCCTGGAACTCAGGGCTTCCTGATTTTAAAAATCCTAGCCCTAGGCCGAACCCCAA
Source organism: Ammospiza caudacuta (assembly GCF_027887145.1). Taxonomy (NCBI): domain Eukaryota; kingdom Metazoa; phylum Chordata; class Aves; order Passeriformes; family Passerellidae; genus Ammospiza; species Ammospiza caudacuta. The sequence goes on from NW_026682916.1 coordinate 195,798, forward strand.
CCCTAAGACGAGAAAGGCAAATCAGCCAGGAATTAGGCATGTCCCCAAGGAAAAAGCTGTGGAGGCAGGCATGTTGTGGTACTTTTGCGCTCTTCTTGGGTAGTCCTTCGCAGCTGCTGTGTTCTTGGAACTCAGGGCTTTCTGGTAAATAGAAACCTTACCCTAGGCGTAACTCAAACCTTAACCCGAGGAAGGAAAATCAGCCTATGGTTCGGGATGGTCTCATGGAAATATCAGTGGTGGCAGCCAAGTTGTGTCACTTTTGCGCTCCCCTTGGGATGCCTTTCGCAGCTGCAGTGTGCCTGGAGCCCAGGGCTTCCTGGTTTTAAAAGTCCTAGGCCTAAGCCTAACAGTAACCCTAGGAAGGTAAATCAGCCGGGTATTAGGGTTCTTCCTAAGGGAAAAGCCGTGAAAGCAGCCATGTTGTGGCACTTCTGCACTCCCTTTGGGATGCCTTTGGCAGATGAATTAAGCCTGGAACTCAGGGCTTCCTGGTTAAAAAAATCCAAGCCCTAGGCTGAACCCTAACCCTAACCCTAGGCAGATAAATCAGCCTAGGTATAGGGATGGTGCCAAGGAAAAAGCTGTGAAAGCTGCCATGTTGTTGCACTTTTGTACTCCCCTTGGGATGCCTTGAACAGCTGCAGTGTGCCTGGAGCTAAGGGCTTCCTAGTTTTAAAAATCCTAGCCCTAGGCCTAAGCCTAACAGTAACCCTGGGAAGGTAAATCAGCCTGGTGTTAGGCTTCTTGCCAAGGAAAAAGCCGTGAAAGCAGCCATGTTGTGGCACTTTTGCACTCCCTTTTGGATGCCTTTCACAGCTCCAGTGTGCCTGGAACTCAGGGCTTCCTGATTTTAAAAATCCTAGCCCTAGGCCGAACCCCAACCCTAAGACGAGAAAGGCAAATCAGCCAGGAATTAGGCATGTCCCCAAGGAAAAAGCTGTGGAGGCAGGCATGTTGTGGTACTTTTGCGCTCTTCTTGGCTAGTCCTTCGCAGCTGCTGTGTTCTTGGAACTCAGGGCTTTCTGGTTAATAGACCCTTACCCTAGGCGTAACTCAAACCTTAACCCTAGGAAGGAAAATCAGCCTATGGTTCGGGATGGTCTCATGGAAATATCAGTGGTGGCAGCCAAGTTGCGTCATTTTTGCGCTCCCCTTGGGATGCCTTTCGCAGCTGCAGTGTGCCTGGAGCCCAGGGCTTCCTGGTTTTAAAAGTCCTAGGCCTAAGCCTAACAGTAACCCTAGGAAGGTAAATCAGCCGGGTATTAGGGTTCTTCCTAAGGGAAAAGCCGTGAAAGCAGCCATGTTGTGGCACTTCTGCACTCCCTTTGGGATGCCTTTGGCAGATGAAGTAAGCCTGGAACTCAGGGCTTCCTGGTTAAAAAAATCCAAGCCCTAGGCTGAACCCTAACCCTAACCCTAGGCAGATAAATCAGCCTAGGTATAGGGATGGTGCCAAGGAAAAAGCTGTGAAAGCTGCCATGTTGTTGCACTTTTGTACTCCCCTTGGGATGCCTTGAACAGCTGCAGTGTGCCTGGAGCTAAGGGCTTCCTAGTTTTAAAAATCCTAGCCCTAGGCCTAAGCCTAACAGTAACCCTGGGAAGGCAAATCAGCCTGGTGTTAGGCGTCTTGCCAAGGAAAAAGCCGTGAAAGCAGCCATGTTGTGGCACTTTTGCACTCCCTTTTGGATGCCTTTCACAGCTCCAGTGTGCCTGGAACTCAGGGCTTCCTGATTTTAAAAATCCTAGCCCTAGGCCGAACCCCAACCCTAAGACGAGAAAGGCAAATCAGCCAGGAATTAGGCATGTCCCCAAGGAAAAAGCTGTGGAGGCAGGCATGTTGTGCTACTTTTGCGCTCTTCTTGGCTAGTCCTTCGCAGCTGCTGTGTTCTTGGAACTCAGGGCTTTCTGGTTAATAGACCCTTACCCTAGGCGTAACTCAAACCTTAACCCTAGGAAGGAAAATCAGCCTATGGTTCGGGATGGTCTCATGGAAATATCAGTGGTGGCAGCCAAGTTGCGTCACTTTTGCGCTCCCCTTGGGATGCCTTTCGCAGCTGCAGTGTGCCTGGAGCCCAGGGCTTCCTGGTTTTAAAAGTCCTAGGCCTAAGCCTAACAGTAACCCTAGGAAGGTAAATCAGCCGGGTATTAGGGTTCTTCCTAAGGGAAAAGCCGTGAAAGCAGCCATGTTGTGGCACTTCTGCACTCCCTTTGGGATGCCTTTGGCAGATGAAGTAAGCCTGGAACTCAGGGCTTCCTGGTTAAAGAAATCACAGCCCTAGGCTGAACCCTAACCCTAACCCTAGGCAGATAAATCAGCATAGGTATAGGGATGGTGCCAAGGAAAAAGCTGTGAAAGCTGCCATGTTGTTGCACTTTTGTACTCCCCTTGGGATGCCTTGAACAGCTGCAGTGTGCCTGGAGCTAAGGGCTTCCTAGTTTTAAAAATCCTAGCCCTAGGCCTAAGCCTAACAGTAACCCTGGGAAGGTAAATCAGCCTGGTGTTAGGCTTCTTGCCAAGGAAAAAGCCGTGAAAGCAGCCATGTTGTGGCACTTTTGCACTCCCTTTTGGATGCCTTTCACAGCTCCAGTGTGCCTGGAACTCAGGGCTTCCTGATTTTAAAAATCCTAGCCCTAGGCCGAACCCCAACCCTAAGACGAGAAAGGCAAATCAGCCAGGAATTAGGCATGTCCCCAAGGAAAAAGCTGTGGAGGCAGGCATGTTGTGGTACTTTTGCGCTCTTCTTGGCTAGTCCTTCGCAGCTGCTGTGTTCTTGGAACTCAGGGCTTTCTGGTTAATAGACCCTTACCCTAGGCATAACTCAAACCTTAACCCTAGGAAGGAAAATCAGCCTATGGTTCGGGATGGTCTCATGGAAATATCAGTGGTGGCAGCCAAGTTGCGTCACTTTTGCGCTCCCCTTGGGATGCCTTTCGCAGCTGCAGTGTGCCTGGAGCCCAGGGCTTCCTGGTTTTAAAAGTCCTAGGCCTAAGCCTAACAGTAACCCTAGGAAGGTAAATCAGCCGGGTATTAGGGTTCTTCCTAAGGGAAAAGCCGTGAAAGCAGCCATGTTGTGGCACTTCTGCACTCCCTTTGGGATGCCTTTGGCAGATGAAGTAAGCCTGGAACTCAGGGCTTCCTGGTTAAAAAAATCCAAGCCCTAGGCTGAACCCTAACCCTAACCCTAGGCAGATAAATCAGCCTAGGTATAGGGATGGTGCCAAGGAAAAAGCTGTGAAAGCTGCCATGTTGTTGCACTTTTGTACTCCCCTTGGGATGCCTTGAACAGCTGCAGTGTGCCTGGAGCTAAGGGCTTCCTAGTTTTAAAAATCCTAGCCCTAGGCCTAAGCCTAACAGTAACCCTGGGAAGGTAAATCAGCCTGGTGTTAGGCTTCTTGCCAAGGAAAAAGCCGTGAAAGCAGCCATGTTGTGGCACTTTTGCACTCCCTTTTGGATGCCTTTCACAGCTGCAGTGTGCCTGGAACTCAGGGCTTCCTGCTTTTAAAAATCCTAGCCCTAGGCCGAACCCCAACCCTAAGACGAGAAAGGCAAATCAGCCAGGAATTAGGCATGTCCCCAAGGAAAAAGCTGTGGAGGCAGGCATGTTGTGGTACTTTTGCGCTCTTCTTGGCTAGTCCTTCGCAGCTGCTGTGTTCTTGGAACTCAGGGCTTTCTGGTTAATAGACCCTTACCCTAGGCGTAACTCAAACCTTAACCCTAGGAAGGAAAATCAGCCTATGGTTCGGGATGCTCTCATGGAAATATCAGTGGTGGCAGCCAAGTTGCGTCACTTTTGCGCTCCCCTTGGGATGCCTTTCGCAGCTGCAGTGTGCCTGGAGCCCAGGGCTTCCTGGTTTTAAAAGTCCTAGGCCTAAGCCTAACAGTAACCCTAGGAAGGTAAATCAGCCGGGTATTAGGGTTCTTCCTAAGGGAAAAGCCGTGAAAGCAGCCATGTTGTGGCACTTCTGCACTCCCTTTGGGATGCCTTTGGCAGATGAAGTAAGCCTGGAACTCAGGGCTTCCTGGTTAAAAAAATCCAAGCCCTAGGCTGAACCCTAACCCTAACCCTAGGCAGATAAATCAGCCTAGGTATAGGGATGGTGCCAAGGAAAAAGCTGTGAAAGCTGCCATGTTGTTGCACTTTTGTACTCCCCTTGGGATGCCTTGAACAGCTGCAGTGTGCCTGGAGCTAAGGGCTTCCTAGTTTTAAAAATCCTAGCCCTAGGCCTAAGCCTAACAGTAATCCTGGGAAGGCAAATCAGCCTGGTGTTAGGCGTCTTGCCAAGGAAAAAGCCGTGAAAGCAGCCATGTTGTGGCACTTTTGCACTCCCTTTTGGATGCCTTTCACAGCTCCAGTGTGCCTGGAACTCAGGGCTTCCTGATTTTAAAAATCCTAGCCCTAGGCCGAACCCCAACCCTAAGACGAGAAAGGCAAATCAGCCAGGAATTAGGCATGTCCCCAAGGAAAAAGCTGTGGAGGCAGGCATGTTGTGGTACTTTTGCGCTCTTCTTGGCTAGTCCTTTGCAGCTGCTGTGTTCTTGGAACTCAGGGCTTTCTGGTTAATAGACCCTTACCCTAGGCGTAACTCAAACCTTAACCCTAGGAAGGAAAATCAGCCTATGGTTCGGGATGGTCTCATGGAAATATCAGTGGTGGCAGCCAAGTTGCGTCACTTTTGCGCTCCCCTTGGGATGCCTTTCGCAGCTGCAGTGTGCCTGGAGCCCAGGGCTTCCTGGTTTTAAAAGTCCTAGGCCTAAGCCTAACAGTAACCCTAGGAAGGTAAATCAGCCGGGTATTAGGGTTCTTCCTAAGGGAAAAGCCGTGAAAGCAGCCATGTTGTGGCACTTCTGCACTCCCTTTGGGATGCCTTTGGCAGATGAAGTAAGCCTGGAACTCAGGGCTTCCTGGTTAAAGAAATCCAAGCCCTAGGCTGAACCCTAACCCTAACCCTAGGCAGATAAATCAGCCTAGGTATAGGGATGGTGCCAAGGAAAAAGCTGTGAAAGCTGCCATGTTGTTGCACTTTTGTACTCCCCTTGGGATGCCTTGAACAGCTGCAGTGTGCCTGGAGCTAAGGGCTTCCTAGTTTTAAAAATCCTAGCCCTAGGCCTAAGCCTAACAGTAACCCTGGGAAGGTAAATCAGCCTGGTGTTAGGCGTCTTGCCAAGGAAAAAGCCGTGAAAGCAGCCATGTTGTGGCACTTTTGCACTCCCTTTTGGATGCCTTTCACAGCTCCAGTGTGCCTGGAACTCAGGGCTTCCTGATTTTAAAAATCCTAGCCCTAGGCCGAACCCCAACCCTAAGACGAGAAAGGCAAATCAGCCAGGAATTAGGCATGTCCCCAAGGAAAAAGCTGTGGAGGCAGGCATGTTGTGGTACTTTTGCGCTCTTCTTGGCTAGTCCTTCGCAGCTGCTGTGTTCTTGGAACTCAGGGCTTTCTGGTTAATAGACCCTTACCCTAGGCATAACTCAAACCTTAACCCTAGGAAGGAAAATCAGCCTATGGTTCGGGATGGTCTCATGGAAATATCAGTGGTGGCAGCCAAGTTGCGTCACTTTTGCGCTCCCCTTGGGATGCCTTTCGCAGCTGCAGTGTGCCTGGAGCCCAGGGCTTCCTGGTTTTAAAAGTCCTAGGCCTAAGCCTAACAGTAACCCTAGGAAGGTAAATCAGCCGGGTATTAGGGTTCTTCCTAAGGGAAAAGCCGTGAAAGCAGCCATGTTGTGGCACTTCTGCACTCCCTTTGGGATGCCTTTGGCAGATGAAGTAAGCCTGGAACTCAGGGCTTCCTGGTTAAAAAAATCCAAGCCCTAGGCTGAACCCTAACCCTAACCCTAGGCAGATAAATCAGCCTAGGTATAGGGATGGTGCCAAGGAAAAAGCTGTGAAAGCTGCCATGTTGTTGCACTTTTGTACTCCCCTTGGGATGCCTTGAACAGCTGCAGTGTGCCTGGAGCTAAGGGCTTCCTAGTTTTAAAAATCCTAGCCCTAGGCCTAAGCCTAACAGTAACCCTGGGAAGGTAAATCAGCCTGGTGTTAGGCTTCTTGCCAAGGAAAAAGCCGTGAAAGCAGCCATGTTGTGGCACTTTTGCACTCCCTTTTGGATGCCTTTCACAGCTCCAGTGTGCCTGGAACTCAGGGCTTCCTGCTTTTAAAAATCCTAGCCCTAGGCCGAACCCCAACCCTAAGACGAGAAAGGCAAATCAGCCAGGAATTAGGCATGTCCCCAAGGAAAAAGCTGTGGAGGCAGGCATGTTGTGGTACTTTTGCGCTCTTCTTGGCTAGTCCTTCGCAGCTGCTGTGTTCTTGGAACTCAGGGCTTTCTGGTTAATAGACCCTTACCCTAGGCGTAACTCAAACCTTAACCCTAGGAAGGAAAATCAGCCTATGGTTCGGGATGCTCTCATGGAAATATCAGTGGTGGCAGCCAAGTTGCGTCATTTTTGCGCTCCCCTTGGGATGCCTTTCGCAGCTGCAGTGTGCCTGGAGCCCAGGGCTTCCTGGTTTTAAAAGTCCTAGGCCTAAGCCTAACAGTAACCCTAGGAAGGTAAATCAGCCGGGTATTAGGGTTCTTCCTAAGGGAAAAGCCGTGAAAGCAGCCATGTTGTGGCACTTCTGCACTCCCTTTGGGATGCCTTTGGCAGATGAAGTAAGCCTGGAACTCAGGGCTTCCTGGTTAAAAAAATCCAAGCCCTAGGCTGAACCCTAACCCTAACCCTAGGCAGATAAATCAGCCTAGGTATAGGGATGGTGCCAAGGAAAAAGCTGTGAAAGCTGCCATGTTGTTGCACTTTTGTACTCCCCTTGGGATGCCTTGAACAGCTGCAGTGTGCCTGGAGCCCAGGGCTTCCTAGTTTTAAAAATCCTAGCCCTAGGCCTAAGCCTAACAGTAACCCTGGGAAGGTAAATCAGCCTGGTGTTAGGCTTCTTGCCATTGAAAAAGCCGTGAAAGCAGCCATGTTGTGGCACTTTTGCACTCCCTTTTGGATGCCTTTCACAGCTCCAGTGTGCCTGGAACTCAGGGCTTCCTGATTTTAAAAATCCTAGCCCTAGGCCGAACCCCAACCCTAAGACGAGAAAGGCAAATCAGCCAGGAATTAGGCATGTCCCCAAGGAAAAAGCTGTGGAGGCAGGCATGTTGTGGTACTTTTGCGCTCTTCTTGGCTAGTCCTTCGCAGCTGCTGTGTTCTTGGAACTCAGGGCTTTCTGGTTAATAGACCCTTACCCTAGGCGTAACTCAAACCTTAACCCTAGGAAGGAAAATCAGCCTATGGTTCGGGATGGTCTCATGGAAATATCAGTGGTGGCAGCCAAGTTGCGTCACTTTTGCGCTCCCCTTGGGATGCCTTTCGCAGCTGCAGTGTGCCTGGAGCCCAGGGCTTCCTGGTTTTAAAAGTCCTAGGCCTAAGCCTAACAGTAACCGTAGGAAGGTAAATCAGCCGGGTATTAGGGTTCTTCCTAAGGGAAAAGCCGTGAAAGCAGCCATGTTGTGGCACTTCTGCACTCCCTTTGGGATGCCTTTGGCAGATGAAGTAAGCCTGGAACTCAGGGCTTCCTGGTTAAAGAAATCCAAGCCCTAGGCTGAACCCTAACCCTAACCCTAGGCAGATAAATCAGCCTAGGTATAGGGATGGTGCCAAGGAAAAAGCTGTGAAAGCTGCCATGTTGTTGCACTTTTGTACTCCCCTTGGGATGCCTTGAACAGCTGCAGTGTGCCTGGAGCCCAGGGCTTCCTAGTTTTAAAAATCCTAGCCCTAGGCCTAAGCCTAACAGTAACCCTGGGAAGGTAAATCAGCCTGGTGTTAGGCTTCTTGCCAAGGAAAAAGCCGTGAAAGCAGCCATGTTGTGGCACTTTTGCACTCCCTTTTGGATGCCTTTCACAGCTCCAGTGTGCCTGGAACTCAGGGCTTCCTGATTTTAAAAATCCTAGCCCTAGGCCGAACCCCAACCCTAAGACGAGAAAGGCAAATCAGCCAGGAATTAGGCATGTCCCCAAGGAAAAAGCTGTGGAGGCAGGCATGTTGTGGTACTTTTGCGCTCTTCTTGGCTAGTCCTTCGCAGCTGCTGTGTTCTTGGAACTCAGGGCTTTCTGGTTAATAGACCCTTACCCTAGGCGTAACTCAAACCTTAACCCTAGGAAGGAAAATCAGCCTATGGTTCGGGATGGTCTCATGGAAATATCAGTGGTGGCAGCCAAGTTGCGTCACTTTTGCGCTCCCCTTGGGATGCCTTTCGCAGCTGCAGTGTGCCTGGAGCCCAGGGCTTCCTGGTTTTAAAAGTCCTAGGCCTAAGCCTAACAGTAACCCTAGGAAGGTAAATCAGCCGGGTATTAGGGTTCTTCCTAAGGGAAAAGCCGTGAAAGCAGCCATGTTGTGGCACTTCTGCACTCCCTTTGGGATGCCTTTGGCAGATGAAGTAAGCCTGGAACTCAGGGCTTCCTGGTTAAAGAAATCACAGCCCTAGGCTGAACCCTAACCCTAACCCTAGGCAGATAAATCAGCCTAGGTATAGGGATGGTGCCAAGGAAAAAGCTGTGAAAGCTGCCATGTTGTTGCACTTTTGTACTCCCCTTGGGATGCCTTGAACAGCTGCAGTGTGCCTGGAGCTAAGGGCTTCCTAGTTTTAAAAATCCTAGCCCTAGGCCTAAGCCTAACAGTAACCCTGGGAAGGTAAATCAGCCTGGTGTTAGGCGTCTTGCCAAGGAAAAAGCCGTGAAAGCAGCCATGTTGTGGCACTTTTGCACTCCCTTTTGGATGCCTTTCACAGCTCCAGTGTGCCTGGAACTCAGGGCTTCCTGATTTTAAAAATCCTAGCCCTAGGCCGAACCCCAACCCTAAGACGAGAAAGGCAAATCAGCCAGGAATTAGGCATGTCCCCAAGGAAAAAGCTGTGGAGGCAGGCATGTTGTGGTACTTTTGCGCTCTTCTTGGCTAGTCCTTCGCAGCTGCTGTGTTCTTGGAACTCAGGGCTTTCTGGTTAATAGACCCTTACCCTAGGCGTAACTCAAACCTTAACCCTAGGAAGGAAAATCAGCCTATGGTTCGGGATGGTCTCATGGAAATATCAGTGGTGGCAGCCAAGTTGCGTCACTTTTGCGCTCCCCTTGGGATGCCTTTCGCAGCTGCAGTGTGCCTGGAGCCCAGGGCTTCCTGGTTTTAAAAGTCCTAGGCCTAAGCCTAACAGTAACCCTAGGAAGGTAAATCAGCCGGGTATTAGGGTTCTTCCTAAGGGAAAAGCCGTGAAAGCAGCCATGTTGTGGCACTTCTGCACTCCCTTTGGGATGCCTTTGGCAGATGAAGTAAGCCTGGAACTCAGGGCTTCCTGGTTAAAGAAATCCGAGCCCTAGGCTGAACCCTAACCCTAACCCTAGGCAGATAAATCAGCCTAGGTATAGGGATGGTGCCAAGGAAAAAGCTGTGAAAGCTGCCATGTTGTTGCACTTTTGTACTCCCCTTGGGATGCCTTGAACAGCTGCAGTGTGCCTGGAGCCCAGGGCTTCCTAGTTTTAAAAATCCTAGCCCTAGGCCTAAGCCTAACAGTATCCCTGGGAAGGCAGATCAGCCTTGTGTTAGGCGTCTTGCCAAGGAAAAAGCCGTGAAAGCAGCCATGTTGTGGCACTTTTGCACTCCCTTTTGGATGCCTTTCACAGCTGCAGTGTGCCTGGAACTCAGGGCTTCCTGCTTTTAAAAATCCTAGCCCTAGGCCGAACCCCAACCCTAAGACGAGAAAGGCAAATCAGCCAGGAATTAGGCATGTCCCCAAGGAAAAAGCTGTGGAGGCAGGCATGTTGTGGTACTTTTGCGCTCTTCTTGGCTAGTCCTTCGCAGCTGCTGTGTTCTTGGAACTCAGGGCTTTCTGGTTAATAGAGCCCTTACCCTAGGCGTAACTCAAACCTTAACCCTAGGAAGGAAAATCAGCCTATGGTTCGGGATGGTCTCATGGAAATATCAGTGGTGGCAGCCAAGTTGCGTCACTTTTGCGCTCCCCTTGGGATGCCTTTCGCAGCTGCAGTGTGCCTGGAGCCCAGGGCTTCCTGGTTTTAAAAGTCCTAGGCCTAAGCCTAACAGTAACCGTAGGAAGGTAAATCAGCCGGGTATTAGGGTTCTTCCTAAGGGAAAAGCCGTGAAAGCAGCCATGTTGTGGCACTTCTGCACTCCCTTTGGGATGCCTTTGGCAGATGAAGTAAGCCTGGAACTCAGGGCTTCCTGGTTAAAGAAATCCAAGCCCTAGGCTGAACCCTAACCCTAACCCTAGGCAGATAAATCAGCCTAGGTATAGGGATGGTGCCAAGGAAAAAGCTGTGAAAGCTGCCATGTTGTTGCACTTTTGTACTCCCCTTGGGATGCCTTGAACAGCTGCAGTGTGCCTGGAGCTAAGGGCTTCCTAGTTTTAAAAATCCTAGCCCTAGGCCTAAGCCTAACAGTAACCCTGGGAAGGTAAATCAGCCTGGTGTTAGGCGTCTTGCCAAGGAAAAAGCCGTGAAAGCAGCCATGTTGTGGCACTTTTGCACTCCCTTTTGGATGCCTTTCACAGCTCCAGTGTGCCTGGAACTCAGGGCTTCCTGCTTTTAAAAATCCTAGCCCTAGGCCGAACCCCAACCCTAAGACGAGAAAGGCAAATCAGCCAGGAATTAGGCATGTCCCCAAGGAAAAAGCTGTGGAGGCAGGCATGTTGTGGTACTTTTGCGCTCTTCTTGGCTAGTCCTTCGCAGCTGCTGTGTTCTTGGAACTCAGGGCTTTCTGGTTAATAGACCCTTACCCTAGGCGTAACTCAAACCTTAACCCTAGGAAGGAAAATCAGCCTATGGTTCGGGATGGTCTCATGGAAATATCAGTGGTGGCAGCCAAGTTGCGTCACTTTTGCGCTCCCCTTGGGATGCCTTTCGCAGCTGCAGTGTGCCTGGAGCCCAGGGCTTCCTGGTTTTAAAAGTCCTAGGCCTAAGCCTAACAGTAACCCTAGGAAGGTAAATCAGCCGGGTATTAGGGTTCTTCCTAAGGGAAAAGCCGTGAAAGCAGCCATGTTGTGGCACTTCTGCACTCCCTTTGGGATGCCTTTGGCAGATGAAGTAAGCCTGGAACTCAGGGCTTCCTGGTTAAAGAAATCCAAGCCCTAGGCTGAACCCTAACCCTAACCCTAGGCAGATAAATCAGCCTAGGTATAGGGATGGTGCCAAGGAAAAAGCTGTGAAAGCTGCCATGTTGTTGCACTTTTGTACTCCCCTTGGGATGCCTTGAACAGCTGCAGTGTGCCTGGAGCCCAGGGCTTCCTAGTTTTAAAAATCCTAGCCCTAGGCCTAAGCCTAACAGTAACCCTGGGAAGGCAAATCAGCCTGGTGTTAGGCGTCTTGCCAAGGAAAAAGCCGTGAAAGCAGCCATGTTGTGGCACTTTTGCACTCCCTTTTGGATGCCTTTCACAGCTCCAGTGTGCCTGGAACTCAGGGCTTCCTGATTTTAAAAATCCTAGCCCTAGGCCGAACCTCAAACCTAAGACGAGAAAGGCAAATCAGCCAGGAATTAGGCATGTCCCCAAGGAAAAAGCTGTGGAGGCAGGCATGTTGTGGTACTTTTGCGCTCTTCTTGGCTAGTCCTTCGCAGCTGCTGTGTTCTTGGAACTCAGGGCTTTCTGGTTAATAGAACCCTTACCCTAGGCGTAAATCAAACCTTAACCCTAGGAAGGAAAATCAGCCTATGGTTCGGGATGGTCTCATGGAAATATCAGTGGTGGCAGCCAAGTTGCGTCACTTTTGCGCTCCCCTTGGGATGCCTTTTGCAGCTGCAGTGTGCCTGGAGCCCAGGGCTTCCTGGTTTTAAAAGTCCTAGGCCTAAGCCTAACAGTAACCCTAGGAAGGTAAATCAGCCGGGTATTAGGGTTCTTCCTAAGGGAAAAGCCGTGAAAGCAGCCATGTTGTGGCACTTCTGCACTCCCTTTGGGATGCCTTTGGCAGATGAAGTAAGCCTGGAACTCAGGGCTTCCTGGTTAAAGAAATCCAAGCCCTAGGCTGAACCCTAACCCTAACCCTAGGCAGATAAATCAGCCTAGGTATAGGGATGGTGCCAAGGAAAAAGCTGTGAAAGCTGCCATGTTGTTGCACTTTTGTACTCCCCTTGGGATGCCTTGAACAGCTGCAGTGTGCCTGGAGCTAAGGGCTTCCTAGTTTTAAAAATCCTAGCCCTAGGCCTAAGCCTAACAGTAACCCTGGGAAGGTAAATCAGCCTGGTGTTAGGCGTCTTGCCAAGGAAAAAGCCGTGAAAGCAGCCATGTTGTGGCACTTTTGCACTCCCTTTTGGATGCCTTTCACAGCTGCAGTGTGCCTGGAACTCAGGGCTTCCTGATTTTAAAAATCCTAGCCCTAGGCCGAACCCCAACCCTAAGACGAGAAAGGCAAATCAGCCAGGAATTAGGCATGTCCCCAAGGAAAAAGCTGTGGAGGCAGGCATGTTGTGGTACTTTTGCGCTCTTCTTGGCTAGTCCTTCGCAGCTGCTGTGTTCTTGGAACTCAGGGCTTTCTGGTTAATAGACCCTTACCCTAGGCGTAACTCAAACCTTAACCCTAGGAAGGAAAATCAGCCTATGGTTCGGGATGGTCTCATGGAAATATCAGTGGTGGCAGCCAAGTTGCGTCACTTTTGCGCTCCCCTTGGGATGCCTTTCGCTGCTGCAGTGTGCCTGGAGCCCAGGGCTTCCTGGTTTTAAAAGTCCTAGGCCTAAGCCTAACAGTAACCCTAGGAAGGTAAATCAGCCGGGTATTAGGGTTCTTCCTAAGGGAAAAGCCGTGAAAGCAGCCATGTTGTGGCACTTCTGCACTCCCTTTGGGATGCCTTTGGCAGATGAAGTAAGCCTGGAACTCAGGGCTTCCTGGTTAAAGAAATCCAAGCCCTAGGCTGAACCCTAACCCTAACCCTAGGCAGATAAATCAGCCTAGGTATAGGGATGGTGCCAAGGAAAAAGCTGTGAAAGCTGCCATGTTGTTGCACTTTTGTACTCCCCTTGGGATGCCTTGAACAGCTGCAGTGTGCCTGGAGCTAAGGGCTTCCTAGTTTTAAAAATCCTAGCCCTAGGCCTAAGCCTAACAGTAACCCTGGGAAGGTAAATCAGCCTGGTGTTAGGCGTCTTGCCAAGGAAAAAGCCGTGAAAGCAGCCATGTTGTGGCACTTTTGCACTCCCTTTTGGATGCCTTTCACAGCTGCAGTGTGCCTGGAACTCAGGGCTTCCTGCTTTTAAAAATCCTAGCCCTAGGCCGAACCCCAACCCTAAGACGAGAAAGGCAAATCAGCCAGGAATTAGGCATGTCCCCAAGGAAAAAGCTGTGGAGGCAGGCATGTTGTGCTACTTTTGCGCTCTTCTTGGCTAGTCCTTCGCAGCTGCTGTGTTCTTGGAACTCAGGGCTTTCTGGTTAATAGACCCTTACCCTAGGCGTAACTAAAACCTTAACCCTAGGAAGGAAAATCAGCCTATGGTTCGGGATGGTCTCATGGAAATATCAGTGGTGGCAGCCAAGTTGCGTCACTTTTGCGCTCCCCTTGGGATGCCTTTCGCTGCTGCAGTGTGCCTGGAGCCCAGGGCTTCCTGGTTTTAAAAGTCCTAGGCCTAAGCCTAACAGTAACCCTAGGAAGGTAAATCAGCCGGGTATTAGGGTTCTTCCTAAGGGAAAAGCCGTGAAAGCAGCCATGTTGTGGCACTTCTGCACTCCCTTTGGGATGCCTTTGGCAGATGAAGTAAGCCTGGAACTCAGGGCTTCCTGGTTAAAGAAATCCAAGCCCTAGGCTGAACCCTAACCCTAACCCTAGGCAGATAAATCAGCCTAGGTATAGGGATGGTGCCAAGGAAAAAGCTGTGAAAGCTGCCATGTTGTTGCACTTTTGTACTCCCCTTGGGATGCCTTGAACAGCTGCAGTGTGCCTGGAGCTAAGGGCTTCCTAGTTTTAAAAATCCTAGCCCTAGGCCTAAGCCTAACAGTAACCCTGGGAAGGTAAATCAGCCTGGTGTTAGGCGTCTTGCCAAGGAAAAAGCCGTGAAAGCAGCCATGTTGTGGCACTTTTGCACTCCCTTTTGGATGCCTTTCACAGCTGCAGTGTGCCTGGAACTCAGGGCTTCCTGCTTTTAAAAATCCTAGCCCTAGGCCGAACCCCAACCCTAAGACGAGAAAGGCAAATCAGCCAGGAATTAGGCATGTCCCCAAGGAAAAAGCTGTGGAGGCAGGCATGTTGTGCTACTTTTGCGCTCTTCTTGGCTAGTCCTTCGCAGCTGCTGTGTTCTTGGAACTCAGGGCTTTCTGGTTAATAGACCCTTACCCTAGGCGTAACTAAAACCTTAACCCTAGGAAGGAAAATCAGCCTATGGTTCGGGATGCTCTCATGGAAATATCAGTGGTGGCAGCCAAGTTGCGTCACTTTTGCGCTCCCCTTGGGATGCCTTTCGCAGCTGCAGTGTGCCTGGAGCCCAGGGCTTCCTGGTTTTAAAAGTCCTAGGCCTAAGCCTAACAGTAACCCTAGGAAGGTAAATCAGCCGGGTATTAGGGTTCTTCCTAAGGGAAAAGCCGTGAAAGCAGCCATGTTGTGGCACTTCTGCACTCCCTTTGGGATGCCTTTGGCAGATGAAGTAAGCCTGGAACTCAGGGCTTCCTGGTTAAAGAAATCCAAGCCCTAGGCTGAACCCTAACCCTAACCCTAGGCAGATAAATCAGCCTAGGTATAGGGATGGTGCCAAGGAAAAAGCTGTGAAAGCTGCCATGTTGTTGCACTTTTGTACTCCCCTTGGGATGCCTTGAACAGCTGCAGTGTGCCTGGAGCCCAGGGCTTCCTAGTTTTAAAAATCCTAGCCCTAGGCCTAAGCCTAACAGTAACCCTGGGAAGGTAAATCAGCCTGGTGTTAGGCGTCTTGCCAAGGAAAAAGCCGTGAAAGCAGCCATGTTGTGGCACTTTTGCACTCCCTTTTGGATGCCTTTCACAGCTCCAGTGTGCCTGGAACTCAGGGCTTCCTGATTTTAAAAATCCTAGCCCTAGGCCGAACCTCAAACCTAAGACGAGAAAGGCAAATCAGCCAGGAATTAGGCATGTCCCCAAGGAAAAAGCTGTGGAGGCAGGCATGTTGTGGTACTTTTGCGCTCTTCTTGGGTAGTCCTTCGCAGCTGCTGTGTTCTTGGAACTCAGGGCTTTCTGGTTAATAGAACCCTTACCCTAGGCGTAAATCAAACCTTAACCCTAGGAAGGAAAATCAGCCTATGGTTCAGGAAGGTCTCATGGAAATATCAGTGGTGGCAGCCAAGTTGCGTCACTTTTGCGCTCCCCTTGGGATGCCTTTCGCAGCTGCAGTGTGCCTGGAGCCCAGGGCTTCCGGGTTTTAAAAGTCCTAGGCCTAAGCCTAACAGTAACCCTAGGAAGGTAAATCAGCCGGGTATTAGGGTTCTTCCTAAGGGAAAAGCCGTGAAAGCAGCCATGTTGTGGCACTTCTGCACTCCCTTTGGGATGCCTTTGGCAGATGAAGTAAGCCTGGAACTCAGGGCTTCCTGGTTAAAGAAATCACAGCCCTAGGCTGAACCCTAACCCTAACCCTAGGCAGATAAATCAGCCTAGGTATAGGGATGGTGCCAAGGAAAAAGCTGTGAAAGCTGCCATGTTGTTGCACTTTTGTACTCCCCTTGGGATGCCTTGAACAGCTGCAGTGTGCCTGGAGCCCAGGGCTTCCTAGTTTTAAAAATCCTAGCCCTAGGCCTAAGCCTAACAGTAACCCTGGGAAGGTAAATCAGCCTGGTGTTAGGCTTCTTGCCAAGGAAAAAGCCGTGAAAGCAGCCATGTTGTGGCACTTTTGCACTCCCTTTTGGATGCCTTTCACAGCTCCAGTGTGCCTGGAACTCAGGGCTTCCTGCTTTTAAAAATCCTAGCCCTAGGCCGAACCCCAACCCTAAGACGAGAAAGGCAAATCAGCCAGGAATTAGGCATGTCCCCAAGGAAAAAGCTGTGGAGGCAGGCATGTTGTGGTACTTTTGCGCTCTTCTTGGGTAGTCCTTCGCAGCTGCTGTGTTCTTGGAACTCAGGGCTTTCTGGTTAATAGACCCTTACCCTAGGCGTAACTCAAACCTTAACCCTAGGAAGGAAAATCAGCCTATGGTTCGGGATGGTCTCATGGAAATATCAGTGGTGGCAGCCAAGTTGCGTCACTTTTGCGCTCCCCTTGGGATGCCTTTCGCAGCTGCAGTGTGCCTGGAGCCCAGGGCTTCCTGGTTTTAAAAGTCCTAGGCCTAAGCCTAACAGTAACCCTAGGAAGGTAAATCAGCCGGGTATTAGGGTTCTTCCTAAGGGAAAAGCCGTGAAAGCAGCCATGTTGTGGCACTTCTGCACTCCCTTTGGGATGCCTTTGGCAGATGAAGTAAGCCTGGAACTCAGGGCTTCCTGGTTAAAAAAATCCAAGCCCTAGGCTGAACCCTAACCCTAACCCTAGGCAGATAAATCAGCCTAGGTATAGGGATGGTGCCAAGGAAAAAGCTGTGAAAGCTGCCATGTTGTTGCACTTTTGTACTCCCCTTGGGATGCCTTGAACAGCTGCAGTGTGCCTGGAGCTAAGGGCTTCCTAGTTTTAAAAATCCTAGCCCTAGGCCTAAGCCTAACAGTAACCCTGGGAAGGCAAATCAGCCTGGTGTTAGGCGTCTTGCCAAGGAAAAAGCCGTGAAAGCAGCCATGTTGTGGCACTTTTGCACTCCCTTTTGGATGCCTTTCACAGCTCCAGTGTGCCTGGAACTCAGGGCTTCCTGATTTTAAGAATCCTAGCCCTAGGCCGAACCTCAAACCTAAGACGAGAAAGGCAAATCAGCCAGGAATTAGGCATGTCCCCAAGGAAAAAGCTGTGGAGGCAGGCATGTTGTGGTACTTTTGCGCTCTTCTTGGCTAGTCCTTCGCAGCTGCTGTGTTCTTGGAACTCAGGGCTTTCTGGTTAATAGAACCCTTACCCTAGGCGTAAATCAAACCTTAACCCTAGGAAGGAAAATCAGCCTATGGTTCAGGAAGGTCTCATGGAAATATCAGTGGTGGCAGCCAAGTTGCGTCACTTTTGCGCTCCCCTTGGGATGCCTTTCGCAGCTGCAGTGTGCCTGGAGCCCAGGGCTTCCGGGTTTTAAAAGTCCTAGGCCTAAGCCTAACAGTAACCCTAGGAAGGTAAATCAGCCGGGTATTAGGGTTCTTCCTAAGGGAAAAGCCGTGAAAGCAGCCATGTTGTGGCACTTCTGCACTCCCTTTGGGATGCCTTTGGCAGATGAAGTAAGCCTGGAACTCAGGGCTTCCTGGTTAAAGAAATCACAGCCCTAGGCTGAACCCTAACCCTAACCCTAGGCAGATAAATCAGCCTAGGTATAGGGATGGTGCCAAGGAAAAAGCTGTGAAAGCTGCCATGTTGTTGCACTTTTGTACTCCCCTTGGGATGCCTTGAACAGCTGCAGTGTGCCTGGAGCCCAGGGCTTCCTAGTTTTAAAAATCCTAGCCCTAGGCCTAAGCCTAACAGTAACCCTGGGAAGGTAAATCAGCCTGGTGTTAGGCTTCTTGCCAAGGAAAAAGCCGTGAAAGCAGCCATGTTGTGGCACTTTTGCACTCCCTTTTGGATGCCTTTCACAGCTCCAGTGTGCCTGGAACTCAGGGCTTCCTGCTTTTAAAAATCCTAGCCCTAGGCCGAACCCCAACCCTAAGACGAGAAAGGCAAATCAGCCAGGAATTAGGCATGTCCCCAAGGAAAAAGCTGTGGAGGCAGGCATGTTGTGGTACTTTTGCGCTCTTCTTGGCTAGTCCTTCGCAGCTGCTGTGTTCTTGGAACTCAGGGCTTTCTGGTTAATAGACCCTTACCCTAGGCGTAACTCAAACCTTAACCCTAGGAAGGAAAATCAGCCTATGGTTCGGGATGCTCTCATGGAAATATCAGTGGTGGCAGCCAAGTTGCGTCACTTTTGCGCTCCCCTTGGGATGCCTGCCTTTCGCAGCTGCAGTGTGCCTGGAGCCCAGGGCTTCCTGGTTTTAAAAGTCCTAGGCCTAAGCCTAACAGTAACCCTAGGAAGGTAAATCAGCCGGGTATTAGGGTTCTTCCTAAGGGAAAAGCCGTGAAAGCAGCCATGTTGTGGCACTTCTGCACTCCCTTTGGGATGCCTTTGGCAGATGAAGTAAGCCTGGAACTCAGGGCTTCCTGGTTAAAGAAATCCAAGCCCTAGGCTGAACCCTAACCCTAACCCTAGGCAGATAAATCAGCCTAGGTATAGGGATGGTGCCAAGGAAAAAGCTGTGAAAGCTGCCATGTTGTTGCACTTTTGTACTCCCCTTGGGATGCCTTGAACAGCTGCAGTGTGCCTGGAGCCCAGGGCTTCCTAGTTTTAAAAATCCTAGCCCTAGGCCTAAGCCTAACAGTAACCCTGGGAAGGCAAATCAGCCTGGTGTTAGGCGTCTTGCCAAGGAAAAAGCCGTGAAAGCAGCCATGTTGTGGCACTTTTGCACTCCCTTTTGGATGCCTTTCACAGCTCCAGTGTGCCTGGAACTCAGGGCTTCCTGATTTTAAAAATCCTAGCCCTAGGCCGAACCCCAACCCTAAGACGAGAAAGGCAAATCAGCCAGGAATTAGGCATGTCCCCAAGGAAAAAGCTGTGGAGGCAGGCATGTTGTGGTACTTTTGCGCTCTTCTTGGCTAGTCCTTCGCAGCTGCTGTGTTCTTGGAACTCAGGGCTTTCTGGTTAATAGACCCTTACCCTAGGCGTAACTCAAACCTTAACCCTAGGAAGGAAAATCAGCCTATGGTTCGGGATGGTCTCATGGAAATATCAGTGGTGGCAGCCAAGTTGCGTCACTTTTGCGCTCCCCTTGGGATGCCTTTCGCAGCTGCAGTGTGCCTGGAGCCCAGGGCTTCCTGGTTTTAAAAGTCCTAGGCCTAAGCCTAACAGTAACCCTAGGAAGGTAAATCAGCCGGGTATTAGGGTTCTTCCTAAGGGAAAAGCCGTGAAAGCAGCCATGTTGTGGCACTTCTGCACTCCCTTTGGGATGCCTTTGGCAGATGAAGTAAGCCTGGAACTCAGGGCTTCCTGGTTAAAGAAATCCAAGCCCTAGGCTGAACCCTAACCCTAACCCTAGGCAGATAAATCAGCCTAGGCATAGGGATGGTGCCAAGGAAAAAGCTGTGAAAGCTGCCATGTTGTTGCACTTTTGTACTCCCCTTGGGATGCCTTGAACAGCTGCAGTGTGCCTGGAGCCCAGGGCTTCCTAGTTTTAAAAATCCTAGCCCTAGGCCTAAGCCTAACAGTAACCCTGGGAAGGTAAATCAGCCTGGTGTTAGGCGTCTTGCCAAGGAAAAAGCCGTGAAAGCAGCCATGTTGTGGCACTTTTGCACTCCCTTTTGGATGCCTTTCACAGCTCCAGTGTGCCTGGAACTCAGGGCTTCCTGATTTTAAAAATCCTAGCCCTAGGCCGAACCTCAAACCTAAGACGAGAAAGGCAAATCAGCCAGGAATTAGGCATGTCCCCAAGGAAAAAGCTGTGGAGGCAGGCATGTTGTGGTACTTTTGCGCTCTTCTTGGCTAGTCCTTCGCAGCTGCTGTGTTCTTGGAACTCAGGGCTTTCTGGTTAATAGAACCCTTACCCTAGGCGTAACTCAAACCTTAACCCTAGGAAGGAAAATCAGCCTATGGTTCGGGATGCTCTCATGGAAATATCAGTGGTGGCAGCCAAGTTGCGTCACTTTTGCGCTCCCCTTGGGATGCCTGCCTTTCGCAGCTGCAGTGTGCCTGGAGCCCAGGGCTTCCTGGTTTTAAAAGTCCTAGGCCTAAGCCTAACAGTAACCCTAGGAAGGTAAATCAGCCGGGTATTAGGGCTCTTCCTAAGGGAAAAGCC
Organism: Ammospiza caudacuta; assembly: GCF_027887145.1. Taxonomy (NCBI): domain Eukaryota; kingdom Metazoa; phylum Chordata; class Aves; order Passeriformes; family Passerellidae; genus Ammospiza; species Ammospiza caudacuta. Next base: position 215,645 of record NW_026682916.1, read on the forward strand.
GTGAAAGCAGCCATGTTGTGGCACTTCTGCACTCCCTTTGGGATGCCTTTGGCAGATGAAGTAAGCCTGGAACTCAGGGCTTCCTGGTTAAAGAAATCACAGCCCTAGGCTGAACCCTAACCCTAACCCTAGGCAGATAAATCAGCCTAGGTATAGGGATGGTGCCAAGGAAAAAGCTGTGAAAGCTGCCATGTTGTTGCACTTTTGTACTCCCCTTGGGATGCCTTGAACAGCTGCAGTGTGCCTGGAGCCCAGGGCTTCCTAGTTTTAAAAATCCTAGCCCTAGGCCTAAGCCTAACAGTAACCCTGGGAAGGTAAATCAGCCTGGTGTTAGGCGTCTTGCCAAGGAAAAAGCCGTGAAAGCAGCCATGTTGTGGCACTTTTGCACTCCCTTTTGGATGCCTTTCACAGCTCCAGTGTGCCTGGAACTCAGGGCTTCCTGATTTTAAAAATCCTAGCCCTAGGCCGAACCCCAACCCTAAGACGAGAAAGGCAAATCAGCCAGGAATTAGGCATGTCCCCAAGGAAAAAGCTGTGGAGGCAGGCATGTTGTGCTACTTTTGCGCTCTTCTTGGCTAGTCCTTCGCAGCTGCTGTGTTCTTGGAACTCAGGGCTTTCTGGTTAATAGACCCTTACCCTAGGCGTAACTCAAACCTTAACCCTAGGAAGGAAAATCAGCCTATGGTTCGGGATGGTCTCATGGAAATATCAGTGGTGGCAGCCAAGTTGCGTCACTTTTGCGCTCCCCTTGGGATGCCTTTCGCAGCTGCAGTGTGCCTGGAGCCCAGGGCTTCCTGGTTTTAAAAGTCCTAGGCCTAAGCCTAACAGTAACCCTAGGAAGGTAAATCAGCCGGGTATTAGGGTTCTTCCTAAGGGAAAAGCCGTGAAAGCAGCCATGTTGTGGCACTTCTGCACTCCCTTTGGGATGCCTTTGGCAGATGAAGTAAGCCTGGAACTCAGGGCTTCCTGGTTAAAGAAATCCAAGCCCTAGGCTGAACCCTAACCCTAACCCTAGGCAGATAAATCAGCCTAGGTATAGGGATGGTGCCAAGGAAAAAGCTGTGAAAGCTGCCATGTTGTTGCACTTTTGTACTCCCCTTGGGATGCCTTGAACAGCTGCAGTGTGCCTGGAGCCCAGGGCTTCCTAGTTTTAAAAATCCTAGCCCTAGGCCTAAGCCTAACAGTAACCCTGGGAAGGTAAATCAGCCTGGTGTTAGGCTTCTTGCCAAGGAAAAAGCCGTGAAAGCAGCCATGTTGTGGCACTTTTGCACTCCCTTTTGGATGCCTTTCACAGCTGCAGTGTGCCTGGAACTCAGGGCTTCCTGATTTTAAAAATCCTAGCCCTAGGCCGAACCTCAAACCTAAGACGAGAAAGGCAAATCAGCCAGGAATTAGGCATGTCCCCAAGGAAAAAGCTGTGGAGGCAGGCATGTTGTGGTACTTTTGCGCTCTTCTTGGCTAGTCCTTCGCAGCTGCTGTGTTCTTGGAACTCAGGGCTTTCTGGTTAATAGAACCCTTACCCTAGGCGTAACTCAAACCTTAACCCTAGGAAGGAAAATCAGCCTATGGTTCGGGATGCTCTCATGGAAATATCAGTGGTGGCAGCCAAGTTGCGTCACTTTTGCGCTCCCCTTGGGATGCCTTTTGCAGCTGCAGTGTGCCTGGAGCCCAGGGCTTCCTGGTTTTAAAAGTCCTAGGCCTAAGCCTAACAGTAACCGTAGGAAGGTAAATCAGCCGGGTATTAGGGTTCTTCCTAAGGGAAAAGCCGTGAAAGCAGCCATGTTGTGGCACTTCTGCACTCCCTTTGGGATGCCTTTGGCAGATGAAGTAAGCCTGGAACTCAGGGCTTCCTGGTTAAAGAAATCCAAGCCCTAGGCTGAGCCCTAACCCTAACCCTAGGCAGATAAATCAGCCTAGGTATAGGGATGGTGCCAAGGAAAAAGCTGTGAAAGCTGCCATGTTGTTGCACTTTTGTACTCCCCTTGGGATGCCTTGAACAGCTGCAGTGTGCCTGGAGCCCAGGGCTTCCTAGTTTTAAAAATCCTAGCCCTAGGCCTAAGCCTAACAGTAACCCTGGGAAGGCAAATCAGCCTGGTGTTAGGCGTCTTGCCAAGGAAAAAGCCGTGAAAGCAGCCATGTTGTGGCACTTTTGCACTCCCTTTTGGATGCCTTTCACAGCTCCAGTGTGCCTGGAACTCAGGGCTTCCTGATTTTAAAAATCCTAGCCCTAGGCCGAACCCCAACCCTAAGACGAGAAAGGCAAATCAGCCAGGAATTAGGCATGTCCCCAAGGAAAAAGCTGTGGAGGCAGGCATGTTGTGGTACTTTTGCGCTCTTCTTGGCTAGTCCTTCGCAGCTGCTGTGTTCTTGGAACTCAGGGCTTTCTGGTTAATAGACCCTTACCCTAGGCGTAACTAAAACCTTAACCCTAGGAAGGAAAATCAGCCTATGGTTCGGGATGGTCTCATGGAAATATCAGTGGTGGCAGCCAAGTTGCGTCACTTTTGCGCTCCCCTTGGGATGCCTTTCGCAGCTGCAGTGTGCCTGGAGCCCAGGGCTTCCTGGTTTTAAAAGTCCTAGGCCTAAGCCTAACAGTAACCCTAGGAAGGTAAATCAGCCGGGTATTAGGGTTCTTCCTAAGGGAAAAGCCGTGAAAGCAGCCATGTTGTGGCACTTCTGCACTCCCTTTGGGATGCCTTTGGCAGATGAAGTAAGCCTGGAACTCAGGGCTTCCTGGTTAAAGAAATCCAAGCCCTAGGCTGAACCCTAACCCTAACCCTAGGCAGATAAATCAGCCTAGGCATAGGGATGGTGCCAAGGAAAAAGCTGTGAAAGCTGCCATGTTGTTGCACTTTTGTACTCCCCTTGGGATGCCTTGAACAGCTGCAGTGTGCCTGGAGCCCAGGGCTTCCTAGTTTTAAAAATCCTAGCCCTAGGCCTAAGCCTAACAGTAACCCTGGGAAGGTAAATCAGCCTGGTGTTAGGCGTCTTGCCAAGGAAAAAGCCGTGAAAGCAGCCATGTTGTGGCACTTTTGCACTCCCTTTTGGATGCCTTTCACAGCTGCAGTGTGCCTGGAACTCAGGGCTTCCTGATTTTAAAAATCCTAGCCCTAGGCCGAACCTCAAACCTAAGACGAGAAAGGCAAATCAGCCAGGAATTAGGCATGTCCCCAAGGAAAAAGCTGTGGAGGCAGGCATGTTGTGGTACTTTTGCGCTCTTCTTGGCTAGTCCTTCGCAGCTGCTGTGTTCTTGGAACTCAGGGCTTTCTGGTTAATAGAACCCTTACCCTAGGCGTAACTCAAACCTTAACCCTAGGAAGGAAAATCAGCCTATGGTTCGGGATGCTCTCATGGAAATATCAGTGGTGGCAGCCAAGTTGCGTCACTTTTGCGCTCCCCTTGGGATGCCTGCCTTTCGCAGCTGCAGTGTGCCTGGAGCCCAGGGCTTCCTGGTTTTAAAAGTCCTAGGCCTAAGCCTAACAGTAACCCTAGGAAGGTAAATCAGCCGGGTATTAGGGCTCTTCCTAAGGGAAAAGCCGTGAAAGCAGCCATGTTGTGGCACTTCTGCACTCCCTTTGGGATGCCTTTGGCAGATGAAGTAAGCCTGGAACTCAGGGCTTCCTGGTTAAAGAAATCACAGCCCTAGGCTGAACCCTAACCCTAACCCTAGGCAGATAAATCAGCCTAGGTATAGGGATGGTGCCAAGGAAAAAGCTGTGAAAGCTGCCATGTTGTTGCACTTTTGTACTCCCCTTGGGATGCCTTGAACAGCTGCAGTGTGCCTGGAGCCCAGGGCTTCCTAGTTTTAAAAATCCTAGCCCTAGGCCTAAGCCTAACAGTAACCCTGGGAAGGTAAATCAGCCTGGTGTTAGGCGTCTTGCCAAGGAAAAAGCCGTGAAAGCAGCCATGTTGTGGCACTTTTGCACTCCCTTTTGGATGCCTTTCACAGCTCCAGTGTGCCTGGAACTCAGGGCTTCCTGATTTTAAAAATCCTAGCCCTAGGCCGAACCCCAACCCTAAGACGAGAAAGGCAAATCAGCCAGGAATTAGGCATGTCCCCAAGGAAAAAGCTGTGGAGGCAGGCATGTTGTGCTACTTTTGCGCTCTTCTTGGCTAGTCCTTCGCAGCTGCTGTGTTCTTGGAACTCAGGGCTTTCTGGTTAATAGACCCTTACCCTAGGCGTAACTCAAACCTTAACCCTAGGAAGGAAAATCAGCCTATGGTTCGGGATGGTCTCATGGAAATATCAGTGGTGGCAGCCAAGTTGCGTCACTTTTGCGCTCCCCTTGGGATGCCTTTCGCAGCTGCAGTGTGCCTGGAGCCCAGGGCTTCCTGGTTTTAAAAGTCCTAGGCCTAAGCCTAACAGTAACCCTAGGAAGGTAAATCAGCCGGGTATTAGGGTTCTTCCTAAGGGAAAAGCCGTGAAAGCAGCCATGTTGTGGCACTTCTGCACTCCCTTTGGGATGCCTTTGGCAGATGAAGTAAGCCTGGAACTCAGGGCTTCCTGGTTAAAGAAATCCAAGCCCTAGGCTGAACCCTAACCCTAACCCTAGGCAGATAAATCAGCCTAGGTATAGGGATGGTGCCAAGGAAAAAGCTGTGAAAGCTGCCATGTTGTTGCACTTTTGTACTCCCCTTGGGATGCCTTGAACAGCTGCAGTGTGCCTGGAGCCCAGGGCTTCCTAGTTTTAAAAATCCTAGCCCTAGGCCTAAGCCTAACAGTAACCCTGGGAAGGTAAATCAGCCTGCTGTTAGGCTTCTTGCCAAGGAAAAAGCCGTGAAAGCAGCCATGTTGTGGCACTTTTGCACTCCCTTTTGGATGCCTTTCACAGCTGCAGTGTGCCTGGAACTCAGGGCTTCCTGATTTTAAAAATCCTAGCCCTAGGCCGAACCTCAAACCTAAGACGAGAAAGGCAAATCAGCCAGGAATTAGGCATGTCCCCAAGGAAAAAGCTGTGGAGGCAGGCATGTTGTGGTACTTTTGCGCTCTTCTTGGCTAGTCCTTCGCAGCTGCTGTGTTCTTGGAACTCAGGGCTTTCTGGTTAATAGAACCCTTACCCTAGGCGTAACTCAAACCTTAACCCTAGGAAGGAAAATCAGCCTATGGTTCGGGATGCTCTCATGGAAATATCAGTGGTGGCAGCCAAGTTGCGTCACTTTTGCGCTCCCCTTGGGATGCCTGCCTTTCGCAGCTGCAGTGTGCCTGGAGCCCAGGGCTTCCTGGTTTTAAAAGTCCTAGGCCTAAGCCTAACAGTAACCCTAGGAAGGTAAATCAGCCGGGTATTAGGGTTCTTCCTAAGGGAAAAGCCGTGAAAGCAGCCATGTTGTGGCACTTCTGCACTCCCTTTGGGATGCCTTTGGCAGATGAAGTAAGCCTGGAACTCAGGGCTTCCTGGTTAAAGAAATCCAAGCCCTAGGCTGAACCCTAACCCTAACCCTAGGCAGATAAATCAGCCTAGGTATAGGGATGGTGCCAAGGAAAAAGCTGTGAAAGCTGCCATGTTGTTGCACTTTTGTACTCCCCTTGGGATGCCTTGAACAGCTGCAGTGTGCCTGGAGCCCAGGGCTTCCTAGTTTTAAAAATCCTAGCCCTAGGCCTAAGCCTAACAGTAACCCTGGGAAGGCAAATCAGCCTGGTGTTAGGCGTCTTGCCAAGGAAAAAGCCGTGAAAGCAGCCATGTTGTGGCACTTTTGCACTCCCTTTTGGATGCCTTTCACAGCTCCAGTGTGCCTGGAACTCAGGGCTTCCTGATTTTAAAAATCCTAGCCCTAGGCCGAACCCCAACCCTAAGACGAGAAAGGCAAATCAGCCAGGAATTAGGCATGTCCCCAAGGAAAAAGCTGTGGAGGCAGGCATGTTGTGGTACTTTTGCGCTCTTCTTGGCTAGTCCTTCGCAGCTGCTGTGTTCTTGGAACTCAGGGCTTTCTGGTTAATAGACCCTTACCCTAGGCGTAACTCAAACCTTAACCCTAGGAAGGAAAATCAGCCTATGGTTCGGGATGGTCTCATGGAAATATCAGTGGTGGCAGCCAAGTTGCGTCACTTTTGCGCTCCCCTTGGGATGCCTTTCGCAGCTGCAGTGTGCCTGGAGCCCAGGGCTTCCTGGTTTTAAAAGTCCTAGGCCTAAGCCTAACAGTAACCCTAGGAAGGTAAATCAGCCGGGTATTAGGGTTCTTCCTAAGGGAAAAGCCGTGAAAGCAGCCATGTTGTGGCACTTCTGCACTCCCTTTGGGATGCCTTTGGCAGATGAAGTAAGCCTGGAACTCAGGGCTTCCTGGTTAAAGAAATCCAAGCCCTAGGCTGAACCCTAACCCTAACCCTAGGCAGATAAATCAGCCTAGGCATAGGGATGGTGCCAAGGAAAAAGCTGTGAAAGCTGCCATGTTGTTGCACTTTTGTACTCCCCTTGGGATGCCTTGAACAGCTGCAGTGTGCCTGGAGCCCAGGGCTTCCTAGTTTTAAAAATCCTAGCCCTAGGCCTAAGCCTAACAGTAACCCTGGGAAGGTAAATCAGCCTGGTGTTAGGCGTCTTGCCAAGGAAAAAGCCGTGAAAGCAGCCATGTTGTGGCACTTTTGCACTCCCTTTTGGATGCCTTTCACAGCTCCAGTGTGCCTGGAACTCAGGGCTTCCTGATTTTAAAAATCCTAGCCCTAGGCCGAACCTCAAACCTAAGACGAGAAAGGCAAATCAGCCAGGAATTAGGCATGTCCCCAAGGAAAAAGCTGTGGAGGCAGGCATGTTGTGGTACTTTTGCGCTCTTCTTGGCTAGTCCTTCGCAGCTGCTGTGTTCTTGGAACTCAGGGCTTTCTGGTTAATAGAACCCTTACCCTAGGCGTAACTCAAACCTTAACCCTAGGAAGGAAAATCAGCCTATGGTTCGGGATGCTCTCATGGAAATATCAGTGGTGGCAGCCAAGTTGCGTCACTTTTGCGCTCCCCTTGGGATGCCTGCCTTTCGCAGCTGCAGTGTGCCTGGAGCCCAGGGCTTCCTGGTTTTAAAAGTCCTAGGCCTAAGCCTAACAGTAACCCTAGGAAGGTAAATCAGCCGGGTATTAGGGCTCTTCCTAAGGGAAAAGCCGTGAAAGCAGCCATGTTGTGGCACTTCTGCACTCCCTTTGGGATGCCTTTGGCAGATGAAGTAAGCCTGGAACTCAGGGCTTCCTGGTTAAAGAAATCACAGCCCTAGGCTGAACCCTAACCCTAACCCTAGGCAGATAAATCAGCCTAGGTATAGGGATGGTGCCAAGGAAAAAGCTGTGAAAGCTGCCATGTTGTTGCACTTTTGTACTCCCCTTGGGATGCCTTGAACAGCTGCAGTGTGCCTGGAGCCCAGGGCTTCCTAGTTTTAAAAATCCTAGCCCTAGGCCTAAGCCTAACAGTAACCCTGGGAAGGTAAATCAGCCTGGTGTTAGGCGTCTTGCCAAGGAAAAAGCCGTGAAAGCAGCCATGTTGTGGCACTTTTGCACTCCCTTTTGGATGCCTTTCACAGCTCCAGTGTGCCTGGAACTCAGGGCTTCCTGATTTTAAAAATCCTAGCCCTAGGCCGAACCCCAACCCTAAGACGAGAAAGGCAAATCAGCCAGGAATTAGGCATGTCCCCAAGGAAAAAGCTGTGGAGGCAGGCATGTTGTGCTACTTTTGCGCTCTTCTTGGCTAGTCCTTCGCAGCTGCTGTGTTCTTGGAACTCAGGGCTTTCTGGTTAATAGACCCTTACCCTAGGCGTAACTCAAACCTTAACCCTAGGAAGGAAAATCAGCCTATGGTTCGGGATGGTCTCATGGAAATATCAGTGGTGGCAGCCAAGTTGCGTCACTTTTGCGCTCCCCTTGGGATGCCTTTCGCAGCTGCAGTGTGCCTGGAGCCCAGGGCTTCCTGGTTTTAAAAGTCCTAGGCCTAAGCCTAACAGTAACCCTAGGAAGGTAAATCAGCCGGGTATTAGGGTTCTTCCTAAGGGAAAAGCCGTGAAAGCAGCCATGTTGTGGCACTTCTGCACTCCCTTTGGGATGCCTTTGGCAGATGAAGTAAGCCTGGAACTCAGGGCTTCCTGGTTAAAGAAATCCAAGCCCTAGGCTGAACCCTAACCCTAACCCTAGGCAGATAAATCAGCCTAGGTATAGGGATGGTGCCAAGGAAAAAGCTGTGAAAGCTGCCATGTTGTTGCACTTTTGTACTCCCCTTGGGATGCCTTGAACAGCTGCAGTGTGCCTGGAGCCCAGGGCTTCCTAGTTTTAAAAATCCTAGCCCTAGGCCTAAGCCTAACAGTAACCCTGGGAAGGTAAATCAGCCTGGTGTTAGGCTTCTTGCCAAGGAAAAAGCCGTGAAAGCAGCCATGTTGTGGCACTTTTGCACTCCCTTTTGGATGCCTTTCACAGCTGCAGTGTGCCTGGAACTCAGGGCTTCCTGATTTTAAAAATCCTAGCCCTAGGCCGAACCTCAAACCTAAGACGAGAAAGGCAAATCAGCCAGGAATTAGGCATGTCCCCAAGGAAAAAGCTGTGGAGGCAGGCATGTTGTGGTACTTTTGCGCTCTTCTTGGCTAGTCCTTCGCAGCTGCTGTGTTCTTGGAACTCAGGGCTTTCTGGTTAATAGAACCCTTACCCTAGGCGTAACTCAAACCTTAACCCTAGGAAGGAAAATCAGCCTATGGTTCGGGATGGTCTCATGGAAATATCAGTGGTGGCAGCCAAGTTGCGTCACTTTTGCGCTCCCCTTGGGATGCCTTTTGCAGCTGCAGTGTGCCTGGAGCCCAGGGCTTCCTGGTTTTAAAAGTCCTAGGCCTAAGCCTAACAGTAACCGTAGGAAGGTAAATCAGCCGGGTATTAGGGTTCTTCCTAAGGGAAAAGCCGTGAAAGCAGCCATGTTGTGGCACTTCTGCACTCCCTTTGGGATGCCTTTGGCAGATGAAGTAAGCCTGGAACTCAGGGCTTCCTGGTTAAAGAAATCCAAGCCCTAGGCTGAGCCCTAACCCTAACCCTAGGCAGATAAATCAGCCTAGGTATAGGGATGGTGCCAAGGAAAAAGCTGTGAAAGCTGCCATGTTGTTGCACTTTTGTACTCCCCTTGGGATGCCTTGAACAGCTGCAGTGTGCCTGGAGCCCAGGGCTTCCTAGTTTTAAAAATCCTAGCCCTAGGCCTAAGCCTAACAGTAACCCTGGGAAGGCAAATCAGCCTGGTGTTAGGCGTCTTGCCAAGGAAAAAGCCGTGAAAGCAGCCATGTTGTGGCACTTTTGCACTCCCTTTTGGATGCCTTTCACAGCTCCAGTGTGCCTGGAACTCAGGGCTTCCTGATTTTAAAAATCCTAGCCCTAGGCCGAACCCCAACCCTAAGACGAGAAAGGCAAATCAGCCAGGAATTAGGCATGTCCCCAAGGAAAAAGCTGTGGAGGCAGGCATGTTGTGGTACTTTTGCGCTCTTCTTGGCTAGTCCTTCGCAGCTGCTGTGTTCTTGGAACTCAGGGCTTTCTGGTTAATAGACCCTTACCCTAGGCGTAACTAAAACCTTAACCCTAGGAAGGAAAATCAGCCTATGGTTCGGGATGGTCTCATGGAAATATCAGTGGTGGCAGCCAAGTTGCGTCACTTTTGCGCTCCCCTTGGGATGCCTTTCGCAGCTGCAGTGTGCCTGGAGCCCAGGGCTTCCTGGTTTTAAAAGTCCTAGGCCTAAGCCTAACAGTAACCCTAGGAAGGTAAATCAGCCGGGTATTAGGGTTCTTCCTAAGGGAAAAGCCGTGAAAGCAGCCATGTTGTGGCACTTCTGCACTCCCTTTGGGATGCCTTTGGCAGATGAAGTAAGCCTGGAACTCAGGGCTTCCTGGTTAAAGAAATCCAAGCCCTAGGCTGAACCCTAACCCTAACCCTAGGCAGATAAATCAGCCTAGGCATAGGGATGGTGCCAAGGAAAAAGCTGTGAAAGCTGCCATGTTGTTGCACTTTTGTACTCCCCTTGGGATGCCTTGAACAGCTGCAGTGTGCCTGGAGCCCAGGGCTTCCTAGTTTTAAAAATCCTAGCCCTAGGCCTAAGCCTAACAGTAACCCTGGGAAGGTAAATCAGCCTGGTGTTAGGCGTCTTGCCAAGGAAAAAGCCGTGAAAGCAGCCATGTTGTGGCACTTTTGCACTCCCTTTTGGATGCCTTTCACAGCTCCAGTGTGCCTGGAACTCAGGGCTTCCTGATTTTAAAAATCCTAGCCCTAGGCCGAACCTCAAACCTAAGACGAGAAAGGCAAATCAGCCAGGAATTAGGCATGTCCCCAAGGAAAAAGCTGTGGAGGCAGGCATGTTGTGGTACTTTTGCGCTCTTCTTGGCTAGTCCTTCGCAGCTGCTGTGTTCTTGGAACTCAGGGCTTTCTGGTTAATAGAACCCTTACCCTAGGCGTAACTCAAACCTTAACCCTAGGAAGGAAAATCAGCCTATGGTTCGGGATGCTCTCATGGAAATATCAGTGGTGGCAGCCAAGTTGCGTCACTTTTGCGCTCCCCTTGGGATGCCTGCCTTTCGCAGCTGCAGTGTGCCTGGAGCCCAGGGCTTCCTGGTTTTAAAAGTCCTAGGCCTAAGCCTAACAGTAACCCTAGGAAGGTAAATCAGCCGGGTATTAGGGCTCTTCCTAAGGGAAAAGCCGTGAAAGCAGCCATGTTGTGGCACTTCTGCACTCCCTTTGGGATGCCTTTGGCAGATGAAGTAAGCCTGGAACTCAGGGCTTCCTGGTTAAAGAAATCACAGCCCTAGGCTGAACCCTAACCCTAACCCTAGGCAGATAAATCAGCCTAGGTATAGGGATGGTGCCAAGGAAAAAGCTGTGAAAGCTGCCATGTTGTTGCACTTTTGTACTCCCCTTGGGATGCCTTGAACAGCTGCAGTGTGCCTGGAGCCCAGGGCTTCCTAGTTTTAAAAATCCTAGCCCTAGGCCTAAGCCTAACAGTAACCCTGGGAAGGTAAATCAGCCTGGTGTTAGGCGTCTTGCCAAGGAAAAAGCCGTGAAAGCAGCCATGTTGTGGCACTTTTGCACTCCCTTTTGGATGCCTTTCACAGCTCCAGTGTGCCTGGAACTCAGGGCTTCCTGATTTTAAAAATCCTAGCCCTAGGCCGAACCCCAACCCTAAGACGAGAAAGGCAAATCAGCCAGGAATTAGGCATGTCCCCAAGGAAAAAGCTGTGGAGGCAGGCATGTTGTGCTACTTTTGCGCTCTTCTTGGCTAGTCCTTCGCAGCTGCTGTGTTCTTGGAACTCAGGGCTTTCTGGTTAATAGACCCTTACCCTAGGCGTAACTCAAACCTTAACCCTAGGAAGGAAAATCAGCCTATGGTTCGGGATGGTCTCATGGAAATATCAGTGGTGGCAGCCAAGTTGCGTCACTTTTGCGCTCCCCTTGGGATGCCTTTCGCAGCTGCAGTGTGCCTGGAGCCCAGGGCTTCCTGGTTTTAAAAGTCCTAGGCCTAAGCCTAACAGTAACCCTAGGAAGGTAAATCAGCCGGGTATTAGGGTTCTTCCTAAGGGAAAAGCCGTGAAAGCAGCCATGTTGTGGCACTTCTGCACTCCCTTTGGGATGCCTTTGGCAGATGAAGTAAGCCTGGAACTCAGGGCTTCCTGGTTAAAGAAATCCAAGCCCTAGGCTGAACCCTAACCCTAACCCTAGGCAGATAAATCAGCCTAGGTATAGGGATGGTGCCAAGGAAAAAGCTGTGAAAGCTGCCATGTTGTTGCACTTTTGTACTCCCCTTGGGATGCCTTGAACAGCTGCAGTGTGCCTGGAGCCCAGGGCTTCCTAGTTTTAAAAATCCTAGCCCTAGGCCTAAGCCTAACAGTAACCCTGGGAAGGTAAATCAGCCTGCTGTTAGGCTTCTTGCCAAGGAAAAAGCCGTGAAAGCAGCCATGTTGTGGCACTTTTGCACTCCCTTTTGGATGCCTTTCACAGCTGCAGTGTGCCTGGAACTCAGGGCTTCCTGATTTTAAAAATCCTAGCCCTAGGCCGAACCTCAAACCTAAGACGAGAAAGGCAAATCAGCCAGGAATTAGGCATGTCCCCAAGGAAAAAGCTGTGGAGGCAGGCATGTTGTGGTACTTTTGCGCTCTTCTTGGCTAGTCCTTCGCAGCTGCTGTGTTCTTGGAACTCAGGGCTTTCTGGTTAATAGAACCCTTACCCTAGGCGTAACTCAAACCTTAACCCTAGGAAGGAAAATCAGCCTATGGTTCGGGATGGTCTCATGGAAATATCAGTGGTGGCAGCCAAGTTGCGTCACTTTTGCGCTCCCCTTGGGATGCCTTTTGCAGCTGCAGTGTGCCTGGAGCCCAGGGCTTCCTGGTTTTAAAAGTCCTAGGCCTAAGCCTAACAGTAACCGTAGGAAGGTAAATCAGCCGGGTATTAGGGTTCTTCCTAAGGGAAAAGCCGTGAAAGCAGCCATGTTGTGGCACTTCTGCACTCCCTTTGGGATGCCTTTGGCAGATGAAGTAAGCCTGGAACTCAGGGCTTCCTGGTTAAAGAAATCCAAGCCCTAGGCTGAGCCCTAACCCTAACCCTAGGCAGATAAATCAGCCTAGGTATAGGGATGGTGCCAAGGAAAAAGCTGTGAAAGCTGCCATGTTGTTGCACTTTTGTACTCCCCTTGGGATGCCTTGAACAGCTGCAGTGTGCCTGGAGCTAAGGGCTTCCTAGTTTTAAAAATCCTAGCCCTAGGCCTAAGCCTAACAGTAACCCTGGGAAGGTAAATCAGCCTGGTGTTAGGCGTCTTGCCAAGGAAAAAGCCGTGAAAGCAGCCATGTTGTGGCACTTTTGCACTCCCTTTTGGATGCCTTTCACAGCTCCAGTGTGCCTGGAACTCAGGGCTTCCTGATTTTAAAAATCCTAGCCCTAGGCCGAACCCCAACCCTAAGACGAGAAAGGCAAATCAGCCAGGAATTAGGCATGTCCCCAAGGAAAAAGCTGTGGAGGCAGGCATGTTGTGGTACTTTTGCGCTCTTCTTGGGTAGTCCTTCGCAGCTGCTGTGTTCTTGGAACTCAGGGCTTTCTGGTTAATAGACCCTTACCCTAGGCGTAACTCAAACCTTAACCCTAGGAAGGAAAATCAGCCTATGGTTCGGGATGCTCTCATGGAAATATCAGTGGTGGCAGCCAAGTTGCGTCACTTTTGCGCTCCCCTTGGGATGCCTGCCTTTCGCAGCTGCAGTATGCCTGGAGCCCAGGGCTTCCTGGTTTTAAAAGTCCTAGGCCTAAGCCTAACAGTAACCCTAGGAAGGTAAATCAGCCGGGTATTAGGGTTCTTCCTAAGGGAAAAGCCGTGAAAGCAGCCATGTTGTGGCACTTCTGCACTCCCTTTGGGATGCCTTTGGCAGATGAAGTAAGCCTGGAACTCAGGGCTTCCTGGTTAAAGAAATCCAAGCCCTAGGCTGAACCCTAACCCTAACCCTAGGCAGATAAATCAGCCTAGGTATAGGGATGGTGCCAAGGAAAAAGCTGTGAAAGCTGCCATGTTGTTGCACTTTTGTACTCCCCTTGGGATGCCTTGAACAGCTGCAGTGTGCCTGGAGCTAAGGGCTTCCTAGTTTTAAAAATCCTAGCCCTAGGCCTAAGCCTAACAGTAACCCTGGGAAGGTAAATCAGCCTGGTGTTAGGCGTCTTGCCAAGGAAAAAGCCGTGAAAGCAGCCATGTTGTGGCACTTTTGCACTCCCTTTTGGATGCCTTTCACAGCTGCAGTGTGCCTGGAACTCAGGGCTTCCTGATTTTAAAAATCCTAGCCCTAGGCCGAACCCCAACCCTAAGACGAGAAAGGCAAATCAGCCAGGAATTAGGCATGTCCCCAAGGAAAAAGCTGTGGAGGCAGGCATGTTGTGGTACTTTTGCGCTCTTCTTGGCTAGTCCTTCGCAGCTGCTGTGTTCTTGGAACTCAGGGCTTTCTGGTTAATAGACCCTTACCCTAGGCGTAACTCAAACCTTAACCCTAGGAAGGAAAATCAGCCTATGGTTCGGGATGGTCTCATGGAAATATCAGTGGTGGCAGCCAAGTTGCGTCACTTTTGCGCTCCCCTTGGGATGCCTTTTGCAGCTGCAGTGTGCCTGGAGCCCAGGGCTTCCTGGTTTTAAAAGTCCTAGGCCTAAGCCTAACAGTAACCCTAGGAAGGTAAATCAGCCGGGTATTAGGGTTCTTCCTAAGGGAAAAGCCGTGAAAGCAGCCATGTTGTGGCACTTCTGCACTCCCTTTGGGATGCCTTTGGCAGATGAAGTAAGCCTGGAACTCAGGGCTTCCTGGTTAAAGAAATCCAAGCCCTAGGCTGAAGCCTAACCCTAACCCTAGGCAGATAAATCAGCCTAGGTATAGGGATGGTGCCAAGGAAAAAGCTGTGAAAGCTGCCATGTTGTTGCACTTTTGTACTCCCCTTGGGATGCCTTGAACAGCTGCAGTGTGCCTGGAGCTAAGGGCTTCCTAGTTTTAAAAATCCTAGCCCTAGGCCTAAGCCTAACAGTAACCCTGGGAAGGTAAATCAGCCTGGTGTTAGGCGTCTTGCCAAGGAAAAAGCCGTGAAAGCAGCCATGTTGTGGCACTTTTGCACTCCCTTTTGGATGCCTTTCACAGCTGCAGTGTGCCTGGAACTCAGGGCTTCCTGATTTTAAAAATCCTAGCCCTAGGCCGAACCCCAACCCTAAGACGAGAAAGGCAAATCAGCCAGGAATTAGGCATGTCCCCAAGGAAAAAGCTGTGGAGGCAGGCATGTTGTGCTACTTTTGCGCTCTTCTTGGCTAGTCCTTCGCAGCTGCTGTGTTCTTGGAACTCAGGGCTTTCTGGTTAATAGACCCTTACCCTAGGCGTAACTCAAGCCTTAACCCTAGGAAGGAAAATCAGCCTATGGTTCGGGATGGTCTCATGGAAATATCAGTGGTGGCAGCCAAGTTGCGTCACTTTTGCGCTCCCCTTGGGATGCCTTTCGCAGCTGCAGTGTGCCTGGAGCCCAGGGCTTCCTGGTTTTAAAAGTCCTAGGCCTAAGCCTAACAGTAACCCTAGGAAGGTAAATCAGCCGGGTATTAGGGTTCTTCCTAAGGGAAAAGCCGTGAAAGCAGCCATGTTGTGGCACTTCTGCACTCCCTTTGGGATGCCTTTGGCAGATGAAGTAAGCCTGGAACTCAGGGCTTCCTGGTTAAAAAAATCCAAGCCCTAGGCTGAACCCTAACCCTAACCCTAGGCAGATAAATCAGCCTAGGTATAGGGATGGTGCCAAGGAAAAAGCTGTGAAAGCTGCCATGTTGTTGCACTTTTGTACTCCCCTTGGGATGCCTTGAACAGCTGCAGTGTGCTTGGAGCTAAGGGCTTCCTAGTTTTAAAAATCCTAGCCCTAGGCCTAAGCCTAACAGTAACCCTGGGAAGGTAAATCAGCCTGGTGTTAGGCTTCTTGCCAAGGAAAAAGCCGTGAAAGCAGCCATGTTGTGGCACTTTTGCACTCCCTTTTGGATGCCTTTCACAGCTCCAGTGTGCCTGGAACTCAGGGCTTCCTGCTTTTAAAAATCCTAGCCCTAGGCCGAACCCCAACCCTAAGACGAGAAAGGCAAATCAGCCAGGAATTAGGCATGTCCCCAAGGAAAAAGCTGTGGAGGCAGGCATGTTGTGGTACTTTTGCGCTCTTCTTGGCTAGTCCTTCGCAGCTGCTGTGTTCTTGGAACTCAGGGCTTTCTGGTTAATAGACCCTTCCCCTAGGCGTAACTCAAACCTTAACCCTAGGAAGGAAAATCAGCCTATGGTTCGGGATGCTCTCATGGAAATATCAGTGGTGGCAGCCAAGTTGCGTCACTTTTGCGCTCCCCTTGGGATGCCTTTCGCAGCTGCAGTGTGCCTGGAGCCCAGGGCTTCCGGGTTTTAAAAGTCCTAGGCCTAAGCCTAACAGTAACCCTAGGAAGGTAAATCAGCCGGGTATTAGGGTTCTTCCTAAGGGAAAAGCCGTGAAAGCAGCCATGTTGTGGCACTTCTGCACTCCCTTTGGGATGCCTTTGGCAGATGAAGTAAGCCTGGAACTCAGGGCTTCCTGGTTAAAGAAATCCAAGCCCTAGGCTGAACCCTAACCCTAACCCTAGGCAGATAAATCAGCCTAGGTATAGGGATGGTGCCAAGGAAAAAGCTGTGAAAGCTGCCATGTTGTTGCACTTTTGTACTCCCCTTGGGATGCCTTGAACAGCTGCAGTGTGCCTGGAGCCCAGGGCTTCCTAGTTTTAAAAATCCTAGCCCTAGGCCTAAGCCTAACAGTAACCCTGGGAAGGTAAATCAGCCTGGTGTTAGGCTTCTTGCCAAGGAAAAAGCCGTGAAAGCAGCCATGTTGTGGCACTTTTGCACTCCCTTTTGGATGCCTTTCACAGCTCCAGTGTGCCTGGAACTCAGGGCTTCCTGCTTTTAAAAATCCTAGCCCTAGGCCGAACCCCAACCCTAAGACGAGAAAGGCAAATCAGCCAGGAATTAGGCATGTCCCCAAGGAAAAAGCTGTGGAGGCAGGCATGTTGTGGTACTTTTGCGCTCTTCTTGGCTAGTCCTTCGCAGCTGCTGTGTTCTTGGAACTCAGGGCTTTCTGGTTAATAGACCCTTACCCTAGGCGTAACTCAAACCTTAACCCTAGGAAGGAAAATCAGCCTATGGTTCGGGATGCTCTCATGGAAATATCAGTGGTGGCAGCCAAGTTGCGTCACTTTTGCGCTCCCCTTGGGATGCCTGCCTTTCGCAGCTGCAGTGTGCCTGGAGCCCAGGGCTTCCTGGTTTTAAAAGTCCTAGGCCTAAGCCTAACAGTAACCCTAGGAAGGTAAATCAGCCGGGTATTAGGGTTCTTCCTAAGGGAAAAGCCGTGAAAGCAGCCATGTTGTGGCACTTCTGCACTCCCTTTGGGATGCCTTTGGCAGATGAAGTAAGCCTGGAACTCAGGGCTTCCTGGTTAAAGAAATCCAAGCCCTAGGCTGAACCCTAACCCTAACCCTAGGCAGATAAATCAGCCTAGGTATAGGGATGGTGCCAAGGAAAAAGCTGTGAAAGCTGCCATGTTGTTGCACTTTTGTACTCCCCTTGGGATGCCTTGAACAGCTGCAGTGTGCCTGGAGCCCAGGGCTTCCTAGTTTTAAAAATCCTAGCCCTAGGCCTAAGCCTAACAGTAACCCTGGGAAGGCAAATCAGCCTGGTGTTAGGCGTCTTGCCAAGGAAAAAGCCGTGAAAGCAGCCATGTTGTGGCACTTTTGCACTCCCTTTTGGATGCCTTTCACAGCTCCAGTGTGCCTGGAACTCAGGGCTTCCTGATTTTAAAAATCCTAGCCCTAGGCCGAACCCCAACCCTAAGACGAGAAAGGCAAATCAGCCAGGAATTAGGCATGTCCCCAAGGAAAAAGCTGTGGAGGCAGGCATGTTGTGGTACTTTTGCGCTCTTCTTGGCTAGTCCTTCGCAGCTGCTGTGTTCTTGGAACTCAGGGCTTTCTGGTTAATAGACCCTTACCCTAGGCGTAACTAAAACCTTAACCCTAGGAAGGAAAATCAGCCTATGGTTCGGGATGGTCTCATGGAAATATCAGTGGTGGCAGCCAAGTTGCGTCACTTTTGCGCTCCCCTTGGGATGCCTTTCGCAGCTGCAGTGTGCCTGGAGCCCAGGGCTTCCTGGTTTTAAAAGTCCTAGGCCTAAGCCTAACAGTAACCCTAGGAAGGTAAATCAGCCGGGTATTAGGGTTCTTCCTAAGGGAAAAGCCGTGAAAGCAGCCATGTTGTGGCACTTCTGCACTCCCTTTGGGATGCCTTTGGCAGATGAAGTAAGCCTGGAACTCAGGGCTTCCTGGTTAAAGAAATCCAAGCCCTAGGCTGAACCCTAACCCTAACCCTAGGCAGATAAATCAGCCTAGGCATAGGGATGGTGCCAAGGAAAAAGCTGTGAAAGCTGCCATGTTGTTGCACTTTTGTACTCCCCTTGGGATGCCTTGAACAGCTGCAGTGTGCCTGGAGCCCAGGGCTTCCTAGTTTTAAAAATCCTAGCCCTAGGCCTAAGCCTAACAGTAACCCTGGGAAGGTAAATCAGCCTGGTGTTAGGCGTCTTGCCAAGGAAAAAGCCGTGAAAGCAGCCATGTTGTGGCACTTTTGCACTCCCTTTTGGATGCCTTTCACAGCTCCAGTGTGCCTGGAACTCAGGGCTTCCTGATTTTAAAAATCCTAGCCCTAGGCCGAACCTCAAACCTAAGACGAGAAAGGCAAATCAGCCAGGAATTAGGCATGTCCCCAAGGAAAAAGCTGTGGAGGCAGGCATGTTGTGGTACTTTTGCGCTCTTCTTGGCTAGTCCTTCGCAGCTGCTGTGTTCTTGGAACTCAGGGCTTTCTGGTTAATAGAACCCTTACCCTAGGCGTAACTCAAACCTTAACCCTAGGAAGGAAAATCAGCCTATGGTTCGGGATGCTCTCATGGAAATATCAGTGGTGGCAGCCAAGTTGCGTCACTTTTGCGCTCCCCTTGGGATGCCTGCCTTTCGCAGCTGCAGTGTGCCTGGAGCCCAGGGCTTCCTGGTTTTAAAAGTCCTAGGCCTAAGCCTAACAGTAACCCTAGGAAGGTAAATCAGCCGGGTATTAGGGCTCTTCCTAAGGGAAAAGCCGTGAAAGCAGCCATGTTGTGGCACTTCTGCACTCCCTTTGGGATGCCTTTGGCAGATGAAGTAAGCCTGGAACTCAGGGCTTCCTGGTTAAAGAAATCACAGCCCTAGGCTGAACCCTAACCCTAACCCTAGGCAGATAAATCAGCCTAGGTATAGGGATGGTGCCAAGGAAAAAGCTGTGAAAGCTGCCATGTTGTTGCACTTTTGTACTCCCCTTGGGATGCCTTGAACAGCTGCAGTGTGCCTGGAGCCCAGGGCTTCCTAGTTTTAAAAATCCTAGCCCTAGGCCTAAGCCTAACAGTAACCCTGGGAAGGTAAATCAGCCTGGTGTTAGGCGTCTTGCCAAGGAAAAAGCCGTGAAAGCAGCCATGTTGTGGCACTTTTGCACTCCCTTTTGGATGCCTTTCACAGCTCCAGTGTGCCTGGAACTCAGGGCTTCCTGATTTTAAAAATCCTAGCCCTAGGCCGAACCCCAACCCTAAGACGAGAAAGGCAAATCAGCCAGGAATTAGGCATGTCCCCAAGGAAAAAGCTGTGGAGGCAGGCATGTTGTGCTACTTTTGCGCTCTTCTTGGCTAGTCCTTCGCAGCTGCTGTGTTCTTGGAACTCAGGGCTTTCTGGTTAATAGACCCTTACCCTAGGCGTAACTCAAACCTTAACCCTAGGAAGGAAAATCAGCCTATGGTTCGGGATGGTCTCATGGAAATATCAGTGGTGGCAGCCAAGTTGCGTCACTTTTGCGCTCCCCTTGGGATGCCTTTCGCAGCTGCAGTGTGCCTGGAGCCCAGGGCTTCCTGGTTTTAAAAGTCCTAGGCCTAAGCCTAACAGTAACCCTAGGAAGGTAAATCAGCCGGGTATTAGGGTTCTTCCTAAGGGAAAAGCCGTGAAAGCAGCCATGTTGTGGCACTTCTGCACTCCCTTTGGGATGCCTTTGGCAGATGAAGTAAGCCTGGAACTCAGGGCTTCCTGGTTAAAGAAATCCAAGCCCTAGGCTGAACCCTAACCCTAACCCTAGGCAGATAAATCAGCCTAGGTATAGGGATGGTGCCAAGGAAAAAGCTGTGAAAGCTGCCATGTTGTTGCACTTTTGTACTCCCCTTGGGATGCCTTGAACAGCTGCAGTGTGCCTGGAGCCCAGGGCTTCCTAGTTTTAAAAATCCTAGCCCTAGGCCTAAGCCTAACAGTAACCCTGGGAAGGTAAATCAGCCTGGTGTTAGGCTTCTTGCCAAGGAAAAAGCCGTGAAAGCAGCCATGTTGTGGCACTTTTGCACTCCCTTTTGGATGCCTTTCACAGCTGCAGTGTGCCTGGAACTCAGGGCTTCCTGATTTTAAAAATCCTAGCCCTAGGCCGAACCTCAAACCTAAGACGAGAAAGGCAAATCAGCCAGGAATTAGGCATGTCCCCAAGGAAAAAGCTGTGGAGGCAGGCATGTTGTGGTACTTTTGCGCTCTTCTTGGCTAGTCCTTCGCAGCTGCTGTGTTCTTGGAACTCAGGGCTTTCTGGTTAATAGAACCCTTACCCTAGGCGTAACTCAAACCTTAACCCTAGGAAGGAAAATCAGCCTATGGTTCGGGATGGTCTCATGGAAATATCAGTGGTGGCAGCCAAGTTGCGTCACTTTTGCGCTCCCCTTGGGATGCCTTTTGCAGCTGCAGTGTGCCTGGAGCCCAGGGCTTCCTGGTTTTAAAAGTCCTAGGCCTAAGCCTAACAGTAACCGTAGGAAGGTAAATCAGCCGGGTATTAGGGTTCTTCCTAAGGGAAAAGCCGTGAAAGCAGCCATGTTGTGGCACTTCTGCACTCCCTTTGGGATGCCTTTGGCAGATGAAGTAAGCCTGGAACTCAGGGCTTCCTGGTTAAAGAAATCCAAGCCCTAGGCTGAGCCCTAACCCTAACCCTAGGCAGATAAATCAGCCTAGGTATAGGGATGGTGCCAAGGAAAAAGCTGTGAAAGCTGCCATGTTGTTGCACTTTTGTACTCCCCTTGGGATGCCTTGAACAGCTGCAGTGTGCCTGGAGCTAAGGGCTTCCTAGTTTTAAAAATCCTAGCCCTAGGCCTAAGCCTAACAGTAACCCTGGGAAGGTAAATCAGCCTGGTGTTAGGCGTCTTGCCAAGGAAAAAGCCGTGAAAGCAGCCATGTTGTGGCACTTTTGCACTCCCTTTTGGATGCCTTTCACAGCTCCAGTGTGCCTGGAACTCAGGGCTTCCTGATTTTAAAAATCCTAGCCCTAGGCCGAACCCCAACCCTAAGACGAGAAAGGCAAATCAGCCAGGAATTAGGCATGTCCCCAAGGAAAAAGCTGTGGAGGCAGGCATGTTGTGGTACTTTTGCGCTCTTCTTGGGTAGTCCTTCGCAGCTGCTGTGTTCTTGGAACTCAGGGCTTTCTGGTTAATAGACCCTTACCCTAGGCGTAACTCAAACCTTAACCCTAGGAAGGAAAATCAGCCTATGGTTCGGGATGCTCTCATGGAAATATCAGTGGTGGCAGCCAAGTTGCGTCACTTTTGCGCTCCCCTTGGGATGCCTGCCTTTCGCAGCTGCAGTATGCCTGGAGCCCAGGGCTTCCTGGTTTTAAAAGTCCTAGGCCTAAGCCTAACAGTAACCCTAGGAAGGTAAATCAGCCGGGTATTAGGGTTCTTCCTAAGGGAAAAGCCGTGAAAGCAGCCATGTTGTGGCACTTCTGCACTCCCTTTGGGATGCCTTTGGCAGATGAAGTAAGCCTGGAACTCAGGGCTTCCTGGTTAAAGAAATCCAAGCCCTAGGCTGAACCCTAACCCTAACCCTAGGCAGATAAATCAGCCTAGGTATAGGGATGGTGCCAAGGAAAAAGCTGTGAAAGCTGCCATGTTGTTGCACTTTTGTACTCCCCTTGGGATGCCTTGAACAGCTGCAGTGTGCCTGGAGCTAAGGGCTTCCTAGTTTTAAAAATCCTAGCCCTAGGCCTAAGCCTAACAGTAACCCTGGGAAGGTAAATCAGCCTGGTGTTAGGCGTCTTGCCAAGGAAAAAGCCGTGAAAGCAGCCATGTTGTGGCACTTTTGCACTCCCTTTTGGATGCCTTTCACAGCTGCAGTGTGCCTGGAACTCAGGGCTTCCTGATTTTAAAAATCCTAGCCCTAGGCCGAACCCCAACCCTAAGACGAGAAAGGCAAATCAGCCAGGAATTAGGCATGTCCCCAAGGAAAAAGCTGTGGAGGCAGGCATGTTGTGGTACTTTTGCGCTCTTCTTGGCTAGTCCTTCGCAGCTGCTGTGTTCTTGGAACTCAGGGCTTTCTGGTTAATAGACCCTTACCCTAGGCGTAACTCAAACCTTAACCCTAGGAAGGAAAATCAGCCTATGGTTCGGGATGGTCTCATGGAAATATCAGTGGTGGCAGCCAAGTTGCGTCACTTTTGCGCTCCCCTTGGGATGCCTTTTGCAGCTGCAGTGTGCCTGGAGCCCAGGGCTTCCTGGTTTTAAAAGTCCTAGGCCTAAGCCTAACAGTAACCCTAGGAAGGTAAATCAGCCGGGTATTAGGGTTCTTCCTAAGGGAAAAGCCGTGAAAGCAGCCATGTTGTGGCACTTCTGCACTCCCTTTGGGATGCCTTTGGCAGATGAAGTAAGCCTGGAACTCAGGGCTTCCTGGTTAAAGAAATCCAAGCCCTAGGCTGAAGCCTAACCCTAACCCTAGGCAGATAAATCAGCCTAGGTATAGGGATGGTGCCAAGGAAAAAGCTGTGAAAGCTGCCATGTTGTTGCACTTTTGTACTCCCCTTGGGATGCCTTGAACAGCTGCAGTGTGCCTGGAGCTAAGGGCTTCCTAGTTTTAAAAATCCTAGCCCTAGGCCTAAGCCTAACAGTAACCCTGGGAAGGTAAATCAGCCTGGTGTTAGGCGTCTTGCCAAGGAAAAAGCCGTGAAAGCAGCCATGTTGTGGCACTTTTGCACTCCCTTTTGGATGCCTTTCACAGCTGCAGTGTGCCTGGAACTCAGGGCTTCCTGATTTTAAAAATCCTAGCCCTAGGCCGAACCCCAACCCTAAGACGAGAAAGGCAAATCAGCCAGGAATTAGGCATGTCCCCAAGGAAAAAGCTGTGGAGGCAGGCATGTTGTGCTACTTTTGCGCTCTTCTTGGCTAGTCCTTCGCAGCTGCTGTGTTCTTGGAACTCAGGGCTTTCTGGTTAATAGACCCTTACCCTAGGCGTAACTCAAGCCTTAACCCTAGGAAGGAAAATCAGCCTATGGTTCGGGATGGTCTCATGGAAATATCAGTGGTGGCAGCCAAGTTGCGTCACTTTTGCGCTCCCCTTGGGATGCCTTTCGCAGCTGCAGTGTGCCTGGAGCCCAGGGCTTCCTGGTTTTAAAAGTCCTAGGCCTAAGCCTAACAGTAACCCTAGGAAGGTAAATCAGCCGGGTATTAGGGTTCTTCCTAAGGGAAAAGCCGTGAAAGCAGCCATGTTGTGGCACTTCTGCACTCCCTTTGGGATGCCTTTGGCAGATGAAGTAAGCCTGGAACTCAGGGCTTCCTGGTTAAAAAAATCCAAGCCCTAGGCTGAACCCTAACCCTAACCCTAGGCAGATAAATCAGCCTAGGTATAGGGATGGTGCCAAGGAAAAAGCTGTGAAAGCTGCCATGTTGTTGCACTTTTGTACTCCCCTTGGGATGCCTTGAACAGCTGCAGTGTGCCTGGAGCTAAGGGCTTCCTAGTTTTAAAAATCCTAGCCCTAGGCCTAAGCCTAACAGTAACCCTGGGAAGGTAAATCAGCCTGGTGTTAGGCTTCTTGCCAAGGAAAAAGCCGTGAAAGCAGCCATGTTGTGGCACTTTTGCACTCCCTTTTGGATGCCTTTCACAGCTCCAGTGTGCCTGGAACTCAGGGCTTCCTGCTTTTAAAAATCCTAGCCCTAGGCCGAACCCCAACCCTAAGACGAGAAAGGCAAATCAGCCAGGAATTAGGCATGTCCCCAAGGAAAAAGCTGTGGAGGCAGGCATGTTGTGGTACTTTTGCGCTCTTCTTGGCTAGTCCTTCGCAGCTGCTGTGTTCTTGGAACTCAGGGCTTTCTGGTTAATAGACCCTTCCCCTAGGCGTAACTCAAACCTTAACCCTAGGAAGGAAAATCAGCCTATGGTTCGGGATGCTCTCATGGAAATATCAGTGGTGGCAGCCAAGTTGCGTCACTTTTGCGCTCCCCTTGGGATGCCTTTCGCAGCTGCAGTGTGCCTGGAGCCCAGGGCTTCCTGGTTTTAAAAGTCCTAGGCCTAAGCCTAACAGTAACCCTAGGAAGGTAAATCAGCCGGGTATTAGGGTTCTTCCTAAGGGAAAAGCCGTGAAAGCAGCCATGTTGTGGCACTTCTGCACTCCCTTTGGGATGCCTTTGGCAGATGAAGTAAGCCTGGAACTCAGGGCTTCCTGGTTAAAAAAATCCAAGCCCTAGGCTGAACCCTAACCCTAACCCTAGGCAGATAAATCAGCCTAGGTATAGGGATGGTGCCAAGGAAAAAGCTGTGAAAGCTGCCATGTTGTTGCACTTTTGTATTCCCCTTGGGATGCCTTGAACAGCTGCAGTGTGCCTGGAGCCCAGGGCTTCCTAGTTTTAAAAATCCTAGCCCTAGGCCTAAGCCTAACAGTAACCCTGGGAAGGCAAATCAGCCTGGTGTTAGGCTTCTTGCCAAGGAAAAAGCCGTGAAAGCAGCCATGTTGTGGCACTTTTGCACTCCCTTTTGGATGCCTTTCACAGCTCCAGTGTGCCTGGAAATCAGGGCTTCCTGATTTTAAAAATCCTAGCCCTAGGCCGAACCCCAACCCTAAGACGAGAAAGGCAAATCAGCCAGGAATTAGGCATGTCCCCAAGGAAAAACCTGTGGAGGCAGGCATGTTGTGGTACTTTTGCGCTCTTCTTGGCTAGTCCTTCGCAGCTGCTGTGTTCTTGGAACTCAGGGCTTTCTGGTTAATAGACCCTTACCCTAGGCGTAACTCAAACCTTAACCCTAGGAAGGAAAATCAGCCTATGGTTCGGGATGCTCTCATGGAAATATCAGTGGTGGCAGCCAAGTTGCGTCATTTTTGCGCTCCCCTTGGGATGCCTTTCGCAGCTGCAGTGTGCCTGGAGCCCAGGGCTTCCTGGTTTTAAAAGTCCTAGGCCTAAGCCTAACAGTAACCCTAGGAAGGTAAATCAGCCGGGTATTAGGGTTCTTCCTAAGGGAAAAGCCGTGAAAGCAGCCATGTTGTGGCACTTCTGCACTCCCTTTGGGATGCCTTTGGCAGATGAAGTAAGCCTGGAACTCAGGGCTTCCTGGTTAAAGAAATCCAAGCCCTAGGCTGAACCCTAACCCTAACCCTAGGCAGATAAATCAGCCTAGGTATAGGGATGGTGCCAAGGAAAAAGCTGTGAAAGCTGCCATGTTGTTGCACTTTTGTACTCCCCTTGGGATGCCTTGAACAGCTGCAGTGTGCCTGGAGCTAAGGGCTTCCTAGTTTTAAAAATCCTAGCCCTAGGCCTAAGCCTAACAGTAACCCTGGGAAGGTAAATCAGCCTGGTGTTAGGCGTCTTGCCAAGGAAAAAGCCGTGAAAGCAGCCATGTTGTGGCACTTTTGCACTCCCTTTTGGATGCCTTTCACAGCTCCAGTGTGCCTGGAACTCAGGACTTCCTGCTTTTAAAAATCCTAGCCCTAGGCCGAACCCCAACCCTAAGACGAGAAAGGCAAATCAGCCAGGAATTAGGCATGTCCCCAAGGAAAAAGCTGTGGAGGCAGGCATGTTGTGGTACTTTTGCGCTCTTCTTGGCTAGTCCTTCGCAGCTGCTGTGTTCTTGGAACTCAGGGCTTTCTGGTTAATAGAGCCCTTACCCTAGGCGTAACTCAAACCTTAACCCTAGGAAGGAAAATCAGCCTATGGTTCGGGATGGTCTCATGGAAATATCAGTGGTGGCAGCCAAGTTGCGTCACTTTTGCGCTCCCCTTGGGATGCCTTTCGCAGCTGCAGTGTGCCTGGAGCCCAGGGCTTCCTGGTTTTAAAAGTCCTAGGCCTAAGCCTAACAGTAACCCTAAGAAGGTAAATCAGCCGGGTATTAGGGTTCTTCCTAAGGGAAAAGCCGTGAAAGCAGCCATGTTGTGGCACTTCTGCACTCCCTTTGGGATGCCTTTGGCAGATGAAGTAAGCCTGGAACTCAGGGCTTCCTGGTTAAAAAAATCCAAGCCCTAGGCTGAACCCTAACCCTAACCCTAGGCAGATAAATCAGCCTAGGTATAGGGATGGTGCCAAGGAAAAAGCTGTGAAAGCTGCCATGTTGTTGCACTTTTGTACTCCCCTTGGGATGCCTTGAACAGCTGCAGTGTGCCTGGAGCTAAGGGCTTCCTAGTTTTAAAAATCCTAGCCCTAGGCCTAAGCCTAACAGTAACCCTGGGAAGGCAAATCAGCCTGGTGTTAGGCGTCTTGCCAAGGAAAAAGCCGTGAAAGCAGCCATGTTGTGGCACTTTTGCACTCCCTTTTGGATGCCTTTCACAGCTGCAGTGTGCCTGGAACTCAGGGCTTCCTGATTTTAAAAATCCTAGCCCTAGGCCGAACACCAACCCTAAGACGAGAAAGGCAAATCAGCCAGGAATTAGGCATGTCCCCAAGGAAAAAGCTGTGGAGGCAGGCATGTTGTGCTACTTTTGCGCTCTTCTTGGCTAGTCCTTCGCAGCTGCTGTGTTCTTGGAACTCAGGGCTTTCTGGTTAATAGACCCTTACCCTAGGCGTAACTCAAACCTTAACCCTAGGAAGGAAAATCAGCCTATGGTTCGGGATGCTCTCATGGAAATATCAGTGGTGGCAGCCAAGTTGCGTCACTTTTGCGCTCCCCTTGGGATGCCTTTCGCAGCTGCAGTGTGCCTGGAGCCCAGGGCTTCCTGGTTTTAAAAGTCCTAGGCCTAAGCCTAACAGTAACCCTAGGAAGGTAAATCAGCCGGGTATTAGGGTTCTTCCTAAGGGAAAAGCCGTGAAAGCAGCCATGTTGTGGCACTTCTGCACTCCCTTTGGGATGCCTTTGGCAGATGAAGTAAGCCTGGAACTCAGGGCTTCCTGGTTAAAGAAATCCAAGCCCTAGGCTGAACCCTAACCCTAACCCTAGGCAGATAAATCAGCCTAGGTATAGGGATGGTGCCAAGGAAAAAGCTGTGAAAGCTGCCATGTTGTTGCACTTTTGTACTCCCCTTGGGATGCCTTGAACAGCTGCAGTGTGCCTGGAGCTAAGGGCTTCCTAGTTTTAAAAATCCTAGCCCGAGGCCTAAGCCTAACAGTAACCCTGGGAAGGTAAATCAGCCTGGTGTTAAGCGTCTTGCCAAGGAAAAAGCCGTGAAAGCAGCCATGTTGTGGCACTTTTGCACTCCCTTTTGGATGCCTTTCACAGCTCCAGTGTGCCTGGAACTCAGGGCTTCCTGATTTTAAAAATCCTAGCCCTAGGCCGAACCCCAACCCTAAGACGAGAAAGGCAAATCAGCCAGGAATTAGGCATGTCCCCAAGGAAAAAGCTGTGGAGGCAGGCATGTTGTGCTACTTTTGCGCTCTTCTTGGCTAGTCCTTCGCAGCTGCTGTGTTCTTGGAACTCAGGGCTTTCTGGTTAATAGACCCTTACCCTAGGCGTAACTCAAACCTTAACCCTAGGAAGGAAAATCAGCCTATGGTTCGGGATGCTCTCATGGAAATATCAGTGGTGGCAGCCAAGTTGCGTCATTTTTGCGCTCCCGTTGGGATGCCTTTCGCAGCTGCAGTGTGCCTGGAGCCCAGGGCTTCCTGGTTTTAAAAGTCCTAGGCCTAAGCCTAACAGTAACCCTAGGAAGGTAAATCAGCCGGGTATTAGGGTTCTTCCTAAGGGAAAAGCCGTGAAAGCAGCCATGTTGTGGCACTTCTGCACTCCCTTTGGGATGCCTTTGGCAGATGAAGTAAGCCTGGAACTCAGGGCTTCCTGGTTAAAAAAATCCAAGCCCTAGGCTGAACCCTAACCCTAACCCTAGGCAGATAAATCAGCCTAGGTATAGGGATGGTGCCAAGGAAAAAGCTGTGAAAGCTGCCATGTTGTTGCACTTTTGTACTCCCCTTGGGATGCCTTGAACAGCTGCAGTGTGCCTGGAGCCCAGGGCTTCCTAGTTTTAAAAATCCTAGCCCTAGGCCTAAGCCTAACAGTAACCCTGGGAAGGTAAATCAGCCTGGTGTTAGGCTTCTTGCCAAGGAAAAAGCCGTGAAAGCAGCCATGTTGTGGCACTTTTGCACTCCCTTTTGGATGCCTTTCACAGCTGCAGTGTGCCTGGAACTCAGGGCTTCCTGCTTTTAAAAATCCTAGCCCTAGGCCGAACCCCAACCCTAAGACGAGAAAGGCAAATCAGCCAGGAATTAGGCATGTCCACAAGGAAAAAGCTGTGGAGGCAGGCATGTTGTGGTACTTTTGCGCTCTTCTTGGCTAGTCCTTCGCAGCTGCTGTGTTCTTGGAACTCAGGGCTTTCTGGTTAATAGACCCTTACCCTAGGCGTAACTCAAACCTTAACCCTAGGAAGGAAAATCAGCCTATGGTTCGGGATGGTCTCATGGAAATATCAGTGGTGGCAGCCAAGTTGCGTCACTTTTGCGCTCCCGTTGGGATGCCTTTCGCAGCTGCAGTGTGCCTGGAGCCCAGGGCTTCCTGGTTTTAAAAGTCCTAGGCCTAAGCCTAACAGTAACCCTAGGAAGGTAAATCAGCCGGGTATTAGGGTTCTTCCTAAGGGAAAAGCCGTGAAAGCAGCCATGTTGTGGCACTTCTGCACTCCCTTTGGGATGCCTTTGGCAGATGAAGTAAGCCTGGAACTCAGGGCTTCCTGGTTAAAGAAATCCGAGCCCTAGGCTGAACCCCAACCCTAACCCTAGGCAGATAAATCAACCTAGGTATAGGGATGGTGCCAAGGAAAAAGCTGAGAAAGCTGCCATGTTGTTGCACTTTTGTACTCCCCTTGGGTGCCTTGAACAGCTGCAGTGTGCCTGGAGCCCAGGGCTTCCTAGTTTTAAAAATCCTAGCCCTAGGCCTAAGCCTAACAGTAACCCTGGGAAGGCAAATCAGCCTGGTGTTAGGCTTCTTGCCAAGGAAAAAGCCGTGAAAGCAGCCATGTTGTGGCACTTTTGCACTCCCTTTTGGATGCCTTTCACAGCTCCAGTGTGCCTGGAACTCAGGGCTTCCTGATTTTAAAAATCCTAGCCCTAGGCCGAACCCCAACCCTAAGACGAGAAAGGCAAATCAGCCAGGAATTAGGCATGTCCCCAAGGAAAAAGCTGTGGAGGCAGGCATGTTGTGCTACTTTTGCGCTCTTCTTGGCTAGTCCTTCGCAGCTGCTGTGTTCTTGGAACTCAGGGCTTTCTGGTTAATAGACCCTTACCCTAGGCGTAACTCAAACCTTAACCCTAGGAAGGAAAATCAGCCTATGGTTCGGGATGGTCTCATGGAAATATCAGTGGTGGCAGCCAAGTTGCGTCACTTTTGTGCTCCCCTTGGGATGCCTTTCGCAGCTGCAGTGTGCCTGGAGCCCAGGGCTTCCTGGTTTTAAAAGTCCTAGGCCTAAGCCTAACAGTAACCCTAGGAAGGTAAATCAGCCGGGTATTAGGGTTCTTCCTAAGGGAAAAGCCATGAAAGCAGCCATGTTGTGGCACTTCTGCACTCCCTTTGGGATGCCTTTGGCAGATGAAGTAAGCCTGGAACTCAGGGCTTCCTGGTTAAAAAAATCCAAGCCCTAGGCTGAACCCTAACCCTAACCCTAGGCAGATAAATCAGCCTAGGTATAGGGATGGTGCCAAGGAAAAAGCTGTGAAAGCTGCCATGTTGTTGCACTTTTGTACTCCCCTTGGGATGCCTTGAACAGCTGCAGTGTGCCTGGAGCTAAGGGCTTCCTAGTTTTAAAAATCCTAGCCCTAGGCCTAAGCCTAACAGTAACCCTGGGAAGGTAAATCAGCCTGGTGTTAGGCGTCTTGCCAAGGAAAAAGCCGTGAAAGCAGCCATGTTGTGGCACTTTTGCACTCCCTTTTGGATGCCTTTCACAGCTCCAGTGTGCCTGGAACTCAGGGCTTCCTGCTTTTAAAAATCCTAGCCCTAGGCCGAATCCCAACCCTAAGACGAGAAAGGCAAATCAGCCAGGAATTAGGCATGTCCACAAGGAAAAAGCTGTGGAGGCAGGCATGTTGTGGTACTTTTGCGCTCTTCTTGGCTAGTCCTTCGCAGCTGCTGTGTTCTTGGAACTCAGGGCTTTCTGGTTAATAGACCCTTACCCTAGGCGTAACTCAAACCTTAACCCTAGGAAGGAAAATCAGCCTATGGTTCGGGATGCTCTCATGGAAATATCAGTGGTGGCAGCCATGTTGCGTCACTTTTGCGCTCCCGTTGGGATGCCTTTCGCAGCTGCAGTGTGCCTGGAGCCCAGGGCTTCCTGGTTTAAAAAGTCCTAGGCCTAAGCCTAACAGTAACCCTAGGAAGGTAAATCAGCCGGGTATTAGGGTTCTTCCTAAGGGAAAAGCCGTGAAAGCAGCCATGTTGTGGCACTTCTGCACTCCCTTTGGGATGCCTTTGGCAGATGAAGTAAGCCTGGAACTCAGGGCTTCCTGGTTAAAGAAATTCGAGCCCTAGGCTGAACCCCAACCCTAACCCTAGGCAGATAAATCAGCCTAGGTATAGGGATGGTGCCAAGGAAAAAGCTGAGAAAGCTGCCATGTTGTTGCACTTTTGTACTCCCCTTGGGATGCCTTGAACAGCTGCAGTGTGCCTGGAGCCCAGGGCTTCCTAGTTTTAAAAATCCTAGCCCTAGGCCTAAGCCTAACAGTAACCCTGGGAAGGCAAATCAGCCTGGTGTTAGGCGTCTTGCCAAGGAAAAAGCCGTGAAAGCAGCCATGTTGTGGCACTTTTGCACTCCCTTTTGGATGCCTTTCACAGCTCCAGTGTGCCTGGAACTCAGGGCTTCCTGATTTTAAAAATCCTAGCCCTAGGCCGAACCCCAACCCTAAGACGAGAAAGGCAAATCAGCCAGGAATTAGGCATGTCCCCAAGGAAAAAGCTGTGGAGGCAGGCATGTTGTGCTACTTTTGCGCTCTTCTTGGCTAGTCCTTCGCAGCTGCTGTGTTCTTGGAACTCAGGGCTTTCTGGTTAATAGAAACCTTACCCTAGGCGTAACTCAAACCTTAACCCTAGGAAGGAAAATCAGCCTATGGTTCGGGATGGTCTCATGGAAATATCAGTGGTGGCAGCCAAGTTGCGTCACTTTTGCGCTCCCCTTGGGATGCCTTTCGCAGCTGCAGTGTGCCTGGAGCCCAGGGCTTCCTGGTTTTAAAAGTCCTAGGCCTAAGCCTAACAGTAACCCTAGGAAGGTAAATCAGCCGGGTATTAGGGTTCTTCCTAAGGGAAAAGCCGTGAAAGCAGC
This sequence comes from Ammospiza caudacuta, assembly GCF_027887145.1. Classification (NCBI taxonomy): domain Eukaryota; kingdom Metazoa; phylum Chordata; class Aves; order Passeriformes; family Passerellidae; genus Ammospiza; species Ammospiza caudacuta. The sequence continues at coordinate 246,603 of NW_026682916.1, forward strand.
CATGTTGTGGCACTTCTGCACTCCCTTTGGGATGCCTTTGGCAGATGAAGTAAGCCTGGAACTCAGGGCTTCCTGGTTAAAGAAATCACAGCCCTAGGCTGAACCCTAACCCTAACCCTAGGCAGATAAATCAGCCTAGGTATAGGGATGGTGCCAAGGAAAAAGCTGTGAAAGCTGCCATGTTGTTGCACTTTTGTACTCCCCTTGGGATGCCTTGAACAGCTGCAGTGTGCCTGGAGCTAAGGGCTTCCTAGTTTTAAAAATCCTAGCCCTAGGCCTAAGCCTAACAGTAACCCTGGGAAGGTAAATCAGCCTGGTGTTAGGCTTCTTGCCAAGGAAAAAGCCGTGAAAGCAGCCATGTTGTGGCACTTTTGCACTCCCTTTTGGATGCCTTTCACAGCTCCAGTGTGCCTGGAACTCAGGGCTTCCTGCTTTTAAAAATCCTAGCCCTAGGCCGAACCCCAACCCTAAGACGAGAAAGGCAAATCAGCCAGGAATTAGGCATGTCCCCAAGGAAAAAGCTGTGGAGGCAGGCATGTTGTGCTACTTTTGCGCTCTTCTTGGCTAGTCCTTCGCAGCTGCTGTGTTCTTGGAACTCAGGGCTTTCTGGTTAATAGACCCTTACCCTAGGCGTAACTCAAACCTTAACCCTAGGAAGGAAAATCAGCCTATGGTTCGGGATGCTCTCATGGAAATATCAGTGGTGGCAGCCATGTTGCGTCACTTTTGTGCTCCCGTTGGGATGCCTTTCGCAGCTGCAGTGTGCCTGGAGCCCAGGGCTTCCTGGTTTTAAAAGTCCTAGGCCTAAGCCTAACAGTAACCCTAGGAAGGTAAATCAGCCGGGTATTAGGGTTCTTCCTAAGGGAAAAGCCGTGAAAGCAGCCATGTTGTGGCACTTCTGCACTCCCTTTGGGATGCCTTTGGCAGATGAAGTAAGCCTGGAACTCAGGGCCTCCTGGTTAAAGAAATCACAGCCCTAGGCTGAACCCTAACCCTAACCCTAGGCAGATAAATCAGCCTAGGTATAGGGATGGTGCCAAGGAAAAAGCTGTGAAAGCTGCCATGTTGTTGCACTTTTGTACTCCCCTTGGGATGCCTTGAACAGCTGCAGTGTGCCTGGAGCCCAGGGCTTCCTAGTTTTAAAAATCCTAGCCCTAGGCCTAAGCCTAACAGTAACCCTGGGAAGGTAAATCAGCCTGGTGTTAGGCTTCTTGCCAAGGAAAAAGCCGTGAAAGCAGCCATGTTGTGGCACTTTTGCACTCCCTTTTGGATGCCTTTCACAGCTCCAGTGTGCCTGGAACTCAGGGCTTCCTGCTTTTAAAAATCCTAGCCCTAGGCCGAACCCCAACCCTAAGACGAGAAAGGCAAATCAGCCAGGAATTAGGCATGTCCACAAGGAAAAAGCTGTGGAGGCAGGCATGTTGTGGTACTTTTGCGCTCTTCTTGGCTAGTCCTTCGCAGCTGCTGTGTTCTTGGAACTCAGGGCTTTCTGGTTAATAGAGCCCTTACCCTAGGCGTAACTCAAACCTTAACCCTAGGAAGGAAAATCAACCTATGGTTCGGGATGGTCTCATGGAAATATCAGTGGTGGCAGCCAAGTTGCGTCACTTTTGCGCTCCCCTTGGGATGCCTTTCGCAGCTGCAGTGTGCCTGGAGCCCAGGGCTTCCTGGTTTTAAAAGTCCTAGGCCTAAGCCTAACAGTAACCCTAGGAAGGTAAATCAGCCGGGTATTAGGGTTCTTCCTAAGGGAAAAGCCGTGAAAGCAGCCATGTTGTGGCACTTCTGCACTCCCTTTGGGATGCCTTTGGCAGATGAAGTAAGCCTGGAACTCAGGGCTTCCTGGTTAAAAAAATCCAAGCCCTAGGCTGAACCCTAACCCTAACCCTAGGCAGATAAATCAGCCTAGGTATAGGGATGGTGCCAAGGAAAAAGCTGTGAAAGCTGCCATGTTGTTGCACTTTTGTACTCCCCTTGGGATGCCTTGAACAGCTGCAGTGTGCTTGGAGCTAAGGGCTTCCTAGTTTTAAAAATCCTAGCCCTAGGCCTAAGCCTAACAGTAACCCTGGGAAGGTAAATCAGCCTGGTGTTAGGCTTCTTGCCAAGGAAAAAGCCGTGAAAGCAGCCATGTTGTGGCACTTTTGCACTCCCTTTTGGATGCCTTTCACAGCTCCAGTGTGCCTGGAACTCAGGGCTTCCTGATTTTAAAAATCCTAGCCCTAGGCCGAACCCCAACCCTAAGACGAGAAAGGCAAATCAGCCAGGAATTAGGCATGTCCCCAAGGAAAAAGCTGTGGAGGCAGGCATGTTGTGGTACTTTTGCGCTCTTCTTGGCTAGTCCTTCGCAGCTGCTGTGTTCTTGGAACTCAGGGCTTTCTGGTTAATAGAGCCCTTACCCTAGGCGTAACTCAAACCTTAACCCTAGGAAGGAAAATCAACCTATGATTCGGGATGGTCTCATGGAAATATCAGTGGTGGCAGCCAAGTTGCGTCACTTTTGCGCTCCCCTTGGGATGCCTTTCGCAGCTGCAGTGTGCCTGGAGCCCAGGGCTTCCTGGTTTTAAAAGTCCTAGGCCTAAGCCTAACAGTAACCCTAGGAAGGTAAATCAGCCGGGTATTAGGGTTCTTCCTAAGGGAAAAGCCGTGAAAGCAGCCATGTTGTGGCACTTCTGCACTCCCTTTGGGATGCCTTTGGCAGATGAAGTAAGCCTGGAACTCAGGGCTTCCTGGTTAAAGAAATCCAAGCCCTAGGCTGAACCCTAACCCTAACCCTAGGCAGATAAATCAGCCTAGGTATAGGGATGGTGCCAAGGAAAAAGCTGTGAAAGCTGCCATGTTGTTGCACTTTTGTACTCCCCTTGGGATGCCTTGAACAGCTGCAGTGTGCCTGGAGCTAAGGGCTTCCTAGTTTTAAAAATCCTAGCCCTAGGCCTAAGCCTAACAGTAACCCTGGGAAGGTAAATCAGCCTGGTGTTAGGCGTCTTGCCAAGGAAAAAGCCGTGAAAGCAGCCATGTTGTGGCACTTTTGCACTCCCTTTTGGATGCCTTTCACAGCTCCAGTGTGCCTGGAACTCAGGGCTTCCTGCTTTTAAAAATCCTAGCCCTAGGCCGAACCCCAACCCTAAGACGAGAAAGGCAAATCAGCCAGGAATTAGGCATGTCCACAAGGAAAAAGCTGTGGAGGCAGGCATGTTGTGGTACTTTTGCGCTCTTCTTGGCTAGTCCTTCGCAGCTGCTGTGTTCTTGGAACTCAGGGCTTTCTGGTTAATAGACCCTTACCCTAGGCGTAACTCAAACCTTAACCCTAGGAAGGAAAATCAGCCTATGGTTCGGGATGGTCTCATGGAAATATCAGTGGTGGCAGCCATGTTGCGTCACTTTTGCGCTCCCGTTGGGATGCCTTTCGCAGCTGCAGTGTGCCTGGAGCCCAGGGCTTCCTGGTTTTAAAAGTCCTAGGCCTAAGCCTAACAGTAACCCTAGGAAGGTAAATCAGCCGGGTATTAGGGTTCTTCCTAAGGGAAAAGCCGTGAAAGCAGCCATGTTGTGGCACTTCTGCACTCCCTTTGGGATGCCTTTGGCAGATGAAGTAAGCCTGGAACTCAGGGCTTCCTGGTTAAAGAAATCCGAGCCCTAGGCTGAACCCCAACCCTAACCCTAGGCAGATAAATCAACCTAGGTATAGGGATGGTGCCAAGGAAAAAGCTGAGAAAGCTGCCATGTTGTTGCACTTTTGTACTCCCCTTGGGATGCCTTGAACAGCTGCAGTGTGCCTGGAGCCCAGGGCTTCCTAGTTTTAAAAATCCTAGCCCTAGGCCTAAGCCTAACAGTAACCCTGAGAAGGCAAATCAGCCTGGTGTTAGGCGTCTTGCCAAGGAAAAAGCCGTGAAAGCAGCCATGTTGTGGCACTTTTGCACTCCCTTTTGGATGCCTTTCACAGCTCCAGTGTGCCTGGAACTCAGGGCTTCCTGATTTTAAAAATCCTAGCCCTAGGCCGAACCCCAACCCTAAGACGAGAAAGGCAAATCAGCCAGGAATTAGGCATGTCCCCAAGGAAAAAGCTGTGGAGGCAGGCATGTTGTGGTACTTTTGCGCTCTTCTTGGCTAGTCCTTCGCAGCTGCTGTGTTCTTGGAACTCAGGGCTTTCTGGTTAATAGACCCTTACCCTAGGCGTAACTCAAACCTTAACCCTAGGAAGGAAAATCAGCCTATGGTTCGGGATGGTCTCATGGAAATATCAGTGGTGGCAGCCAAGTTGCGTCACTTTTGCGCTCCCCTTGGGATGCCTTTCGCAGCTGCAGTGTGCCTGGAGCCCAGGGCTTCCTGGTTTTAAAAGTCCTAGGCCTAAGCCTAACAGTAACCCTAGGAAGGTAAATCAGCCGGGTATTAGGGTTCTTCCTAAGGGAAAAGCCGTGAAAGCAGCCATGTTGTGGCACTTCTGCACTCCCTTTGGGATGCCTTTGGCAGATGAAGTAAGCCTGGAACTCAGGGCTTCCTGGTTAAAAAAATCCAAGCCCTAGGCTGAACCCTAACCCTAACCCTAGGCAGATAAATCAGCCTAGGTATAGGGATGGTGCCAAGGAAAAAGCTGTGAAAGCTGCCATGTTGTGGCACTTTTGTACTCCCCTTGGGATGCCTTGAACAGCTGCAGTGTGCTTGGAGCTAAGGGCTTCCTAGTTTTAAAAATCCTAGCCCTAGGCCTAAGCCTAACAGTAACCCTGGGAAGGGAAATCAGCCTGGTGTTAGGCTTCTTGCCAAGGAAAAAGCCGTGAAAGCAGCCATGTTGTGGCACTTTTGCACTCCCTTTTGGATGCCTTTCACAGCTCCAGTGTGCCTGGAACTCAGGGCTTCCTGATTTTAAAAATCCTAGCCCTAGGCCGAACCCCAACCCTAAGACGAGAAAGGCAAATCAGCCAGGAATTAGGCATGTCCCCAAGGAAAAAGCTGTGGAGGCAGGCATGTTGTGCTACTTTTGCGCTCTTCTTGGCTAGTCCTTCGCAGCTGCTGTGTTCTTGGAACTCAGGGCTTTCTGGTTAATAGAGCCCTTACCCTAGGCGTAACTCAAACCTTAACCCTAGGAAGGAAAATCAGCCTATGATTCGGGATGCTCTCATGGAAATATCAGTGGTGGCAGCCAAGTTGCGTCACTTTTGCGCTCCCCTTGGGATGTCTTTCGCAGCTGCAGTGTGCCTGGAGCCCAGGGCTTCCTGGTTTTAAAAGTCCTAGGCCTAAGCCTAACAGTAACCCTAGGAAGGTAAATCAGCCGGGTATTAGGGTTCTTCCTAAGGGAAAAGCCGTGAAAGCAGCCATGTTGTGGCACTTCTGCACTCCCTTTGGGATGCCTTTGGCAGATGAAGTAAGCCTGGAACTCAGGGCTTCCTGGTTAAAAAAATCCAAGCCCTAGGCTGAACCCTAACCCTAACCCTAGGCAGATAAATCAGCCTAGGTATAGGGATGGTGCCAAGGAAAAAGCTGTGAAAGCTGCCATGTTGTTGCACTTTTGTACTCCCCTTGGGATGCCTTGAACAGCTGCAGTGTGCCTGGAGCCCAGGGCTTCCTAGTTTTAAAAATCCTAGCCCTAGGCCTAAGCCTAACAGTAACCCTGGGAAGTTAAATCAGCCTGGTGTTAGGCGTCTTGCCAAGGAAAAAGCCGTGAAAGCAGCCATGTTGTGGCACTTTTGCACTCCCTTTTGGATGCCTTTCACAGCTCCAGTGTGCCTGGAACTCAGGGCTTCCTGATTTTAAAAATCCTAGCCCTAGGCCGAACCCCAACCCTAAGACGAGAAAGGCAAATCAGCCAGGAATTAGGCATGTCCCCAAGGAAAAAGCTGTGGAGGCAGGCATGTTGTGCTACTTTTGCGCTCTTCTTGGCTAGTCCTTCGCAGCTGCTGTGTTCTTGGAACTCAGGGCTTTCTGGTTAATAGACCCTTACCCTAGGCGTAACTCAAACCTTAACCCTAGGAAGGAAAATCAGCCTATGGTTCGGGATGGTCTCATGGAAATATCAGTGGTGGCAGCCAAGTTGCGTCACTTTTGTGCTCCCGTTGGGATGCCTTTCGCAGCTGCAGTGTGCCTGGAGCCCAGGGCTTCCTGGTTTTAAAAGTCCTAGGCCTAAGCCTAACAGTAACCCTAGGAAGGTAAATCAGCCGGGTATTAGGGTTCTTCCTAAGGGAAAAGCCGTGAAAGCAGCCATGTTGTGGCACTTCTGCACTCCCTTTGGGATGCCTTTGGCAGATGAAGTAAGCCTGGAACTCAGGGCTTCCTGGTTAAAAAAATCCAAGCCCTAGGCTGAACCCTAACCCTAACCCTAGGCAGATAAATCAGCCTAGGTATAGGGATGGTGCCAAGGAAAAAGCTGTGAAAGCTGCCATGTTGTTGCACTTTTGTACTCCCCTTGGGATGCCTTGAACAGCTGCAGTGTGCCTGGAGCCCAGGGCTTCCTAGTTTTAAAAATCCTAGCCCTAGGCCTAAGCCTAACAGTAACCCTGGGAAGTTAAATCAGCCTGGTGTTAGGCGTCTTGCCAAGGAAAAAGCCGTGAAAGCAGCCATGTTGTGGCACTTTTGCACTCCCTTTTGGATGCCTTTCACAGCTCCAGTGTGCCTGGAACTCAGGGCTTCCTGATTTTAAAAATCCTAGCCCTAGGCCGAACCCCAACCCTAAGACGAGAAAGGCAAATCAGCCAGGAATTAGGCATGTCCCCAAGGAAAAAGCTGTGGAGGCAGGCATGTTGTGGTACTTTTGCGCTCTTCTTGGCTAGTCCTTCGCAGCTGCTGTGTTCTTGGAACTCAGGGCTTTCTGGTTAATAGACCCTTACCCTAGGCGTAACTCAAACCTTAACCCTAGGAAGGAAAATCAGCCTATGGTTCGGGATGGTCTCATGGAAATATCAGTGGTGGCAGCCAAGTTGCGTCACTTTTGTGCTCCCGTTGGGATGCCTTTCGCAGCTGCAGTGTGCCTGGAGCCCAGGGCTTCCTGGTTTTAAAAGTCCTAGGCCTAAGCCTAACAGTAACCCTAGGAAGGTAAATCAGCCGGGTATTAGGGTTCTTCCTAAGGGAAAAGCCGTGAAAGCAGCCATGTTGTGGCACTTCTGCACTCCCTTTGGGATGCCTTTGGCAGATGAAGTAAGCCTGGAACTCAGGGCTTCCTGGTTAAAAAAATCCAAGCCCTAGGCTGAACCCTAACCCTAACCCTAGGCAGATAAATCAGCCTAGGTATAGGGATGGTGCCAAGGAAAAAGCTGTGAAAGCTGCCATGTTGTTGCACTTTTGTACTCCCCTTGGGATGCCTTGAACAGCTGCAGTGTGCTTGGAGCCCAGGGCTTCCTAGTTTTAAAAATCCTAGCCCTAGGCCTAAGCCTAACAGTAACCCTGGGAAGGCAAATCAGCCTGGTGTTAGGCGTCTTGCCAAGGAAAAAGCCGTGAAAGCAGCCATGTTGTGGCACTTTTGCACTCCCTTTTGGATGCCTTTCACAGCTCCAGTGTGCCTGGAACTCAGGGCTTCCTGATTTTAAAAATCCTAGCCCTAGGCCGAACCCCAACCCTAAGACGAGAAAGGCAAATCAGCCAGGAATTAGGCATGTCCCCAAGGAAAAAGCTGTGGAGGCAGGCATGTTGTGCTACTTTTGCGCTCTTCTTGGCTAGTCCTTCGCAGCTGCTGTGTTCTTGGAACTCAGGGCTTTCTGTTTAATAGAGCCCTTACCCTAGGCGAAACTCAAACCTTAACCCTAGGAAGGAAAATCAACCTATGGTTCGGGATGGTCTCATGGAAATATCAGTGGTGGCAGCCAAGTTGCGTCACTTTTGCGCTCCCCTTGGGATGCCTTTTGCAGCTGCAGTGTGCCTGGAGCCCAGGGCTTCCTGGTTTTAAAAGTCCTAGGCCTAAGCCTAACAGTAACCCTAGGAAGGTAAATCAGCCGGGTATTAGGGTTCTTCCTAAGGGAAAAGCCGTGAAAGCAGCCATGTTGTGGCACTTCTGCACTCCCTTTGGGATGCCTTTGGCAGATGAAGTAAGCCTGGAACTCAGGGCTTCCTGGTTAAAGAAATCCAAGCCCTAGGCTGAACCCTAACCCTAACCCTAGGCAGATAAATCAGCCTAGGTATAGGGATGGTGCCAAGGAAAAAGCTGTGAAAGCTGCCATGTTGTTGCACTTTTGTACTCCCCTTGGGATGCCTTGAACAGCTGCAGTGTGCCTGGAGCTAAGGGCTTCCTAGTTTTAAAAATCCTAGCCCTAGGCCTAAGCCTAACAGTAACCCTGGGAAGGTAAATCAGCCTGGTGTTAGGCGTCTTGCCAAGGAAAAAGCCGTGAAAGCAGCCATGTTGTGGCACTTTTGCACTCCCTTTTGGATGCCTTTCACAGCTCCAGTGTGCCTGGAACTCAGGGCTTCCTGCTTTTAAAAATCCTAGCCCTAGGCCGAACCCCAACCCTAAGACGAGAAAGGCAAATCAGCCAGGAATTAGGCATGTCCACAAGGAAAAAGCTGTGGAGGCAGGCATGTTGTGGTACTTTTGCGCTCTTCTTGGCTAGTCCTTCGCAGCTGCTGTGTTCTTGGAACTCAGGGCTTTCTGGTTAATAGACCCTTACCCTAGGCGTAACTCAAACCTTAACCCTAGGAAGGAAAATCAGCCTATGGTTCGGGATGCTCTCATGGAAATATCAGTGGTGGCAGCCATGTTGCGTCACTTTTGCGCTCCCGTTGGGATGCCTTTCGCAGCTGCAGTGTGCCTGGAGCCCAGGGCTTCCTGGTTTTAAAAGTCCTAGGCCTAAGCCTAACAGTAACCCTAGGAAGGTAAATCAGCCGGGTATTAGGGTTCTTCCTAAGGGAAAAGCCGTGAAAGCAGCCATGTTGTGGCACTTCTGCACTCCCTTTGGGATGCCTTTGGCAGATGAAGTAAGCCTGGAACTCAGGGCTTCCTGGTTAAAGAAATCCGAGCCCTAGGCTGAACCCCAACCCTAACCCTAGGCAGATAAATCAACCTAGGTATAGGGATGGTGCCAAGGAAAAAGCTGAGAAAGCTGCCATGTTGTTGCACTTTTGTACTCCCCTTGGGATGCCTTGAACAGCTGCAGTGTGCCTGGAGCCCAGGGCTTCCTAGTTTTAAAAATCCTAGCCCTAGGCCTAAACCTAACAGTAACCCTGAGAAGGCAAATCAGCCTGGTGTTAGGCGTCTTGCCAAGGAAAAAGCCGTGAAAGCAGCCATGTTGTGGCACTTTTGCACTCCCTTTTGGATGCCTTTCACAGCTCCAGTGTGCCTGGAACTCAGGGCTTCCTGATTTTAAAAATCCTAGCCCTAGGCCGAACCCCAACCCTAAGACGAGAAAGGCAAATCAGCCAGGAATTAGGCATGTCCCCAAGGAAAAAGCTGTGGAGGCAGGCATGTTGTGCTACTTTTGCGCTCTTCTTGGCTAGTCCTTCGCAGCTGCTGTGTTCTTGGAACTCAGGGCTTTCTGGTTAATAGAGCCCTTACCCTAGGCGTAACTCAAACCTTAACCCTAGGAAGGAAAATCAACCTATGGTTCGGGATGGTCTCATGGAAATATCAGTGGTGGCAGCCAAGTTGCGTCACTTTTGCGCTCCCGTTGGGATGCCTTTCGCAGCTGCAGTGTGCCTGGAGCCCAGGGCTTCCTGGTTTTAAAAGTCCTAGGCCTAAGCCTAACAGTAACCCTAGGAAGGTAAATCAGCCGGGTATTAGGGTTCTTCCTAAGGGAAAAGCCGTGAAAGCAGCCATGTTGTGGCACTTCTGCACTCCCTTTGGGATGCCTTTGGCAGATGAAGTAAGCCTGGAACTCAGGGCTTCCTGGTTAAAAAAATCCAAGCCCTAGGCTGAACCCTAACCCTAACCCTAGGCAGATAAATCAGCCTAGGTATAGGGATGGTGCCAAGGAAAAAGCTGTGAAAGCTGCCATGTTGTTGCACTTTTGTACTCCCCTTGGGATGCCTTGAACAGCTGCAGTGTGCTTGGAGCCCAGGGCTTCCTAGTTTTAAAAATCCTAGCCCTAGGCCTAAGCCTAACAGTAACCCTGGGAAGGCAAATCAGCCTGGTGTTAGGCGTCTTGCCAAGGAAAAAGCCGTGAAAGCAGCCATGTTGTGGCACTTTTGCACTCCCTTTTGGATGCCTTTCACAGCTCCAGTGTGCCTGGAACTCAGGGCTTCCTGATTTTAAAAATCCTAGCCCTAGGCCGAACCCCAACCCTAAGACGAGAAAGGCAAATCAGCCAGGAATTAGGCATGTCCCCAAGGAAAAAGCTGTGGAGGCAGGCATGTTGTGCTACTTTTGCGCTCTTCTTGGCTAGTCCTTCGCAGCTGCTGTGTTCTTGGAACTCAGGGCTTTCTGTTTAATAGAGCCCTTACCCTAGGCGAAACTCAAACCTTAACCCTAGGAAGGAAAATCAACCTATGGTTCGGGATGGTCTCATGGAAATATCAGTGGTGGCAGCCAAGTTGCGTCACTTTTGCGCTCCCCTTGGGATGCCTTTTGCAGCTGCAGTGTGCCTGGAGCCCAGGGCTTCCTGGTTTTAAAAGTCCTAGGCCTAAGCCTAACAGTAACCCTAGGAAGGTAAATCAGCCGGGTATTAGGGTTCTTCCTAAGGGAAAAGCCGTGAAAGCAGCCATGTTGTGGCACTTCTGCACTCCCTTTGGGATGCCTTTGGCAGATGAAGTAAGCCTGGAACTCAGGGCTTCCTGGTTAAAGAAATCCAAGCCCTAGGCTGAACCCTAACCCTAACCCTAGGCAGATAAATCAGCCTAGGTATAGGGATGGTGCCAAGGAAAAAGCTGTGAAAGCTGCCATGTTGTTGCACTTTTGTACTCCCCTTGGGATGCCTTGAACAGCTGCAGTGTGCCTGGAGCTAAGGGCTTCCTAGTTTTAAAAATCCTAGCCCTAGGCCTAAGCCTAACAGTAACCCTGGGAAGGTAAATCAGCCTGGTGTTAGGCGTCTTGCCAAGGAAAAAGCCGTGAAAGCAGCCATGTTGTGGCACTTTTGCACTCCCTTTTGGATGCCTTTCACAGCTCCAGTGTGCCTGGAACTCAGGGCTTCCTGCTTTTAAAAATCCTAGCCCTAGGCCGAACCCCAACCCTAAGACGAGAAAGGCAAATCAGCCAGGAATTAGGCATGTCCACAAGGAAAAAGCTGTGGAGGCAGGCATGTTGTGCTACTTTTGCGCTCTTCTTGGCTAGTCCTTCGCAGCTGCTGTGTTCTTGGAACTCAGGGCTTTCTGGTTAATAGACCCTTACCCTAGGCGTAACTCAAACCTTAACCCTAGGAAGGAAAATCAGCCTATGGTTCGGGATGGTCTCATGGAAATATCAGTGGTGGCAGCCATGTTGCGTCACTTTTGCGCTCCCGTTGGGATGCCTTTCGCAGCTGCAGTGTGCCTGGAGCCCAGGGCTTCCTGGTTTTAAAAGTCCTAGGCCTAAGCCTAACAGTAACCCTAGGAAGGTAAATCAGCCGGGTATTAGGGTTCTTCCTAAGGGAAAAGCCGTGAAAGCAGCCATGTTGTGGCACTTCTGCACTCCCTTTGGGATGCCTTTGGCAGATGAAGTAAGCCTGGAACTCAGGGCTTCCTGGTTAAAGAAATCCGAGCCCTAGGCTGAACCCCAACCCTAACCCTAGGCAGATAAATCAACCTAGGTATAGGGATGGTGCCAAGGAAAAAGCTGAGAAAGCTGCCATGTTGTTGCACTTTTGTACTCCCCTTGGGATGCCTTGAACAGCTGCAGTGTGCCTGGAGCCCAGGGCTTCCTAGTTTTAAAAATCCTAGCCCTAGGCCTAAACCTAACAGTAACCCTGAGAAGGCAAATCAGCCTGGTGTTAGGCGTCTTGCCAAGGAAAAAGCCGTGAAAGCAGCCATGTTGTGGCACTTTTGCACTCCCTTTTGGATGCCTTTCACAGCTCCAGTGTGCCTGGAACTCAGGGCTTCCTGATTTTAAAAATCCTAGCCCTAGGCCGAACCCCAACCCTAAGACGAGAAAGGCAAATCAGCCAGGAATTAGGCATGTCCCCAAGGAAAAAGCTGTGGAGGCAGGCATGTTGTGCTACTTTTGCGCTCTTCTTGGCTAGTCCTTCGCAGCTGCTGTGTTCTTGGAACTCAGGGCTTTCTGGTTAATAGAGCCCTTACCCTAGGCGTAACTCAAACCTTAACCCTAGGAAGGAAAATCAACCTATGGTTCGGGATGGTCTCATGGAAATATCAGTGGTGGCAGCCAAGTTGCGTCACTTTTGCGCTCCCGTTGGGATGCCTTTCGCAGCTGCAGTGTGCCTGGAGCCCAGGGCTTCCTGGTTTTAAAAGTCCTAGGCCTAAGCCTAACAGTAACCCTAGGAAGGTAAATCAGCCGGGTATTAGGGTTCTTCCTAAGGGAAAAGCCGTGAAAGCAGCCATGTTGTGGCACTTCTGCACTCCCTTTGGGATGCCTTTGGCAGATGAAGTAAGCCTGGAACTCAGGGCTTCCTGGTTAAAAAAATCCAAGCCCTAGGCTGAAGCCTAACCCTAACCCTAGGCAGATAAATCAGCCTAGGTATAGGGATGGTGCCAAGGAAAAAGCTGTGAAAGCTGCCATGTTGTTGCACTTTTGTACTCCCCTTGGGATGCCTTGAACAGCTGCAGTGTGCCTGGAGCTAAGGGCTTCCTAGTTTTAAAAATCCTAGCCCTAGGCCTAAGCCTAACAGTAACCCTGGGAAGGTAAATCAGCCTGGTGTTAGGCGTCTTGCCAAGGAAAAAGCCGTGAAAGCAGCCATGTTGTGGCACTTTTGCACTCCCTTTTGGATGCCTTTCACAGCTCCAGTGTGCCTGGAACTCAGGGCTTCCTGATTTTAAAAATCCTAGCCCTAGGCCGAACCCCAACCCTAAGACGAGAAAGGCAAATCAGCCAGGAATTAGGCATGTCCCCAAGGAAAAAGCTGTGGAGGCAGGCATGTTGTGGTACTTTTGCGCTCTTCTTGGCTAGTCCTTCGCAGCTGCTGTGTTCTTGGAACTCAGGGCTTTCTGGTTAATAGACCCTTACCCTAGGCGTAACTCAAACCTTAACCCTAGGAAGGAAAATCAGCCTATGGTTCGGGATGGTCTCATGGAAATATCAGTGGTGGCAGCCAAGTTGCGTCACTTTTGTGCTCCCCTTGGGATGCCTTTCGCAGCTGCAGTGTGCCTGGAGCCCAGGGCTTCCTGGTTTTAAAAGTCCTAGGCCTAAGCCTAACAGTAACCCTAGGAAGGTAAATCAGCCGGGTATTAGGGTTCTTCCTAAGGGAAAAGCCGTGAAAGCAGCCATGTTGTGGCACTTCTGCACTCCCTTTGGGATGCCTTTGGCAGATGAAGTAAGCCTGGAACTCAGGGCTTCCTGGTTAAAAAAATCCAAGCCCTAGGCTGAACCCTAACCCTAACCCTAGGCAGATAAATCAGCCTAGGTATAGGGATGGTGCCAAGGAAAAAGCTGTGAAAGCTGCCATGTTGTTGCACTTTTGTACTCCCCTTGGGATGCCTTGAACAGCTGCAGTGTGCTTGGAGCTAAGGGCTTCCTAGTTTTAAAAATCCTAGCCCTAGGCCTAAGCCTAACAGTAACCCTGGGAAGGGAAATCAGCCTGGTGTTAGGCTTCTTGCCAAGGAAAAAGCCGTGAAAGCAGCCATGTTGTGGCACTTTTGCACTCCCTTTTGGATGCCTTTCACAGCTGCAGTGTGCCTGGAACTCAGGGCTTCCTGCTTTTAAAAATCCTAGCCCTAGGCCGAACCCCAACCCTAAGACGAGAAAGGCAAATCAGCCAGGAATTAGGCATGTCCCCAAGGAAAAAGCTGTGGAGGCAGGCATGTTGTGCTACTTTTGCGCTCTTCTTGGCTAGTCCTTCGCAGCTGCTGTGTTCTTGGAACTCAGGGCTTTCTGGTTAATAGAGCCCTTACCCTAGGCGTAACTCAAACCTTAACCCTAGGAAGGAAAATCAACCTATGGTTCGGGATGGTCTCATGGAAATATCAGTGGTGGCAGCCAAGTTGCGTCACTTTTGCGCTCCCGTTGGGATGCCTTTCGCAGCTGCAGTGTGCCTGGAGCCCAGGGCTTCCTGGTTTTAAAAGTCCTAGGCCTAAGCCTAACAGTAACCCTAGGAAGGTAAATCAGCCGGGTATTAGGGTTCTTCCTAAGGGAAAAGCCGTGAAAGCAGCCATGTTGTGGCACTTCTGCACTCCCTTTGGGATGCCTTTGGCAGATGAAGTAAGCCTGGAACTCAGGGCTTCCTGGTTAATGAAATCCGAGCCCTAGGCTGAACCCCAACCCTAACCCTAGGCAGATAAATCAACCTAGGTATAGGGATGGTGCCAAGGAAAAAGCTGAGAAAGCTGCCATGTTGTTGCACTTTTGTACTCCCCTTGGGATGCCTTGAACAGCTGCAGTGTGCCTGGAGCCCAGGGCTTCCTAGTTTTAAAAATCCTAGCCCTAGGCCTAAGCCTAACAGTAACCCTGAGAAGGCAAATCAGCCTGGTGTTAGGCTTCTTGCCAAGGAAAAAGCCGTGAAAGCAGCCATGTTGTGGCACTTTTGCACTCCCTTTTGGATGCCTTTCACAGCTCCAGTGTGCCTGGAACTCAGGGCTTCCTGCTTTTAAAAATCCTAGCCCTAGGCCGAACCCCAACCCTAAGACGAGAAAGGCAAATCAGCCAGGAATTAGGCATGTCCCCAAGGAAAAATCTGTGGAGGCAGTCATGTTGTGCTACTTTTGCGCTCTTCTTGGCTAGTCCTTCGCAGCTGCTGTGTTCTTGGAACTCAGGGCTTTCTGGTTAATAGACCCTTACCCTAGGCGTAACTCAAACCTTAACCCTAGGAAGGAAAATCAGCCTATGTTTCGGGATGCCCTCATGGAAATATCAGTGGTGGCAGCCAAGTTGCGTCACTTTTGCGCTCCCCTTGGGATGCCTTTCGCAGCTGCAGTGTGCCTGGAGCCCAGGGCTTCCTGGTTTTAAAAGTCCTAGGCCTAAGCCTAACAGTAACCGTAGGAAGGTAAATCAGCCGGGTATTAGGGTTCTTCCTAAGGGAAAAGCCGTGAAAGCAGCCATGTTGTGGCACTTCTGCACTCCCTTTGGGATGCCTTTGGCAGATGAAGTAAGCCTGGAACTCAGGGCTTCCTGGTTAAAAAAATCCAAGCCCTAGGCTGAACCCTAACCCTAACCCTAGGCAGATAAATCAGCCTAGGTATAGGGATGGTGCCAAGGAAAAAGCTGTGAAAGCTGCCATGTTGTTGCACTTTTGTACTCCCCTTGGGATGCCTTGAACAGCTGCAGTGTGCTTGGAGCTAAGGGCTTCCTAGTTTTAAAAATCCTAGCCCTAGGCCTAAGCCTAACAGTAACCCTGGGAAGGGAAATCAGCCTGGTGTTAGGCTTCTTGCCAAGGAAAAAGCCGTGAAAGCAGCCATGTTGTGGCACTTTTGCACTCCCTTTTGGATGCCTTTCACAGCTCCAGTGTGCCTGGAACTCAGGGCTTCCTGATTTTAAAAATCCTAGCCCTAGGCCGAACCCCAACCCTAAGACGAGAAAGGCAAATCAGCCAGGAATTAGGCATGTCCCCAAGGAAAAAGCTGTGGAGGCAGGCATGTTGTGCTACTTTTGCGCTCTTCTTGGCTAGTCCTTCGCAGCTGCTGTGTTCTTGGAACTCAGGGCTTTCTGGTTAATAGAGCCCTTACCCTAGGCGTAACTCAAACCTTAACCCTAGGAAGGAAAATTAACCTATGGTTCGGGATGGTCTCATGGAAATATCAGTGGTGGCAGCCAAGTTGCGTCACTTTTGCGCTCCCGTTGGGATGCCTTTCGCAGCTGCAGTGTGCCTGGAGCCCAGGGCTTCCTGGTTTTAAAAGTCCTAGGCCTAAGCCTAACAGTAACCCTAGGAAGGTAAATCAGCCGGGTATTAGGGTTCTTCCTAAGGGAAAAGCCGTGAAAGCAGCCATGTTGTGGCACTTCTGCACTCCCTTTGGGATGCCTTTGGCAGATGAAGTAAGCCTGGAACTCAGGGCTTCCTGGTTAAAAAAATCCAAGCCCTAGGCTGAACCCTAACCCTAACCCTAGGCAGATAAATCAGCCTAGGTATAGGGATGGTGCCAAGGAAAAAGCTGTGAAAGCTGCCATGTTGTTGCACTTTTGTACTCCCCTTGGGATGCCTTGAACAGCTGCAGTGTGCCTGGAGCCCAGGGCTTCCTAGTTTTAAAAATCCTAGCCCTAGGCCTAAGCCTAACAGTAACCCTGAGAAGGCAAATCAGCCTGGTGTTAGGCTTCTTGCCAAGGAAAAAGCCGTGAAAGCAGCCATGTTGTGGCACTTTTGCACTCCCTTTTGGATGCCTTTCACAGCTCCAGTGTGCCTGGAACTCAGGGCTTCCTGCTTTTAAAAATCCTAGCCCTAGGCCGAACCCCAACCCTAAGACGAGAAAGGCAAATCAGCCAGGAATTAGGCATGTCCCCAAGGAAAAAGCTGTGGAGGCAGTCATGTTGTGCTACTTTTGCGCTCTTCTTGGCTAGTCCTTCGCAGCTGCTGTGTTCTTGGAACTCAGGGCTTTCTGGTTAATAGACCCTTACCCTAGGCGTAACTCAAACCTTAACCCTAGGAAGGAAAATCAGCCTATGTTTCGGGATGCCCTCATGGAAATATCAGTGGTGGCAGCCAAGTTGCGTCACTTTTGCGCTCCCCTTGGGATGCCTTTCGCAGCTGCAGTGTGCCTGGAGCCCAGGGCTTCCTGGTTAATAGAGCCCTTACCCTAGGCGTAACTCAAACCTTAACCCTAGGAAGGAAAATTAAACTATGGTTCGGGATGGTCTCATGGAAATATCAGTGGTGGCAGCCAAGTTGCGTCACTTTTGCGCTCCCGTTGGGATGCCTTTCGCAGCTGCAGTGTGCCTGGAGCCCAGGGCTTCCTGGTTTTAAAAGTCCTAGGCCTAAGCCTAACAGTAACCCTAGGAAGGTAAATCAGCCGGGTATTAGGGTTCTTCCTAAGGGAAAAGCCGTGAAAGCAGCCATGTTGTGGCACTTCTGCACTCCCTTTGGGATGCCTTTGGCAGATGAAGTAAGCCTGGAACTCAGGGCTTCCTGGTTAAAAAAATCCAAGCCCTAGGCTGAACCCTAACCCTAACCCTAGGCAGATAAATCAGCCTAGGTATAGGGATGGTGCCAAGGAAAAAGCTGTGAAAGCTGCCATGTTGTTGCACTTTTGTACTCCCCTTGGGATGCCTTGAACAGCTGCAGTGTGCCTGGAGCTAAGGGCTTCCTAGTTTTAAAAATCCTAGCCCTAGGCCTAAGCCTAACAGTAACCCTGGGAAGGTAAATCAGCCTGGTGTTAGGCTTCTTGCCAAGGAAAAAGCCGTGAAAGCAGCCATGTTGTGGCACTTTTGCACTCCCTTTTGGATGCCTTTCACAGCTCCAGTGTGCCTGGAACTCAGGGCTTCCTGCTTTTAAAAATCCTAGCCCTAGGCCGAACCCCAACCCTAAGACGAGAAAGGCAAATCAGCCAGGAATTAGGCATGTCCCCAAGGAAAAAGCTGTGGAGGCAGGCATGTTGTGGTACTTTTGCGCTCTTCTTGGCTAGTCCTTCGCAGCTGCTGTGTTCTTGGAACTCAGGGCTTTCTGGTAAATAGAAACCTTACCCAAAGCGTAACTCAAACCTTAACCCTAGGAAGGAAAATCAGCCTATGGTTCGGGATGGTCTCATGGAAATATCAGTGGTGGCAGCCAAGTTGCGTCACTTTTGCGCTCCCCTTGGGATGCCTTTCGCAGCTGCAGTGTGCCTGGAGCCCAGGGCTTCCTGGTTTTAAAAGTCCTAGGCCTAAGCCTAACAGTAACCGTAGGAAGGTAAATCAGCCGGGTATTAGGGTTCTTCCTAAGGGAAAAGCCGTGAAAGCAGCCATGTTGTGGCACTTTTGCACTCCCTTTTGGATGCCTTTCACAGCTCCAGTGTGCCTGGAACTCAGGGCTTCCTGCTTTTAAAAATCCTAGCCCTAGGCCGAACCCCAACCCTAAGACGAGAAAGGCAAATCAGCCAGGAATTAGGCATGTCCACAAGGAAAAAGCTGTGGAGGCAGGCATGTTGTGCTACTTTACCACTCTTCTTGGCTAGTCCTTCGCAGCTGCTGTGTTCTTGGAACTCAGGGCTTTCTGGTTAATAGACCCTTACCCTAGGCGTAACTCAAACCTTAACCCTAGGAAGGAAAATCAGCCTATGGTTCGGGATGCTCTCATGGAAATATCAGTGGTGGCAGCCAAGTTGCGTCACTTTTGCGCTCCCCTTGGGATGCCTTTCGCAGCTGCAGTGTGCCTGGAGCCCAGGGCTTCCTGGTTTTAAAAGTCCTAGGCCTAAGCCTAACAGTAACCCTAGGAAGGTAAATCAGCCGGGCATTAGGGTTCTTCCTAAGGGAAAAGCCGTGAAAGCAGCCATGTTGTGGCACTTCTGCACTCCCTTTGGGATGCCTTTGGCAGATGAAGTAAGCCTGGAACTCAGGGCTTCCTGGTTAAAGAAATCCAAGCCCTAGGCTGAAGCCTAACCCTAACCCTAGGCAGATAAATCAGCCTAGGTATAGGGATGGTGCCAAGGAAAAAGCTGTGAAAGCTGCCATGTTGTTGCACTTTTGTACTCCCCTTGGGATGCCTTGAACAGCTGCAGTGTGCCTGGAGCCCAGGGCTTCCTAGTTTTAAAAATCCTAGCCCTAGGCCTAAGCCTAACAGTAACCCTGGGAAGGGAAATCAGCCTGGTGTTAGGCGTCTTGCCAAGGAAAAAGCTGTGAAAGCAGCCATGTTGTGGCACTTTTGCACTCCCTTTTGGATGCCTTTCACAGCTCCAGTGTGCCTGGAACTCAGGGCTTCCTGCTTTTAAAAATCCTAGCCCTAGGCCGAACCCCAACCCTAAGACGAGAAAGGCAAATCAGCCAGGAATTAGGCATGTCCCCAAGGAAAAAGCTGTGGAGGCAGGCATGTTGTGCTACTTTTGCGCTCTTCTTGGCTAATCCTTCGCAGCTGCTGTGTTCTTGGAACTCAGGGCTTTCTGGTTAATAGACCCTTACCCTAGGCGTAACTCAAACCTTAACCCTAGGAAGGAAAATCAGCCTATGGTTCGGGATGGTCTCATGGAAATATCAGTGGTGGCAGCCAAGTTGCGTCACTTTTGCGCTCCCCTTGGGATGCCTTTCGCAGCTGCAGTGTGCCTGGAGCCCAGGGCTTCCTGGTTTTAAAAGTCCTAGGCCTAAGCCTAACAGTAACCCTAGGAAGGTAAATCAGCCGGGTATTAGGGTTCTTCCTAAGGGAAAAGCCGTGAAAGCAGCCATGTTGTGGCACTTCTGCACTCCCTTTGGGATGCCTTTGGCAGATGAAGTAAGCCTGGAACTCAGGGCCTCCTGGTTAAAGAAATCACAGCCCTAGGCTGAACCCTAACCCTAACCCTAGGCAGATAAATCAGCCTAGGTATAGGGATGGTGCCAAGGAAAAAGCTGTGAAAGCTGCCATGTTGTTGCACTTTTGTACTCCCCTTGGGATGCCTTGAACAGCTGCAGTGTGCCTGGAGCTAAGGGCTTCCTAGTTTTAAAAATCCTAGCCCTAGGCCTAAGCCTAACAGTAACCCTGAGAAGGCAAATCAGCCTGGTGTTAGGCGTCTTGCCAAGGAAAAAGCCGTGAAAGCAGCCATGTTGTGGCACTTTTGCACTCCCTTTTGGATGCCTTTCACAGCTCCAGTGTGCCTGGAACTCAGGGCTTCCTGATTTTAAAAATCCTAGCCCTAGGCCGAACCCCAACCCTAAGACGAGAAAGGCAAATCAGCCAGGAATTAGGCATGTCCCCAAGGAAAAAGCTGTGGAGGCAGGCATGTTGTGGTACTTTTGCGCTCTTCTTGGCTAGTCCTTCGCAGCTGCTGTGTTCTTGGAACTCAGGGCTTTCTGGTTAATAGACCCTTACCCTAGGCGTAACTCAAACCTTAACCCTAGGAAGGAAAATCAGCCTATGGTTCGGGATGGTCTCATGGAAATATCAGTGGTGGCAGCCAAGTTGCGTCACTTTTGCGCTCCCCTTGGGATGCCTTTCGCAGCTGCAGTGTGCCTGGAGCCCAGGGCTTCCTGGTTTTAAAAGTCCTAGGCCTAAGCCTAACAGTAACCCTGGGAAGGTAAATCAGCCGGGTATTAGGGTTCTTCCTAAGGGAAAAGCCGTGAAAGCAGCCATGTTGTGGCACTTTTGCACTCCCTTTTGGATGCCTTTCACAGCTCCAGTGTGCCTGGAACTCAGGGCTTCCTGCTTTTAAAAATCCTAGCCCTAGGCCGAACCCCAACCCTAAGACGAGAAAGGCAAATCAGCCAGGAATTAGGCATGTCCCCAAGGAAAAATCTGTGGAGGCAGTCATGTTGTGCTACTTTTGCGCTCTTCTTGGCTAGTCCTTCGCAGCTGCTGTGTTCTTGGAACTCAGGGCTTTCTGGTTAATAGACCCTTACCCTAGGCGTAACTCAAACCTTAACCCTAGGAAGGAAAATCAGCCTATGGTTCGGGATGCTCTCATGGAAATATCAGTGGTGGCAGCCAAGTTGCGTCACTTTTGCGCTCCCCTTGGGATGCCTTTCGCAGCTGCAGTGTGCCTGGAGCCCAGGGCTTCCTGGTTTTAAAAGTCCTAGGCCTAAGCCTAACAGTAACCCTAGGAAGGTAAATCAGCCGGGCATTAGGGTTCTTCCTAAGGGAAAAGCCGTGAAAGCAGCCATGTTGTGGCACTTCTGCACTCCCTTTGGGATGCCTTTGGCAGATGAAGTAAGCCTGGAACTCAGGGCTTCCTGGTTAAAGAAATCCAAGCCCTAGGCTGAAGCCTAACCCTAACCCTAGGCAGATAAATCAGCCTAGGTATAGGGATGGTGCCAAGGAAAAAGCTGTGAAAGCTGCCATGTTGTTGCACTTTTGTACTCCCCTTGGGATGCCTTGAACAGCTGCAGTGTGCCTGGAGCCCAGGGCTTCCTAGTTTTAAAAATCCTAGCCCTAGGCCTAAGCCTAACAGTAACCCTGGGAAGGGAAATCAGCCTGGTGTTAGGCGTCTTGCCAAGGAAAAAGCTGTGAAAGCAGCCATGTTGTGGCACTTTTGCACTCCCTTTTGGATGCCTTTCACAGCTCCAGTGTGCCTGGAACTCAGGGCTTCCTGATTTTAAAAATCCTAGCCCTAGGCCGAACCCCAACCCTAAGACGAGAAAGGCAAATCAGCCAGGAATTAGGCATGTCCCCAAGGAAAAAGCTGTGGAGGCAGGCATGTTGTGCTACTTTTGCGCTCTTCTTGGCTAATCCTTCGCAGCTGCTGTGTTCTTGGAACTCAGGGCTTTCTGGTTAATAGACCCTTACCCTAGGCGTAACTCAAACCTTAACCCTAGGAAGGAAAATCAGCCTATGGTTCGGGATGGTCTCATGGAAATATCAGTGGTGGCAGCCAAGTTGCGTCACTTTTGCGCTCCCCTTGGGATGCCTTTCGCAGCTGCAGTGTGCCTGGAGCCCAGGGCTTCCTGGTTTTAAAAGTCCTAGGCCTAAGCCTAACAGTAACCCTAGGAAGGTAAATCAGCCGGGTATTAGGGTTCTTCCTAAGGGAAAAGCCGTGAAAGCAGCCATGTTGTGGCACTTCTGCACTCCCTTTGGGATGCCTTTGGCAGATGAAGTAAGCCTGGAACTCAGGGCCTCCTGGTTAAAGAAATCACAGCCCTAGGCTGAACCCTAACCCTAACCCTAGGCAGATAAATCAGCCTAGGTATAGGGATGGTGCCAAGGAAAAAGCTGTGAAAGCTGCCATGTTGTTGCACTTTTGTACTCCCCTTGGGATGCCTTGAACAGCTGCAGTGTGCCTGGAGCTAAGGGCTTCCTAGTTTTAAAAATCCTAGCCCTAGGCCTAAGCCTAACAGTAACCCTGAGAAGGCAAATCAGCCTGGTGTTAGGCGTCTTGCCAAGGAAAAAGCCGTGAAAGCAGCCATGTTGTGGCACTTTTGCACTCCCTTTTGGATGCCTTTCACAGCTCCAGTGTGCCTGGAACTCAGGGCTTCCTGATTTTAAAAATCCTAGCCCTAGGCCGAACCCCAACCCTAAGACGAGAAAGGCAAATCAGCCAGGAATTAGGCATGTCCCCAAGGAAAAAGCTGTGGAGGCAGGCATGTTGTGGTACTTTTGCGCTCTTCTTGGCTAGTCCTTCGCAGCTGCTGTGTTCTTGGAACTCAGGGCTTTCTGGTTAATAGACCCTTACCCTAGGCGTAACTCAAACCTTAACCCTAGGAAGGAAAATCAGCCTATGGTTCGGGATGGTCTCATGGAAATATCAGTGGTGGCAGCCAAGTTGCGTCACTTTTGCGCTCCCCTTGGGATGCCTTTCGCAGCTGCAGTGTGCCTGGAGCCCAGGGCTTCCTGGTTTTAAAAGTCCTAGGCCTAAGCCTAACAGTAACCCTGGGAAGGTAAATCAGCCGGGTATTAGGGTTCTTCCTAAGGGAAAAGCCGTGAAAGCAGCCATGTTGTGGCACTTTTGCACTCCCTTTTGGATGCCTTTCACAGCTCCAGTGTGCCTGGAACTCAGGGCTTCCTGCTTTTAAAAATCCTAGCCCTAGGCCGAACCCCAACCCTAAGACGAGAAAGGCAAATCAGCCAGGAATTAGGCACGTCCACAAGGAAAAAGCTGTGGAGGCAGGCATGTTGTGCTACTTTTGCGCTCTTCTTGGCTAGTCCTTCGCAGCTGCTGTGTTCTTGGAACTCAGGGCTTTCTGGTTAATAGACCCTTACCCTAGGCGTAACTCAAACCTTAACCCTAGGAAGGAAAATCAGCCTATGGTTCGGGATGGTCTCATGGAAATATCAGTGGTGGCAGCCAAGTTGCGTCACTTTTGCGCTCCCGTTGGGATGCCTTTCGCAGCTGCAGTGTGCCTGGAGCCCAGGGCTTCCTGGTTTTAAAAGTCCTAGGCCTAAGCCTAACAGTAACCCTAGGAAGGTAAATCAGCCGGGTATTAGGGTTCTTCCTAAGGGAAAAGCCGTGAAAGCAGCCATGTTGTGGCACTTCTGCACTCCCTTTGGGATGCCTTTGGCAGATGAAGTAAGCCTGGAACTCAGGGCCTCCTGGTTAAAGAAATCACAGCCCTAGGCTGAACCCTAACCCTAACCCTAGGCAGATAAATCAGCCTAGGTATAGGGATGGTGCCAAGGAAAAAGCTGTGAAAGCTGCCATGTTGTTGCACTTTTGTACTCCCCTTGGGATGCCTTGAACAGCTGCAGTGTGCCTGGAGCTAAGGGCTTCCTAGTTTTAAAAATCCTAGCCCTAGGCCTAAGCCTAACAGTAACCCTGGGAAGGCAAATCAGCCTGGTGTTAGGCGTCTTGCCAAGGAAAAAGCCGTGAAAGCAGCCATGTTGTGGCACTTTTGCACTCCCTTTTGGATGCCTTTCACAGCTCCAGTGTGCCTGGAACTCAGGGCTTCCTGATTTTAAAAATCCTAGCCCTAGGCCGAACCTCAAACCTAAGACGAGAAAGGCAAATCAGCCAGGAATTAGGCATGTCCCCAAGGAAAAAGCTGTGGAGGCAGGCATGTTGTGGTACTTTTGCGCTCTTCTTGGGTAGTCCTTCGCAGCTGCTGTGTTCTTGGAACTCAGGGCTTTCTGGTTAATATAACCCTTACCCTAGGCATAAATCAAACCTTAACCCTAGGAAGGAAAATCAGCCTATGGTTCAGGATGGTCTCATGGAAATATCAGTGGTGGCAGCCAAGTTGCGTCACTTTTGCGCTCCCCTTGGGATGCCTTTCGCAGCTGCAGTGTGCCTGGAGCCCAGGGCTTCCTGGTTTTAAAAGTCCTAGGCCTAAGCCTAACAGTAACCGTAGGAAGGTAAATCAGCCGGGTATTAGGGTTCTTCCTAAGGGAAAAGCCGTGAAAGCAGCCATGTTGTGGCACTTCTGCACTCCCTTTGGGATGCCTTTGGCAGATGAAGTAAGCCTGGAACTCAGGGCCTCCTGGTTAAAGAAATCCAAGCCCTAGGCTGAACCCTAACCCTAACCCTAGGCAGATAAATCAGCCTAGGTATAGGGATGGTGCCAAGGAAAAAGCTGTGAAAGCTGCCATGTTGTTGCACTTTTGTACTCCCCTTGGGATGCCTTGAACAGCTGCAGTGTGCCTGGAGCTAAGGGCTTCCTAGTTTTAAAAATCCTAGCCCTAGGCCTAAGCCTAACAGTAACCCTGAGAAGGCAAATCAGCCTGGTGTTAGGCGTCTTGCCAAGGAAAAAGCCGTGAAAGCAGCCATGTTGTGGCACTTTTGCACTCCCTTTTGGATGCCTTTCACAGCTCCAGTGTGCCTGGAACTCAGGGCTTCCTGATTTTAAAAATCCTAGCCCTAGGCCGAACCCCAACCCTAAGACGAGAAAGGCAAATCAGCCAGGAATTAGGCATGTCCCCAAGGAAAAAGCTGTGGAGGCAGGCATGTTGTGGTACTTTTGCGCTCTTCTTGGCTAGTCCTTCGCAGCTGCTGTGTTCTTGGAACTCAGGGCTTTCTGGTTAATTGACCCTTACCCTAGGCGTAACTCAAACCTTAACCCTAGGAAGGAAAATCAGCCTATGGTTCGGGATGGTCTCATGGAAATATCAGTGGTGGCAGCCAAGTTGCGTCACTTTTGCGCTCCCCTTGGGATGCCTTTCGCAGCTGCAGTGTGCCTGGAGCCCAGGGCTTCCTGGTTTTAAAAGTCCTAGGCCTAAGCCTAACAGTAACCCTGGGAAGGTAAATCAGCCGGGTATTAGGGTTCTTCCTAAGGGAAAAGCCGTGAAAGCAGCCATGTTGTGGCACTTTTGCACTCCCTTTTGGATGCCTTTCACAGCTCCAGTGTGCCTGGAACTCAGGGCTTCCTGCTTTTAAAAATCCTAGCCCTAGGCCGAACCCCAACCCTAAGACGAGAAAGGCAAATCAGCCAGGAATTAGGCATGTCCACAAGGAAAAAGCTGTGGAGGCAGGCATGTTGTGGTACTTTTGCGCTCTTCTTGGCTAGTCCTTCGCAGCTGCTGTGTTCTTGGAACTCAGGGCTTTCTGGTTAATAGACCCTTACCCTAGGCGTAACTCAAACCTTAACCCTAGGAAGGAAAATCAGCCTATGGTTCGGGATGGTCTCATGGAAATATCAGTGGTGGCAGCCAAGTTGCGTCACTTTTGCGCTCCCCTTGGGATGCCTTTCGCAGCTGCAGTGTGCCTGGAGCCCAGGGCTTCCTGGTTTTAAAAGTCCTAGGCCTAAGCCTAACAGTAACCCTAGGAAGGTAAATCAGCCGGGTATTAGGGTTCTTCCTAAGGGAAAAGCCGTGAAAGCAGCCATGTTGTGGCACTTCTGCACTCCCTTTGGGATGCCTTTGGCAGATGAAGTAAGCCTGGAACTCAGGGCTTCCTGGTTAAAGAAATCCAAGCCCTAGGCTGAACCCTAACCCTAACCCTAGGCAGATAAATCAGCCTAGGTATAGGGATGGTGCCAAGGAAAAAGCCGTGAAAGCTGCCATGTTGTTGCACTTTTGTACTCCCCTTGGGATGCCTTGAACAGCTGCAGTGTGCCTGGAGCCCAGGGCTTCCTAGTTTTAAAAATCCTAGCCCTAGGCCTAAGCCTAACAGTAACCCTGGGAAGGTAAATCAGCCTGGTGTTAGGCGTCTTGCCAAGGAAAAAGCCGTGAAAGCAGCCATGTTGTGGCACTTTTGCACTCCCTTTTGGATGCCTTTCACAGCTCCAGTGTGCCTGGAACTCAGGGCTTCCTGCTTTTAAAAATCCTAGCCCTAAGCCGAACCCCAACCCTAAGACGAGAAAGGCAAATCAGCCAGGAATTAGGCATGTCCCCAAGGAAAAAGCTGTGGAGGCAGGCATGTTGTGCTACTTTTGCGCTCTTCTTGGCTAGTCCTTCGCAGCTGCTGTGTTCTTGGAACTCAGGGCTTTCTGGTTAATAGAGCCCTTACCCTAGGCGTAACTCAAACCTTAACCCTAGGAAGGAAAATCAGCCTATGGTTCGGGATGGTCTCATGGAAATATCAGTGGTGGCAGCCAAGTTGCGTCACTTTTGCGCTCCCCTTGGGATGCCTTTCGCAGCTGCAGTGTGCCTGGAGCCCAGGGCTTCCTGGTTTTAAAAGTCCTAGGCCTAAGCCTAACAGTAACCCTAGGAAGGTAAATCAGCCGGGTATTAGGGTTCTTCCTAAGGGAAAAGCCGTGAAAGCAGCCATGTTGTGGCACTTCTGCACTCCCTTTGGGATGCCTTTGGCAGATGAAGTAAGCCTGGAACTCAGGGCCTCCTGGTTAAAGAAATCACAGCCCTAGGCTGAACCCTAACCCTAACCCTAGGCAGATAAATCAGCCTAGGTATAGGGATGGTGCCAAGGAAAAAGCTGTGAAAGCTGCCATGTTGTTGCACTTTTGTACTCCCCTTGGGATGCCTTGAACAGCTGCAGTGTGCCTGGAGCTAAGGGCTTCCTAGTTTTAAAAATCCTAGCCCTAGGCCTAAGCCTAACAGTAACCCTGGGAAGGCAAATCAGCCTGGTGTTAGGCGTCTTGCCAAGGAAAAAGCCGTGAAAGCAGCCATGTTGTGGCACTTTTGCACTCCCTTTTGGATGCCTTTCACAGCTCCAGTGTGCCTGGAACTCAGGGCTTCCTGATTTTAAAAATCCTAGCCCTAGGCCGAACCTCAAACCTAAGACGAGAAAGGCAAATCAGCCAGGAATTAGGCATGTCCCCAAGGAAAAAGCTGTGGAGGCAGGCATGTTGTGCTACTTTTGCGCTCTTCTTGGCTAGTCCTTCGCAGCTGCTGTGTTCTTGGAACTCAGGGCTTTCTGGTTAATATAACCCTTACCCTAGGCATAAATCAAACCTTAACTCTAGGAAGGAAAATCAGCCTATGGTTCAGGATGGTCTCATGGAAATATCAGTGGTGGCAGCCAAGTTGCGTCACTTTTGCGCTCCCCTTGGGATGCCTTTTGCAGCTGCAGTGTGCCTGGAGCCCAGGGCTTCCTGGTTTTAAAAGTCCTAGGCCTAAGCCTAACAGTAACCCTAGGAAGGTAAATCAGCCGGGTATTAGGGTTCTTCCTAAGGGAAAAGCCGTGAAAGCAGCCATGTTGTGGCACTTCTGCACTCCCTTTGGGATGCCTTTGGCAGATGAAGTAAGCCTGGAACTCAGGGCTTCCTGGTTAAAGAAATCCAAGCCCTAGGCTGAACCCTAACCCTAACCCTAGGCAGATAAATCAGCCTAGGTATAGGGATGGTGCCAAGGAAAAAGCTGAGAAAGCTGCCATGTTGTTGCACTTTTGTACTCCCCTTGGGATGCCTTGAACAGCTGCAGTGTGCCTGGAGCTAAGGGCTTCCTAGTTTTAAAAATCCTAGCCCTAGGCCTAAGCCTAACAGTAACCCTGAGAAGGCAAATCAGCCTGGTCTTAGGCGTCTTGCCAAGGAAAAAGCCGTGAAAGCAGCCATGTTGTGGCACTTTTGCACTCCCTTTTGGATGCCTTTCACAGCTCCAGTGTGCCTGGAACTCAGGGCTTCCTGATTTTAAAAATCCTAGCCCTAGGCCGAACCCCAACCCTAAGACGAGAAAGGCAAATCAGCCAGGAATTAGGCATGTCCCCAAGGAAAAAGCTGTGGAGGCAGGCATGTTGTGGTACTTTTGCGCTCTTCTTGGCTAGTCCTTCGCAGCTGCTGTGTTCTTGGAACTCAGGGCTTTCTGGTTAATAGAACCCTTACCCTAGGCGTAACTCAAACCTTAAGCCTAGGAAGGAAAATCAACCTATGGTTCGGGATGGTCTCATGGAAATATCAGTGGTGGCAGCCAAGTTGCGTCACTTTTGCGCTCCCCTTGGGATGCCTTTCGCAGCTGCAGTGTGCCTGGAGCCCAGGGCTTCCTGGTTTTAAAAGTCCTAGGCCTAAGCCTAACAGTAACCCTAGGAAGGTAAATCAGCCGGGTATTAGGGTTCTTCCTAAGGGAAAAGCCGTGAAAGCAGCCATGTTGTGGCACTTCTGCACTCCCTTTGGGATGCCTTTGGCAGATGAAGTAAGCCTGGAACTCAGGGCTTCCTGGTTAAAGAAATCCAAGCCCTAGGCTGAACCCTAACCCTAACCCTAGGCAGATAAATCAGCCTAGGTATAGGGATGGTGCCAAGGAAAAAGCTGTGAAAGCTGCCATGTTGTTGCACTTTTGTACTCCCCTTGGGATGCCTTGAACAGCTGCAGTGTGCCTGGAGCCCAGGGCTTCCTAGTTTTAAAAATCCTAGCCCTAGGCCTAAGCCTAACAGTAACCCTGGGAAGGTAAATCAGCCTGGTGTTAGGCTTCTTGCCAAGGAAAAAGCCGTGAAAGCAGCCATGTTGTGGCACTTTTGCACTCCCTTTTGGATGCCTTTCACAGCTCCAGTGTGCCTGGAACTCAGGGCTTCCTGATTTTAAAAATCCTAGCCCTAGGCCGAACCCCAACCCTAAGACGAGAAAGGCAAATCAGCCAGGAATTAGGCATGTCCCCAAGGAAAAAGCTGTGGAGGCAGGCATGTTGTGGTACTTTTGCGCTCTTCTTGGCTAGTCCTTCGCAGCTGCTGTGTTCTTGGAACTCAGGGCTTTCTGGTTAATAGAGCCCTTACCCTAGGCGTAACTCAAACCTTAACCCTAGGAAGGAAAATCAACCTATGGTTCGGGAGGGTCTCATGGAAATATCAGTGGTGGCAGCCAAGTTGCGTCACTTTTGCGCTCCCCTTGGGATGCCTTTCGCAGCTGCAGTGTGCCTGGAGCCCAGGGCTTCCTGGTTTTAAAAGTCCTAGGCCTAAGCCTAACAGTAACCCTAGGAAGGTAAATCAGCCTGGTATTAGGGTTCTTCCTAAGGGAAAAGCCGTGAAAGCAGCCATGTTGTGGCACTTCTGCACTCCCTTTGGGATGCCTTTGGCAGATGAAGTAAGCCTGGAACTCAGGGCTTCCTGGTTAAAGAAATCCAAGCCCTAGGCTGAACCCTAACCCTAACCCTAGGCAGATAAATCAGCCTAGGTATAGGGATGGTGCCAAGGAAAAAGCTGTGAAAGCTGCCATGTTGTTGCACTTTTGTACTCCCCTTGGGATGCCTTGAACAGCTGCAGTGTGCCTGGAGCTAAGGGCTTCCTAGTTTTAAAAATCCTAGCCCTAGGCCTAAGCCTAACAGTAACCCTGGGAAGGTAAATCAGCCTGCTGTTAGGCTTCTTGCCAAGGAAAAAGCCGTGAAAGCAGCCATGTTGTGGCACTTTTGCACTCCCTTTTGGATGCCTTTCACAGCTCCAGTGTGCCTGGAACTCAGGGCTTCCTGATTTTAAAAATCCTAGCCCTAGGCCGAACCCCAACCCTAAGACGAGAAAGGCAAATCAGCCAGGAATTAGGCATGTCCCCAAGGAAAAAGCTGTGGAGGCAGGCATGTTGTGCTACTTTTGCGCTCTTCTTGGCTAGTCCTTCGCAGCTGCTGTGTTCTTGGAACTCAGGTCTTTCTGGTTAATAGAACCCTTACCCTAGGCGTAACTCAAACCTTAACCCTAGGAAGGAAAATCAGCCTATGGTTCGGGATGCTCTCATGGAAATATCAGTGGTGGCAGCCAAGTCGCGTCACTTTTGCGCTCCCCTTGGGATGCCTTTCGCAGCTGCAGTGTGCCTGGAGCCCAGGGCTTCCTGGTTTTAAAAGTCCTAGGCCTAAGCCTAACAGTAACCCTAGGAAGGTAAATCAGCCGGGTATTAGGGTTCTTCCTAAGGGAAAAGCCGTGAAAGCAGCCATGTTGTGGCACTTCTGCACTCCCTTTGGGATGCCTTTGGCAGATGAAGTAAGTCTGGAACTCAGGGCTTCCTGGTTAAAGAAATCCAAGCCCTAGGCTGAACCCTAACCCTAACCCTAGGCAGATAAATCAGCCTAGGTATAGGGATGGTGCCAAGGAAAAAGCTGTGAAAGCTGCCATGTTGTTGCACTTTTGTACTCCCCTTGGGATGCCTTGAACAGCTGCAGTGTGCCTGGAGCTAAGGGCTTCCTAGTTTTAAAAATCCTAGCCCTAGGCCTAAGCCTAACAGTAACCCTGGGAAGGTAAATCAGCCTGGTGTTAGGCTTCTTGCCAAGGAAAAAGCCGTGAAAGCAGCCATGTTGTGGCACTTTTGCACTCCCTTTTGGATGCCTTTCACAGCTCCAGTGTGCCTGGAACTCAGGGCTTCCTGATTTTAAAAATCCTAGTCCTAGGCCGAACCCCAACCCTAAGACGAGAAAGGCAAATCAGCCAGGAATTAGGCATGTCCCCAAGGAAAAAGCTGTGGAGGCAGGCATGTTGTGCTACTTTTGCGCTCTTCTTGGCTAGTCCTTCGCAGCTGCTGTGTTCTTGGAACTCAGGGCTTTCTGGTTAATAGAACCCTTACCCTAGGCGTAACTCAAACCTTAAGCCTAGGAAGGAAAATCAGCCTATGGTTCGGGATGGTCTCATGGAAATATCAGTGGTGGCAGCCAAGTTGCGTCACTTTTGCGCTCCCCTTGGGATGCCTTTCGCAGCTGCAGTGTGCCTGGAGCCCAGGGCTTCCTGGTTTTAAAAGTCCTAGGCCTAAGCCTAACAGTAACCCTAGGAAGGTAAATCAGCCGGGTATTAGGGTTCTTCCTAAGGGAAAAGCCGTGAAAGCAGCCATGTTGTGGCACTTCTGCACTCCCTTTGGGATGCCTTTGGCAGATGAAGTAAGCCTGGAACTCAGGGCTTCCTGGTTAAAGAAATCCAAGCCCTAGGCTGAACCCTAACCCTAACCCTAGGCAGATAAATCAGCCTAGGTATAGGGATGGTGCCAAGGAAAAAGCTGTGAAAGCTGCCATGTTGTTGCACTTTTGTACTCCCCTTGGGATGCCTTGAACAGCTGCAGTGTGCCTGGAGCTAAGGGCTTCCTAGTTTCAAAAATCCTAGCCCTAGGCCTAAGCCTAACAGTAACCCTGGGAAGGTAAATCAGCCTGGTGTTAGGCTTCTTGCCAAGGAAAAAGCCGTGAAAGCAGCCATGTTGTGGCACTTTTGCACTCCCTTTTGGATGCCTTTCACAGCTCCAGTGTGCCTGGAACTCAGGGCTTCCTGATTTTAAAAATCCTAGCCCTAGGCCGAACCCCAACCCTAAGACGAGAAAGGCAAATCAGCCAGGAATTAGGCATGTCCCCAAGGAAAAAGCTGTGGAGGCAGGCATGTTGTGGTACTTTTGCGCTCTTCTTGGCTAGTCCTTCGCAGCTGCTGTGTTCTTGGAACTCAGGTCTTTCTGGTTAATAGAACCCTTACCCTAGGCGTAACTCAAACCTTAACCCTAGGAAGGAAAATCAGCCTATGGTTCGGGATGCTCTCATGGAAATATCAGTGGTGGCAGCCAAGTCGCGTCACTTTTGCGCTCCCCTTGGGATGCCTTTCGCAGCTGCAGTGTGCCTGGAGCCCAGGGCTTCCTGGTTTTAAAAGTCCTAGGCCTAAGCCTAACAGTAACCCTAGGAAGGTAAATCAGCCGGGTATTAGGGTTCTTCCTAAGGGAAAAGCCGTGAAAGCAGCCATGTTGTGGCACTTCTGCACTCCCTTTGGGATGCCTTTGGCAGATGAAGTAAGTCTGGAACTCAGGGCTTCCTGGTTAAAGAAATCCAAGCCCTAGGCTGAACCCTAACCCTAACCCTAGGCAGATAAATCAGCCTAGGTATAGGGATGGTGCCAAGGAAAAAGCTGTGAAAGCTGCCATGTTGTTGCACTTTTGTACTCCCCTTGGGATGCCTTGAACAGCTGCAGTGTGCCTGGAGCTAAGGGCTTCCTAGTTTTAAAAATCCTAGCCCTAGGCCTAAGCCTAACAGTAACCCTGGGAAGGTAAATCAGCCTGGTGTTAGGCTTCTTGCCAAGGAAAAAGCCGTGAAAGCAGCCATGTTGTGGCACTTTTGCACTCCCTTTTGGATGCCTTTCACAGCTCCAGTGTGCCTGGAACTCAGGGCTTCCTGATTTTAAAAATCCTAGTCCTAGGCCGAACCCCAACCCTAAGACGAGAAAGGCAAATCAGCCAGGAATTAGGCATGTCCCCAAGGAAAAAGCTGTGGAGGCAGGCATGTTGTGCTACTTTTGCGCTCTTCTTGGCTAGTCCTTCGCAGCTGCTGTGTTCTTGGAACTCAGGGCTTTCTGGTTAATAGAACCCTTACCCTAGGCGTAACTCAAACCTTAACCCTAGGAAGGAAAATCAACCTAAGGTTCGGGATGGTCTCATGGAAATATCAGTGGTGGCAGCCAAGTTGCGTCACTTTTGCGCTCCCCTTGGGATGCCTTTCGCAGCTGCAGTGTGCCTGGAGCCCAGGGCTTCCTGGTTTTAAAAGTCCTAGGCCTAAGCCTAACAGTAACCCTAGGAAGGTAAATCAGCCGGGTATTAGGGTTCTTCCTAAGGGAAAAGCCGTGAAAGCAGCCATGTTGTGGCACTTCTGCACTCCCTTTGGGATGCCTTTGGCAGATGAAGTAAGCCTGGAACTCAGGGCTTCCTGGTTAAAGAAATCCAAGCCCTAGGCTGAACCCTAACCCTAACCCTAGGCAGATAAATCAGCCTAGGTATAGGGATGGTGCCAAGGAAAAAGCTGAGAAAGCTGCCATGTTGTTGCACTTTTGTACTCCCCTTGGGATGCCTTGAACAGCTGCAGTGTGCCTGGAGCTAAGGGCTTCCTAGTTTCAAAAATCCTAGCCCTAGGCCTAAGCCTAACAGTAACCCTGGGAAGGTAAATCAGCCTGGTGTTAGGCTTCTTGCCAAGGAAAAAGCCGTGAAAGCAGCCATGTTGTGGCACTTTTGCACTCCCTTTTGGATGCCTTTCACAGCTCCAGTGTGCCTGGAACTCAGGGCTTCCTGATTTTAAAAATCCTAGCCCTAGGCCGAACCCCAACCCTAAGACGAGAAAGGCAAATCAGCCAGGAATTAGGCATGTCCCCAAGGAAAAAGCTGTGGAGGCAGGCATGTTGTGGTACTTTTGCGCTCTTCTTGGCTAGTCCTTCGCAGCTGCTGTGTTCTTGGAACTCAGGGCTTTCTGGTTAATAGAGCCCTTACCCTAGGCGTAACTCAAACTTTAACCCTAGGAAGGAAAATCAAGCTATGGTTTGGGATGGTCTCATGGAAATATCAGTGGTGGCAGCCAAGTTGCGTCACTTTTGCGCTCCCCTTGGGATGCCTTTCGCAGCTGCAGTGTGCCTGGAGCCCAGGGCTTCCTGGTTTTAAAAGTCCTAGGCCTAAGCCTAACAGTAACCCTAGGAAGGTAAATCAGTAGGGTATTAGGGTTCTTCCTAAGGGAAAAGCCGTGAAAGCAGCCATGTTGTGGCACTTCTGCACTCCCTTTGGGATGCCTTTGGCAGATGAAGTAAGCCTGGAACTCAGGGCTTCCTGGTTAAAGAAATCCAAGCCCTAGGCTGAACCCTAACCCTAACCCTAGGCAGATAAATCAGCCTAGGTATAGGGATGGTGCCAAGGAAAAAGCTGTGAAAGCTGCCATGTTGTTGCACTTTTGTACTCCCCTTGGGATGCCTTGAACAGCTGCAGTGTGCCTGGAGCTAAGGGCTTCCTAGTTTCAAAAATCCTAGCCCTAGGCCTAAGCCTAACAGTAACCCTGGGAAGGTAAATCAGCCTGGTGTTAGGCTTCTTGCCAAGGAAAAAGCCGTGAAAGCAGCCATGTTGTGGCACTTTTGCACTCCCTTTTGGATGCCTTTCACAGCTCCAGTGTGCCTGGAACTCAGGGCTTCCTGATTTTAAAAATCCTAGCCCTAGGCCGAACCCCAACCCTAAGACGAGAAAGGCAAATCAGCCAGGAATTAGGCATGTCCCCAAGGAAAAAGCTGTGGAGGCAGGCATGTTGTGGTACTTTTGCGCTCTTCTTGGCTAGTCCTTCGCAGCTGCTGTGTTCTTGGAACTCAGGGCTTTCTGGTTAATAGAACCCTTACCCTAGGCGTAACTCAAACCTTAAGCCTAGGAAGGAAAATCAGCCTATGGTTCGGGATGGTCTCATGGAAATATCAGTGGTGGCAGCCAAGTTGCGTCACTTTTGCGCTCCCCTTGGGATGCCTTTCGCAGCTGCAGTGTGCCTGGAGCCCAGGGCTTCCTGGTTTTAAAAGTCCTAGGCCTAAGCCTAACAGTAACCCTAGGAAGGTAAATCAGCCGGGTATTAGGGTTCTTCCTAAGGGAAAAGCCGTGAAAGCAGCCATGTTGTGGCACTTCTGCACTCCCTTTGGGATGCCTTTGGCAGATGAAGTAAGCCTGGAACTCAGGGCTTCCTGGTTAAAGAAATCCAAGCCCTAGGCTGAACCCTAACCCTAACCCTAGGCAGATAAATCAGCCTAGGTATAGGGATGGTGCCAAGGAAAAAGCTGTGAAAGCTGCCATGTTGTTGCACTTTTGTACTCCCCTTGGGATGCCTTGAACAGCTGCAGCGTGCCTGGAGCCCAGGGCTTCCTAGTTTTAAAAATCCTAGCCCTAGGCCTAAGCCTAACAGTAACCCTGGGAAGGTAAATCAGCCTGCTGTTAGGCTTCTTGCCAAGGAAAAAGCCGTGAAAGCAGCCATGTTGTGGCACTTTTGCACTCCCTTTTGGATGCCTTTCACAGCTCCAGTGTGCCTGGAACTCAGGGCTTCCTGATTTTAAAAATCCTAGCCCTAGGCCGAACCCCAACCCTAAGACGAGAAAGGCAAATCAGACAGGAATTAGGCATGTCCCCAAGGAAAAAGCTGTGGAGGCAGGCATGTTGTGCTACTTTTGCGCTCTTCTTGGCTAGTCCTTCGCAGCTGCTGTGTTCTTGGAACTCAGGGCTTTCTGGTTAATAGAACCCTTACCCTAGGTGTAACTCAAACCTTAACCCTAGGAAGGAAAATCAGCCTATGGTTCGGGATGGTCTCATGGAAATATCAGTGGTGGCAGCCAAGTCGCGTCACTTTTGCGCTCCCCTTGGGATGCCTTTCGCAGCTGCAGTGTGCCTGGAGCCCAGGGCTTCCTGGTTTTAAAAGTCCTAGGCCTAAGCCTAACAGTAACCCTAGGAAGGTAAATCAGTAGGGTATTAGGGTTCTTCCTAAGGGAAAAGCCGTGAAAGCAGCCATGTTGTGGCACTTCTGCACTCCCTTTGGGATGCCTTTGGCAGATGAAGTAAGCCTGGAACTCAGGGCTTCCTGGTTAAAGAAATCCAAGCCCTAGGCTGAACCCTAACCCTAACCCTAGGCAGATAAATCAGCCTAGGTATAGGGATGGTGCCAAGGAAAAAGCTGTGAAAGCTGCCATGTTGTTGCACTTTTGTACTCCCCTTGGGATGCCTTGAACAGCTGCAGTGTGCCTGGAGCCCAGGGCTTCCTAGTTTTAAAAATCCTAGCCCTAGGCCTAAGCCTAACAGTAACCCTGGGAAGGTAAATCAGCCTGCTGTTAGGCTTCTTGCCAAGGAAAAAGCCGTGAAAGCAGCCATGTTGTGGCACTTTTGCACTCCCTTTTGGATGCCTTTCACAGCTCCAGTGTGCCTGGAACTCAGGGCTTCCTGATTTTAAAAATCCTAGCCCTAGGCCGAACCCCAACCCTAAGACGAGAAAGGCAAATCAGCCAGGAATTAGGCATGTCCCCAAGGAAAAAGCTGTGGAGGCAGGCATGTTGTGGTACTTTTGCGCTCTTCTTGGCTAGTCCTTCGCAGCTGCTGTGTTCTTGGAACTCAGGGCTTTCTGGTTAATAGAGCCCTTACCCTAGGTGTAACTCAAACCTTAACCCTAGGAAGGAAAATCAGCCTATGGTTCGGGATGCTCTCATGGAAATATCAGTGGTGGCAGCCAAGTCGCGTCACTTTTGCGCTCCCCTTGGGATGCCTTTCGCAGCTGCAGTGTGCCTGGAGCCCAGGGCTTCCTGGTTTTAAAAGTCCTAGGCCTAAGCCTAACAGTAACCCTAGGAAGGTAAATCAGCCGGGTATTAGGGTTCTTCCTAAGGGAAAAGCCGTGAAAGCAGCCATGTTGTGGCACTTCTGCACTCCCTTTGGGATGCCTTTGGCAGATGAAGTAAGCCTGGAACTCAGGGCTTCCTGGTTAAAGAAATCCAAGCCCTAGGCTGAACCCTAACCCTAACCCTAGGCAGATAAATCAGCCTAGGTATAGGGATGGTGCCAAGGAAAAAGCTGTGAAAGCTGCCATGTTGTTGCACTTTTGTACTCCCCTTGGGATGCCTTGAACAGCTGCAGTGTGCCTGGAGCCCAGGGCTTCCTAGTTTTAAAAATCCTAGCCCTAGGCCTAAGCCTAACAGTAACCCTGGGAAGGTAAATCAGCCTGGTGTTAGGCTTCTTGCCAAGGAAAAAGCCGTGAAAGCAGCCATGTTGTGGCACTTTTGCACTCCCTTTTGGATGCCTTTCACAGCTCCAGTGTGCCTGGAACTCAGGGCTTCCTGATTTTAAAAATCCTAGCCCTAGGCCGAACCCCAACCCTAAGACGAGAAAGGCAAATCAGCCAGGAATTAGGCATGTCCCCAAGGAAAAAGCTGTGGAGGCAGGCATGTTGTGCTACTTTTGCGCTCTTCTTGGCTAGTCCTTCGCAGCTGCTGTGTTCTTGGAACTCAGGGCTTTCTGGTTAATAGAACCCTTACCCTAGGCGTAACTCAAACCTTAAGCCTAGGAAGGAAAATCAGCCTATGGTTCGGGATGGTCTCATGGAAATATCAGTGGTGGCAGCCAAGTTGCGTCACTTTTGTGCTCCCCTTGGGATGCCTTTCGCAGCTGCAGTGTGCCTGGAGCCCAGGGCTTCCTGGTTTTAAAAGTCCTAGGCCTAAGCCTAACAGTAACCCTAGGAAGGTAAATCAGCCGGGTATTAGGGTTCTTCCTAAGGGAAAAGCCGTGAAAGCAGCCATGTCGTGGCACTTCTGCACTCCCTTTGGGATGCCTTTGGCAGATGAAGTAAGCCTGGAACTCAGGGCTTCCTGGTTAAAGAAATCCAAGCCCTAGGCTGAACGCTAACCCTAACCCTAGGCAGATAAATCAGCCTAGGTATAGGGATGGTGCCAAGGAAAAAGCTGTGAAAGCTGCCATGTTGTTGCACTTTTGTACTCCCCTTGGGATGCCTTGAACAGCTGCAGTGTGCCTGGAGCTAAGGGCTTCCTAGTTTCAAAAATCCTAGCCCTAGGCCTAAGCCTAACAGTAACCCTGGGAAGGTAAATCAGCCTGCTGTTAGGCTTCTTGCCAAGGAAAAAGCCGTGAAAGCAGCCATGTTGTGGCACTTTTGCACTCCCTTTTGGATGCCTTTCACAGCTCCAGTGTGCCTGGAACTCAGGGCTTCCTGATTTTAAAAATCCTAGCCCTAGGCCGAACCCCAACCCTAAGACGAGAAAGGCAAATCAGCCAGGAATTAGGCATGTCCCCAAGGAAAAAGCTGTGGAGGCAGGCATGTTGTGCTACTTTTGCGCTCTTCTTGGCTAGTCCTTCGCAGCTGCTGTGTTCTTGGAACTCAGGGCTTTCTGGTTAATAGAACCCTTACCCTAGGCGTAACTCAAACCTTAAGCCTAGGAAGGAAAATCAGCCTATGGTTCGGGATGGTCTCATGGAAATATCAGTGGTGGCAGCCAAGTTGCGTCACTTTTGCGCTCCCCTTGGGATGCCTTTCGCAGCTGCAGTGTGCCTGGAGCCCAGGGCTTCCTGGTTTTAAAAGTCCTAGGCCTAAGCCTAACAGTAACCCTAGGAAGGTAAATCAGCCGGGTATTAGGGTTCTTCCTAAGGGAAAAGCCGTGAAAGCAGCCATGTTGTGGCACTTCTGCACTCCCTTTGGGATGCCTTTGGCAGATGAAGTAAGCCTGGAACTCAGGGCTTCCTGGTTAAAGAAATCCAAGCCCTAGGCTGAACCCTAACCCTAACCCTAGGCAGATAAATCAGCCTAGGTATAGGGATGGTGCCAAGGAAAAAGCTGTGAAAGCTGCCATGTTGTTGCACTTTTGTACTCCCCTTGGGATGCCTTGAACAGCTGCAGTGTGCCTGGAGCCCAGGGCTTCCTAGTTTTAAAAATCCTAGCCCTAGGCCTAAGCCTAACAGTAACCCTGGGAAGGTAAATCAGCCTGGTGTTAGGCTTCTTGCCAAGGAAAAAGCCGTGAAAGCAGCCATGTTGTGGCACTTTTGCACTCCCTTTTGGATGCCTTTCACAGCTGCAGTGTGCCTGGAACTCAGGGCTTCCTGATTTTAAAAATCCTAGCCCTAGGCCGAACCCCAACCCTAAGACGAGAAAGGCAAATCAGCCAGGAATTAGGCATGTCCCCAAGGAAAAAGCTGTGGAGGCAGGCATGTTGTGCTACTTTTGCGCTCTTCTTGGCTAGTCCTTCGCAGCTGCTGTGTTCTTGGAACTCAGGGCTTTCTGGTAATAGAACCCTTACCCTAGGCGTAACTCAAACCTTAAGCCTAGGAAGGAAAATCAGCCTATGGTTCGGGATGGTCTCATGGAAATATCAGTGGTGGCAGCCAAGTCGCGTCACTTTTGCGCTCCCCTTGGGATGCCTTTCGCAGCTGCAGTGTGCCTGGAGCCCAGGGCTTCCTGGTTTTAAAAGTCCTAGGCCTAAGCCTAACAGTAACCCTAGGAAGGTAAATCAGCCGGGTATTAGGGTTCTTCCTAAGGGAAAAGCCGTGAAAGCAGCCATGTTGTGGCACTTCTGCACTCCCTTTGGGATGCCTTTGGCAGATGAAGTAAGCCTGGAACTCAGGGCTTCCTGGTTAAAGAAATCCAAGCCCTAGGCTGAACCCTAACCCTAACCCTAGGCAGATAAATCAGCCTAGGTATAGGGATGGTGCCAAGGAAAAAGCTGTGAAAGCTGCCATGTTGTTGCACTTTTGTACTCCCCTTGGGATGCCTTGAACAGCTGCAGTGTGCCTGGAGCCCAGGGCTTCCTAGTTTTAAAAATCCTAGCCCTAGGCCTAAGCCTAACAGTAACCCTGGGAAGGTAAATCAGCCTGCTGTTAGGCTTCTTGCCAAGGAAAAAGCCGTGAAAGCAGCCATGTTGTGGCACTTTTGCACTCCCTTTTGGATGCCTTTCACAGCTGCAGTGTGCCTGGAACTCAGGGCTTCCTGATTTTAAAAATCCTAGCCCTAGGCCGAACCCCAACCCTAAGACGAGAAAGGCAAATCAGCCAGGAATTAGGCATGTCCCCAGGGAAAAAGCTGTGGAGGCAGGCATGTTGTGCTACTTTTGCGCTCTTCTTGGCTAGTCCTTCGCAGCTGCTGTGTTCTTGGAACTCAGGGCTTTCTGGTTAATAGAACCCTTACCCTAGGCGTAACTCAAACCTTAAGCCTAGGAAGGAAAATCAGCCTATGGTTCGGGATGGTCTCATGGAAATATCAGTGGTGGCAGCCAAGTCGCGTCACTTTTGCGCTCCCCTTGGGATGCCTTTCGCAGCTGCAGTGTGCCTGGAGCCCAGGGCTTCCTGGTTTTAAAAGTCCTAGGCCTAAGCCTAACAGTAACCCTAGGAAGGTAAATCAGCCGGGTATTAGGGTTCTTCCTAAGGGAAAAGCCGTGAAAGCAGCCATGTTGTGGCACTTCTGCACTCCCTTTGGGATGCCTTTGGCAGATGAAGTAAGCCTGGAACTCAGGGCTTCCTGGTTAAAGAAATCCAAGCCCTAGGCTGAACCCTAACCCTAACCCTAGGCAGATAAATCAGCCTAGGTATAGGGATGGTGCCAAGGAAAAAGCTGTGAAAGCTGCCATGTTGTTGCACTTTTGTACTCCCCTTGGGATGCCTTGAACAGCTGCAGTGTGCCTGGAGCCCAGGGCTTCCTAGTTTTAAAAATCCTAGCCCTAGGCCTAAGCCTAACAGTAACCCTGGGAAGGTAAATCAGCCTGGTGTTAGGCTTCTTGCCAAGGAAAAAGCCGTGAAAGCAGCCATGTTGTGGCACTTTTGCACTCCCTTTTGGATGCCTTTCACAGCTCCAGTGTGCCTGGAACTCAGGGCTTCCTGATTTTAAAAATCCTAGCCCTAGGCCGAACCCCAACCCTAAGACGAGAAAGGCAAATCAGACAGGAATTAGGCATGTCCCCAAGGAAAAAGCTGTGGAGGCAGGCATGTTGTGGTACTTTTGCGCTCTTCTTGGCTAGTCCTTCGCAGCTGCTGTGTTCTTGGAACTCAGGGCTTTCTGGTTAATAGACCCTTACCCTAGGCGTAACTCAAACCTTAACCCTAGGAAGGAAAATCAGCCTATGGTTCGGGATGGTCTCATGGAAATATCAGTGGTGGCAGCCAAGTTGCGTCACTTTTGCGCTCCCCTTGGGATGCCTTTCGCAGCTGCAGTGTGCCTGGAGCCCAGGGCTTCCTGGTTTTAAAAGTCCTAGGCCTAAGCCTAACAGTAACCCTAGGAAGGTAAATCAGCCGGGTATTAGGGTTCTTCCTAAGGAAAAAGCCGTGAAAGCAGCCATGTTGTGGCACTTCTGCACTCCCTTTGGGATGCCTTTGGCAGATGAAGTAAGCCTGGAACTCAGGGCTTCCTGGTTAAAGAAATCCAAGCCCTAGGCTGAACCCTAACCCTAACCCTAGGCAGATAAATCAGCCTAGGTATAGGGATGGTGCCAAGGAAAAAGCTGTGAAAGCTGCCATGTTGTTGCACTTTTGTACTCCCCTTGGGATGCCTTGAACAGCTGCAGTGTGCCTGGAGCCCAGGGCTTCCTAGTTTTAAAAATCCTAGCCCTAGGCCTAAGCCTAACAGTAACCCTGGGAAGGTAAATCAGCCTGCTGTTAGGCTTCTTGCCAAGGAAAAAGCCATGAAAGCAGCCATGTTGTGGCACTTTTGCACTCCCTTTTGGATGCCTTTCACAGCTCCAGTGTGCCTGGAACTCAGGGCTTCCTGATTTTAAAAATCCTAGCCCTAGGCCGAACCCCAGCCCTAAGACGAGAAAGGCAAATCAGCCAGGAATTAGGCATGTCTCCAAGGAAAAAGCTGTGGAGGCAGGCATGTTGTGGTACTTTTGCGCTCTTCTTGGGTAGTCCTTCGCAGCTGCTGTGTTCTTGGAACTCAGGGCTTTCTGGTTAATAGAGCCCTTACCCTAGGCGTAACTCAAACCTTAAGCCTAGGAAGGAAAATCAGCCTATGGTTCGGGATGGTCTCATGGAAATATCAGTGGTGGCAGCCAAGTTGCGTCACTTTTGCGCTCCCCTTGGGATGCCTTTCGCAGCTGCAGTGTGCCTGGAGCCCAGGGCTTCCTGGTTTTAAA
The DNA here is from genome assembly GCF_027887145.1 of Ammospiza caudacuta. Lineage (NCBI taxonomy): Eukaryota > Metazoa > Chordata > Aves > Passeriformes > Passerellidae > Ammospiza > Ammospiza caudacuta. The sequence goes on from NW_026682916.1 coordinate 287,679, forward strand.
AGTCCTAGGCCTAAGCCTAACAGTAACCCTAGGAAGGTAAATCAGCCGGGTATTAGGGTTCTTCCTAAGGGAAAAGCCGTGAAAGCAGCCATGTTGTGGCACTTCTGCACTCCCTTTGGGATGCCTTTGGCAGATGAAGTAAGCCTGGAACTCAGGGCTTCCTGGTTAAAGAAATCCAAGCCCTAGGCTGAACCCTAACCCTAACCCTAGGCAGATAAATCAGCCTAGGTATAGGGATGGTGCCAAGGAAAAAGCTGTGAAAGCTGCCATGTTGTTGCACTTTTGTACTCCCCTTGGGATGCCTTGAACAGCTGCAGTGTGCCTGGATCCCAGGGCTTCCTAGTTTTAAAAATCCTAGCCCTAGGCCTAAGCCTAACAGTAACCCTGGGAAGGTAAATCAGCCTGCTGTTAGGCTTCTTGCCAAGGAAAAAGCCGTGAAAGCAGCCATGTTGTGGCACTTTTGCACTCCCTTTTGGATGCCTTTCACAGCTCCAGTGTGCCTGGAACTCAGGGCTTCCTGATTTTAAAAATCCTAGCCCTAGGCCGAACCCCAACCCTAAGACGAGAAAGGCAAATCAGCCAGGAATTAGGCATGTCCCCAAGGAAAAAGCTGTGGAGGCAGGCATGTTGTGGTACTTTTGCGCTCTTCTTGGCTAGTCCTTCGCAGCTGCTGTGTTCTTGGAACTCAGGGCTTTCTGGTTAATAGAGCCCTTACCCTAGGCGTAACTCAAACTTTAACCCTAGGAAGGAAAATCAAGCTATGGTTCGGGATGGTCTCATGGAAATATCAGTGGTGGCAGCCAAGTTGCGTCACTTTTGCGCTCCCCTTGGGATGCCTTTCGCAGCTGCAGTGTGCCTGGAGCCCAGGGCTTCCTGGTTTTAAAAGTCCTAGGCCTAAGCCTAACAGTAACCCTAGGAAGGTAAATCAGCCGGGTATTAGGGTTCTTCCTAAGGGAAAAGCCGTGAAAGCAGCCATGTTGTGGCACTTCTGCACTCCCTTTGGGATGCCTTTGGCAGATGAAGTAAGCCTGGAACTCAGGGCTTCCTGGTTAAAGAAATCCAAGCCCTAGGCTGAACCCTAACCCTAACCCTAGGCAGATAAATCAGCCTAGGTATAGGGATGGTGCCAAGGAAAAAGCTGTGAAAGCTGCCATGTTGTTGCACTTTTGTACTCCCCTTGGGATGCCTTGAACAGCTGCAGTGTGCCTGGAGCCCAGGGCTTCCTAGTTTTAAAAATCCTAGCCCTAGGCCTAAGCCTAACAGTAACCCTGGGAAGGTAAATCAGCCTGCTGTTAGGCTTCTTGCCAAGGAAAAAGCCGTGAAAGCAGCCATGTTGTGGCACTTTTGCACTCCCTTTTGGATGCCTTTCACAGCTCCAGTGTGCCTGGAACTCAGGGCTTCCTGATTTTAAAAATCCTAGCCCTAGGCCGAACCCCAACCCTAAGACGAGAAAGGCAAATCAGCCAGGAATTAGGCATGTCCCCAAGGAAAAAGCTGTGGAGGCAGGCATGTTGTGGTACTTTTGCGCTCTTCTTGGCTAGTCCTTCGCAGCTGCTGTGTTCTTGGAACTCAGGGCTTTCTGGTTAATAGAACCCTTACCCTAGGCGTAACTCAAACCTTAACCCTAGGAAGGAAAATCAACCTATGGTTCGGGATGGTCTCATGGAAATATCAGTGGTGGCAGCCAAGTCGCGTCACTTTTGCGCTCCCCTTGGGATGCCTTTCGCAGCTGCAGTGTGCCTGGAGCCCAGGGCTTCCTGGTTTTAAAAGTCCTAGGCCTAAGCCTAACAGTAACCCTAGGAAGGTAAATCAGCCGGGTATTAGGGTTCTTCCTAAGGGAAAAGCCGTGAAAGCAGCCATGTTGTGGCACTTCTGCACTCCCTTTGGGATGCCTTTGGCAGATGAAGTAAGCCTGGAACTCAGGGCTTCCTGGTTAAAGAAATCCAAGCCCTAGGCTGAACCCTAACCCTAACCCTAGGCAGATAAATCAGCCTAGGTATAGGGATGGTGCCAAGGAAAAAGCTGTGAAAGCTGCCATGTTGTTGCACTTTTGTACTCCCCTTGGGATGCCTTGAACAGCTGCAGTGTGCCTGGAGCCCAGGGCTTCCTAGTTTTAAAAATCCTAGCCCTAGGCCTAAGCCTAACAGTAACCCTGGGAAGGTAAATCAGCCTGGTGTTAGGCTTCTTGCCAAGGAAAAAGCCGTGAAAGCAGCCATGTTGTGGCACTTTTGCACTCCCTTTTGGATGCCTTTCACAGCTCCAGTGTGCCTGGAACTCAGGGCTTCCTGATTTTAAAAATCCTAGCCCTAGGCCGAACCCCAACCCTAAGACGAGAAAGGCAAATCAGCCAGGAATTAGGCATGTCCCCAAGGAAAAAGCTGTGGAGGCAGGCATGTTGTGGTACTTTTGCGCTCTTCTTGGCTAGTCCTTCGCAGCTGCTGTGTTCTTGGAACTCAGGGCTTTCTGGTTAATAGAGCCCTTACCCTAGGCGTAACTCAAACCTTAACGCTAGGAAGGAAAATCAGCCTATGGTTCGGGATGGTCTCATGGAAATATCAGTGGTGGCAGCCAAGTTGCGTCACTTTTGCGCTCCCCTTGGGATGCCTTTCGCAGCTGCAGTGTGCCTGGAGCCCAGGGCTTCCTGGTTTTAAAAGTCCTAGGCCTAAGCCTAACAGTAACCCTAGGAAGGTAAATCAGCCGGGTATTAGGGTTCTTCCTAAGGGAAAAGCCGTGAAAGCAGCCATGTTGTGGCACTTCTGCACTCCCTTTGGGATGCCTTTGGCAGATGAAGTAAGCCTGGAACTCAGGGCTTCCTGGTTAAAGAAATCCAAGCCCTAGGCTGAACCCTAACCCTAACCCTAGGCAGATAAATCAGCCTAGCTATAGGGATGGTGCCAAGGAAAAAGCTGTGAAAGCTGCCATGTTGTTGCACTTTTGTACTCCCCTTGGGATGCCTTGAACAGCTGCAGCGTGCCTGGAGCCCAGGGCTTCCTAGTTTTAAAAATCCTAGCCCTAGGCCTAAGCCTAACAGTAACCCTGGGAAGGTAAATCAGCCTGGTGTTAGGCTTCTTGCCAAGGAAAAAGCCGTGAAAGCAGCCATGTTGTGGCACTTTTGCACTCCCTTTTGGATGCCTTTCACAGCTCCAGTGTGCCTGGAACTCAGGGCTTCCTGATTTTAAAAATCCTAGCCCTAGGCCGAACCCCAACCCTAAGACGAGAAAGGCAAATCAGCCAGGAATTAGGCATGTCCCCAAGGAAAAAGCTGTGGAGGCAGGCATGTTGTGGTACTTTTGCGCTCTTCTTGGCTAGTCCTTCGCAGCTGCTGTGTTCTTGGAACTCAGGGCTTTCTGGTTAATAGACCCTTACCCTAGGCGTAACTCAAACCTTAACCCTAGGAAGGAAAATCAGCCTATGGTTCGGGATGCTCTCATGGAAATATCAGTGGTGGCAGCCAAGTTGCGTCACTTTTGCGCTCCCCTTGGGATGCCTTTCGCAGCTGCAGTGTGCCTGGAGCCCAGGGCTTCCTGGTTTTAAAAGTCCTAGGCCTAAGCCTAACAGTAACCCTAGGAAGGTAAATCAGCCGGGTATTAGGGTTCTTCCTAAGGAAAAAGCCGTGAAAGCAGCCATGTTGTGGCACTTCTGCACTCCCTTTGGGATGCCTTTGGCAGATGAAGTAAGCCTGGAACTCAGGGCTTCCTGGTTAAAGAAATCCAAGCCCTAGGCTGAACCCTAACCCTAACCCTAGGCAGATAAATCAGCCTAGGTATAGGGATGGTGCCAAGGAAAAAGCTGTGAAAGCTGCCATGTTGTTGCACTTTTGTACTCCCCTTGGGATGCCTTGAACAGCTGCAGTGTGCCTGGAGCCCAGGGCTTCCTAGTTTTAAAAATCCTAGCCCTAGGCCTAAGCCTAACAGTAACCCTGGGAAGGTAAATCAGCCTGGTGTTAGGCTTCTTGCCAAGGAAAAAGCCGTGAAAGCAGCCATGTTGTGGCACTTTTGCACTCCCTTTTGGATGCCTTTCACAGCTCCAGTGTGCCTGGAACTCAGGGCTTCCTGATTTTAAAAATCCTAGCCCTAGGCCGAACCCCAACCCTAAGATGAGAAAGGCAAATCAGCCAGGAATTAGGCATGTCCCCAAGGAAAAAGCTGTGGAGGCAGGCATGTTGTGCTACTTTTGCGCTCTTCTTGGGTAGTCCTTCGCAGCTGCTGTGTTCTTGGAACTCAGGGCTTTCTGGTTAATAGAACCCTTACCCTAGGCGTAACTCAAACCTTAAGCCTAGGAAGGAAAATCAGCCTATGGTTCGGGATGGTCTCATGGAAATATCAGTGGTGGCAGCCAAGTCGCGTCACTTTTGCGCTCCCCTTGGGATGCCTTTCGCAGCTGCAGTGTGCCTGGAGCCCAGGGCTTCCTGGTTTTAAAAGTCCTAGGCCTAAGCCTAACAGTAACCCTAGGAAGGTAAATCAGCCGGGTATTAGGGTTCTTCCTAAGGAAAAAGCCGTGAAAGCAGCCATGTTGTGGCACTTCTGCACTCCCTTTGGGATGCCTTTGGCAGATGAAGTAAGCCTGGAACTCAGGGCTTCCTGGTTAAAGAAATCCAAGCCCTAGGCTGAACCCTAACCCTAACCCTAGGCAGATAAATCAGCCTAGGTATAGGGATGGTGCCAAGGAAAAAGCTGTGAAAGCTGCCATGTTGTTGCACTTTTGTACTCCCCTTGGGATGCCTTGAACAGCTGCAGTGTGCCTGGAGCCCAGGGCTTCCTAGTTTTAAAAATCCTAGCCCTAGGCCTAAGCCTAACAGTAACCCTGGGAAGGTAAATCAGCCTGGTGTTAGGCTTCTTGCCAAGGAAAAAGCCGTGAAAGCAGCCATGTTGTGGCACTTTTGCACTCCCTTTTGGATGCCTTTCACAGCTCCAGTGTGCCTGGAACTCAGGGCTTCCTGATTTTAAAAATCCTAGCCCTAGGCCGAACCCCAAACCTATGACGAGAAAGGCAAATCAGCCAGGAATTAGGCATGTCCCCAAGGAAAAAGCTGTGGAGGCAGGCATGTTGTGGTACTTTTGCGCTCTTCTTGGGTAGTCCTTCGCAGCTGCTGTGTTCTTGGAACTCAGGGCTTTCTGGTTAATAGAACCCTTACCCTAGGCGTAACTCAAACCTTAACCCTAGGAAGGAAAATCAGCCTATGTTTCGGGATGGTCTCATGGAAATATCAGTGGTGGCAGCCAAGTCGCGTCACTTTTGCGCTCCCCTTGGGATGCCTTTCGCAGCTGCAGTGTGCCTGGAGCCCAGGGCTTCCTGGTTTTAAAAGTCCTAGGCCTAAGCCTAACAGTAACCCTAGGAAGGTAAATCAGCCGGGTATTAGGGTTCTTCCTAAGGGAAAAGCCGTGAAAGCAGCCATGTTGTGGCACTTCTGCACTCCCTTTGGGATGCCTTTGGCAGATGAAGTAAGCCTGGAACTCAGGGCTTCCTGGTTAAAGAAATCCAAGCCCTAGGCTGAACCCTAACCCTAACCCTAGGCAGATAAATCAGCCTAGGTATAGGGATGGTGCCAAGGAAAAAGCTGTGAAAGCTGCCATGTTGTTGCACTTTTGTACTCCCCTTGGGATGCCTTGAACAGCTGCAGTGTGCCTGGAGCCCAGGGCTTCCTAGTTTTAAAAATCCTAGCCCTAGGCCTAAGCCTAACAGTAACCCTGGGAAGGTAAATCAGCCTGCTGTTAGGCTTCTTGCCAAGGAAAAAGCCGTGAAAGCAGCCATGTTGTGGCACTTTTGCACTCCCTTTTGGATGCCTTTCACAGCTCCAGTGTGCCTGGAACTCAGGGCTTCCTGATTTTAAAAATCCTAGCCCTAGGCCGAACCCCAACCCTAAGACGAGAAAGGCAAATCAGCCAGGAATTAGGCACGTCTCCAAGGAAAAAGCTGTGGAGGCAGGCATGTTGTGGTACTTTTGCGCTCTTCTTGGCTAGTCCTTCGCAGCTGCTGTGTTCTTGGAACTCAGGGCTTTCTGGTTAATAGAGCCCTTACCCTAGGCGTAACTCAAACTTTAACCCTAGGAAGGAAAATCAAGCTATGGTTCGGGATGGTCTCATGGAAATATCAGTGGTGGCAGCCAAGTTGCGTCACTTTTGCGCTCCCCTTGGGATGCCTTTCGCAGCTGCAGTGTGCCTCGAGCCCAGGGCTTCCTGGTTTTAAAAGTCCTAGGCCTAAGCCTAACAGTAACCCTAGGAAGGTAAATCAGCCGGGTATTAGGGTTCTTCCTAAGGGAAAAGCCGTGAAAGCAGCCATGTTGTGGCACTTCTGCACTCCCTTTGGGATGCCTTTGGCAGATGAAGTAAGCCTGGAACTCAGGGCTTCCTGGTTAAAGAAATCCAAGCCCTAGGCTGAACCCTAACCCTAACCCTAGGCAGATAAATCAGCCTAGGTATAGGGATGGTGCCAAGGAAAAAGCTGTGAAAGCTGCCATGTTGTTGCACTTTTGTACTCCCCTTGGGATGCCTTGAACAGCTGCAGCGTGCCTGGAGCCCAGGGCTTCCTAGTTTTAAAAATCCTAGCCCTAGGCCTAAGCCTAACAGTAACCCTGGGAAGGTAAATCAGCCTGGTGTTAGGCTTCTTGCCAAGGAAAAAGCCGTGAAAGCAGCCATGTTGTGGCACTTTTGCACTCCCTTTTGGATGCCTTTCACAGCTCCAGTGTGCCTGGAACTCAGGGCTTCCTGATTTTAAAAATCCTAGTCCTAGGCCGAACCCCAACCCTAAGACGAGAAAGGCAAATCAGCCAGGAATTAGGCATGTCCCCAAGGAAAAAGCTGTGGAGGCAGGCATGTTGTGGTACTTTTGCGCTCTTCTTGGCTAGTCCTTCGCAGCTGCTGTGTTCTTGGAACTCAGGGCTTTCTGGTTAATAGAGCCCTTACCCTAGGCGTAACTCAAACTTTAACCCTAGGAAGGAAAATCAAGCTATGGTTCGGGATGGTCTCATGGAAATATCAGTGGTGGCAGCCAAGTTGCGTCACTTTTGCGCTCCCCTTGGGATGCCTTTCGCAGCTGCAGTGTGCCTGGAGCCCAGGGCTTCCTGGTTTTAAAAGTCCTAGGCCTAAGCCTAACAGTAACCCTAGGAAGGTAAATCAGCCGGGTATTAGGGTTCTTCCTAAGGGAAAAGCCGTGAAAGCAGCCATGTTGTGGCACTTCTGCACTCCCTTTGGGATGCCTTTGGCAGATGAAGTAAGCCTGGAACTCAGGGCTTCCTGGTTAAAGAAATCCAAGCCCTAGGCTGAACCCTAACCCTAACCCTAGGCAGATAAATCAGCCTAGGTATAGGGATGGTGCCAAGGAAAAAGCTGTGAAAGCTGCCATGTTGTTGCACTTTTGTACTCCCCTTGGGATGCCTTGAACAGCTGCAGCGTGCCTGGAGCTAAGGGCTTCCTAGTTTTAAAAATCCTAGCCCTAGGCCTAAGCCTAACAGTAACCCTGGGAAGGTAAATCAGCCTGGTGTTAGGCTTCTTGCCAAGGAAAAAGCCGTGAAAGCAGCCATGTTGTGGCACTTTTGCACTCCCTTTTGGATGCCTTTCACAGCTCCAGTGTGCCTGGAACTCAGGGCTTCCTGATTTTAAAAATCCTAGCCCTAGGCCGAACCCCAACCCTAAGACGAGAAAGGCAAATCAGCCAGGAATTAGGCATGTCCCCAAGGAAAAAGCTGTGGAGGCAGGCATGTTGTGCTACTTTTGCGCTCTTCTTGGCTAGTCCTTCGCAGCTGCTGTGTTCTTGGAACTCAGGGCTTTCTGGTTAATAGAGCCCTTACCCTAGGCGTAACTCAAACCTTAACGCTAGGAAGGAAAATCAGCCTATGGTTCGGGATGGTCTCATGGAAATATCAGTGGTGGCAGCCAAGTTGCGTCACTTTTGCGCTCCCCTTGGGATGCCTTTCGCAGCTGCAGTGTGCCTGGAGCCCAGGGCTTCCTGGTTTTAAAAGTCCTAGGCCTAAGCCTAACAGTAACCCTAGGAAGGTAAATCAGCCGGGTATTAGGGTTCTTCCTAAGGGAAAAGCCGTGAAAGCAGCCATGTTGTGGCACTTCTGCACTCCCTTTGGGATGCCTTTGGCAGATGAAGTAAGCCTGGAACTCAGGGCTTCCTGGTTAAAGAAATCCAAGCCCTAGGCTGAACCCTAACCCTAACCCTAGGCAGATAAATCAGCCTAGGTATAGGGATGGTGCCAAGGAAAAAGCTGTGAAAGCTGCCATGTTGTTGCACTTTTGTACTCCCCTTGGGATGCCTTGAACAGCTGCAGTGTGCCTGGAGCCCAGGGCTTCCTAGTTTTAAAAATCCTAGCCCTAGGCCTAAGCCTAACAGTAACCCTGGGAAGGTAAATCAGCCTGGTGTTAGGCTTCTTGCCAAGGAAAAAGCCGTGAAAGCAGCCATGTTGTGGCACTTTTGCACTCCCTTTTGGATGCCTTTCACAGCTCCAGTGTGCCTGGAACTCAGGGCTTCCTGATTTTAAAAATCCTAGCCCTAGGCCGAACCCCAACCCTAAGACGAGAAAGGCAAATCAGCCAGGAATTAGGCATGTCCCCAAGGAAAAAGCTGTGGAGGCAGGCATGTTGTGCTACTTTTGCGCTCTTCTTGGCTAGTCCTTCGCAGCTGCTGTGTTCTTGGAACTCAGGGCTTTCTGGTTAATAGACCCTTACCCTAGGCGTAACTCAAACCTTAACCCTAGGAAGGAAAATCAGCCTATGGTTCGGGATGGTCTCATGGAAATATCAGTGGTGGCAGCCAAGTTGCGTCACTTTTGCGCTCCCCTTGGGATGCCTTTCGCAGCTGCAGTGTGCCTGGAGCCCAGGGCTTCCTGGTTTTAAAAGTCCTAGGCCTAAGCCTAACAGTAACCCTAGGAAGGTAAATCAGCCGGGTATTAGGGTTCTTCCTAAGGAAAAAGCCGTGAAAGCAGCCATGTTGTGGCACTTCTGCACTCCCTTTGGGATGCCTTTGGCAGATGAAGTAAGCCTGGAACTCAGGGCTTCCTGGTTAAAGAAATCCAAGCCCTAGGCTGAACCCTAACCCTAACCCTAGGCAGATAAATCAGCCTAGGTATAGGGATGGTGCCAAGGAAAAAGCTGTGAAAGCTGCCATGTTGTTGCACTTTTGTACTCCCCTTGGGATGCCTTGAACAGCTGCAGTGTGCCTGGAGCCCAGGGCTTCCTAGTTTTAAAAATCCTAGCCCTAGGCCTAAGCCTAACAGTAACCCTGGGAAGGTAAATCAGCCTGGTGTTAGGCTTCTTGCCAAGGAAAAAGCCATGAAAGCAGCCATGTTGTGGCACTTTTGCACTCCCTTTTGGATGCCTTTCACAGCTCCAGTGTGCCTGGAACTCAGGGCTTCCTGATTTTAAAAATCCTAGCCCTAGGCCGAACCCCAGCCCTAAGACGAGAAAGGCAAATCAGCCAGGAATTAGGCATGTCTCCAAGGAAAAAGCTGTGGAGGCAGGCATGTTGTGGTACTTTTGCGCTCTTCTTGGGTAGTCCTTCGCAGCTGCTGTGTTCTTGGAACTCAGGGCTTTCTGGTTAATAGAGCCCTTACCCTAGGCGTAACTCAAACCTTAACCCTAGGAAGGAAAATCAGCCTATGGTTCGGGATGGTCTCATGGAAATATCAGTGGTGGCAGCCAAGTCGCGTCACTTTTGCGCTCCCCTTGGGATGCCTTTCGCAGCTGCAGTGTGCCTGGAGCCCAGGGCTTCCTGGTTTTAAAAGTCCTAGGCCTAAGCCTAACAGTAACCCTAGGAAGGTAAATCAGCCGGGTATTAGGGTTCTTCCTAAGGGAAAAGCCGTGAAAGCAGCCATGTTGTGGCACTTCTGCACTCCCTTTGGGATGCCTTTGGCAGATGAAGTAAGCCTGGAACTCAGGGCTTCCTGGTTAAAGAAATCCAAGCCCTAGGCTGAACCCTAACCCTAACCCTAGGCAGATAAATCAGCCTAGGTATAGGGATGGTGCCAAGGAAAAAGCTGTGAAAGCTGCCATGTTGTTGCACTTTTGTACTCCCCTTGGGATGCCTTGAACAGCTGCAGTGTGCCTGGATCCCAGGGCTTCCTAGTTTTAAAAATCCTAGCCCTAGGCCTAAGCCTAACAGTAACCCTGGGAAGGTAAATCAGCCTGCTGTTAGGCTTCTTGCCAAGGAAAAAGCCGTGAAAGCAGCCATGTTGTGGCACTTTTGCACTCCCTTTTGGATGCCTTTCACAGCTCCAGTGTGCCTGGAACTCAGGGCTTCCTGATTTTAAAAATCCTAGCCCTAGGCCGAACCCCAACCCTAAGACGAGAAAGGCAAATCAGCCAGGAATTAGGCATGTCCCCAAGGAAAAAGCTGTGGAGGCAGGCATGTTGTGGTACTTTTGCGCTCTTCTTGGCTAGTCCTTCGCAGCTGCTGTGTTCTTGGAACTCAGGGCTTTCTGGTTAATAGACCCTTACCCTAGGCGTAACTCAAACCTTAACCCTAGGAAGGAAAATCAGCCTATGGTTCGGGATGGTCTCATGGAAATATCAGTGGTGGCAGCCAAGTTGCGTCACTTTTGCGCTCCCCTTGGGATGCCTTTCGCAGCTGCAGTGTGCCTGGAGCCCAGGGCTTCCTGGTTTTAAAAGTCCTAGGCCTAAGCCTAACAGTAACCCTAGGAAGGTAAATCAGCCGGGTATTAGGGTTCTTCCTAAGGAAAAAGCCGTGAAAGCAGCCATGTTGTGGCACTTCTGCACTCCCTTTGGGATGCCTTTGGCAGATGAAGTAAGCCTGGAACTCAGGGCTTCCTGGTTAAAGAAATCCAAGCCCTAGGCTGAACCCTAACCCTAACCCTAGGCAGATAAATCAGCCTAGGTATAGGGATGGTGCCAAGGAAAAAGCTGTGAAAGCTGCCATGTTGTTGCACTTTTGTACTCCCCTTGGGATGCCTTGAACAGCTGCAGTGTGCCTGGAGCCCAGGGCTTCCTAGTTTTAAAAATCCTAGCCCTAGGCCTAAGCCTAACAGTAACCCTGGGAAGGTAAATCAGCCTGGTGTTAGGCTTCTTGCCAAGGAAAAAGCCGTGAAAGCAGCCATGTTGTGGCACTTTTGCACTCCCTTTTGGATGCCTTTCACAGCTGCAGTGTGCCTGGAACTCAGGGCTTCCTGCTTTTAAAAATCCTAGCCCTAGGCCGAACCCCAGCCCTAAGACGAGAAAGGCAAATCAGCCAGGAATTAGGCATGTCCCCAAGGAAAAAGCTGTGGAGGCAGGCATGTTGTGGTACTTTTGCGCTCTTCTTGGCTAGTCCTTCGCAGCTGCTGTGTTCTTGGAACTCAGGGCTTTCTGGTTAATAGAACCCTTACCCTAGGCGTAACTCAAACCTTAACCCTAGGAAGGAAAATCAACCTATGGTTCGGGATGGTCTCATGGAAATATCAGTGGTGGCAGCCAAGTTGCGTCACTTTTGCGCTCCCCTTGGGATGCCTTTCGCAGCTGCAGTGTGCCTGGAGCCCAGGGCTTCCTGGTTTTAAAAGTCCTAGGCCTAAGCCTAACAGTAACCCTAGGAAGGTAAATCAGCCGGGTATTAGGGTTCTTCCTAAGGGAAAAGCCGTGAAAGCAGCCATGTTGTGGCACTTCTGCACTCCCTTTGGGATGCCTTTGGCAGATGAAGTAAGCCTGGAACTCAGGGCTTCCTGGTTAAAGAAATCCAAGCCCTAGGCTGAACCCTAACCCTAACCCTAGGCAGATAAATCAGCCTAGGTATAGGGATGGTGCCAAGGAAAAAGCTGTGAAAGCTGCCATGTTGTTGCACTTTTGTACTCCCCTTGGGATGCCTTGAACAGCTGCAGTGTGCCTGGAGCCCAGGGCTTCCTAGTTTTAAAAATCCTAGCCCTAGGCCTAAGCCTAACAGTAACCCTGGGAAGGTAAATCAGCCTGGTGTTAGGCTTCTTGCCAAGGAAAAAGCCGTGAAAGCAGCCATGTTGTGGCACTTTTGCACTCCCTTTTGGATGCCTTTCACAGCTCCAGTGTGCCTGGAACTCAGGGCTTCCTGATTTTAAAAATCCTAGCCCTAGGCCGAACCCCAACCCTAAGACGAGAAAGGCAAATCAGCCAGGAATTAGGCATGTCCCCAAGGAAAAAGCTGTGGAGGCAGGCATGTTGTGGTACTTTTGCGCTCTTCTTGGCTAGTCCTTCGCAGCTGCTGTGTTCTTGGAACTCAGGGCTTTCTGGTTAATAGAGCCCTTACCCTAGGCGTAACTCAAACCTTAACGCTAGGAAGGAAAATCAGCCTATGGTTCGGGATGGTCTCATGGAAATATCAGTGGTGGCAGCCAAGTTGCGTCACTTTTGCGCTCCCCTTGGGA